>NW_024349801.1:20360284-20814887 GCF_902729225.1 Pteropus medius
AGATCCATTTTTGTCTTGTTCTTATTGAGGAAACGGAGACTTTGAGAGGTTGGATAATATGTCCAAAGGACACATAGTTGGTAAGTGGACAGTCCTTGAACCAAAGTCATTTGATACCTGACGCATCTATCTTAGTCACAGTACTGCATCCAGGGAGGTTTCCCCACTGCTGAACTCGAAGGTAGGAGACTTAGGCTGGACTCCTGATCCTGCCTGCTGTGATCTCAGTTCTGCCATTTTTAGTTGGTTGACTTTTGGGAAGTTATAGTACCTCTCTTCTGTTGCCTCATTAAGAAAACAAACAAACAAATAAAAACTATTAATAACAGTGCTTATGCCATGAGGTTGTTTTGAGAATTGAAGGATATAGTACATACAAAGTAATTTACCCAGTGCCTTGGCACATAAGTACTAAATAAATGTTACCTAAAACTGTTGTTATTGTTCTCACCACTCCTCAGCTTTGGGTAAGTGACTTCACATCTCTGAATATCGTATTCCACATCTGTAAAATGAAGCTTTAATCTTCCCCAGATTATCTTTGATAGAGCCTTGGGGATCACCGTACAATGTAAGATAAACCATGGGTGACCATGCACCCGAGTTTTGTCCCTGATGAGTGATGAATTTTAAGAACATTTGAATTTCTCCTTATCTGACCATCCTATAAAACTCCTTTCTCCTTTTCTTGCAGTGACTGCATTTGTTCTGGTGAGCTATTACACCTTCCTTCCTTCTTACCTATTATTTAGTTCAGGACTATAGTACAGAGGCCTTTTATTTTTTGTTAGTGCTGATTTTCCATGGAAAAGATTAATTGTGGAAGTAAACCACATAAAAAGTAAATAAAAACAAAAAAATTGAGGATGCTTTAAAGAGAGAGTTATATAATATGCAGTTCACCAGAGATTAAAACCTAACAGACAAATTCAGTAGCATTTAGTTCTATCCAGTAGTCATATAGGCAGGGCCTGAGGAGAAGGGGAAGGCTTTGAGTTCTGAGGCTAGAGGGTTGGTCTGAAGTAGGCTCTTTTTATTCCACCCTGAGGTTCACCTGGGCTGCGGCATCAGAGCAGATTATTACTCATCTACATCTCCTTTTGAAATGTCTCCCTGGCAACAACTGTTCTTTACAGAATCAGGAAACCACCTCTTGCTTTTATCTTCAAAGCTCATTTTGGAATTAACTACTATCTCCCATGAGAGAATGACTTAGATTTATTTTAGAAGAGTAGTGATGTCTGTCTCTTTAGTCAGCTTACACACGGCCTTTTTAATATTTAAAATGGTCAGGTGAACCATTCTTGTATTTTGGGATAGTAAGTGCTTTATTTCAACATATCTAAACTTTTGTCTTTAAATCAAAACATTTTTAATTATTTGTTTCCTCTGGGAAAATATACGGAAGGAACTAAAGATATTCATCTGGAGTAGATCACCGTCTTTGAAAACCACTCACAAATCTTACTCCTTTGCTTTCAGAGGAACGAGCCAGAATCTATTCATCAGACAGTGATGAAGGATCAGAAGAAGATAAGGCTCAAAGATTACTCAAAGCAAAGAAACTCACCAGTGATGAGGTAAAACCACATTTATTCAATACTCACAAGCCAGCTCCTGGAATAAAGAGTTTACTCTTTACCCACAATGGCAAATTACATCCCACTCACCTAATTTGGAACCCACCTATGCTTATTCAATTATGTATTGTCTGTAGGTGTTGCAGTGGCAGAGTTGAGTAGTTGCAACAGAAACCTATGTCTTGCAAAGCCTAAGACATTTATTACCTGATTCTTTACCAAAAAAATTTGCTAATTCTTGCCTTAGAGAAATGGGCCTGGATTTCTTTCTTGTTAACCTTACATGAAATATGGAGTCTCTTGGGTCTGCTATTAATCGCCTCTACTTGGCCTTTGTCTCCTGTCCTCAGCACTCTGCAAGGCATAAAAACCAAAGCTCTTGTTCACATAGTTTGGTAAATGTCTTCAAGGAGAAGGCTTGCTTTAATGTTCTACTTATCTCTGTGAGTTCTTACTTTCACTTTATTTTTGGCCTTTGATTATACCTTATTTTCTTGTCCTCACATTGATTTGCTTATGTTTTCACATTATTAGTTATTTTCAATGGGAAGGTTATTTGAAAGATTGTTCTGTAATCCAGGAAATAGATGTTGTGTTCCTATTATTCATGATTTTAATGTATTTTAATATTTTGACCTTCAGTGAACTATGAGCTTCCTTAAGCTCTTTTCTCATGTGAAGCAGAATTTCTGTCTTGCATTATTGTTTGTTAATCACAACATTTAATATTGCCCAATTACTCTTACAAATGGCATGTTATAGAAGATAACTAGACAGAAATTGTTAAATTATTATGCAGCATATTTGTTTTAAATTAGATAGGAAACATCTTAATGATACATTTACAGTGTGTTGAACTGTTGGCAGATGGGAATCCTCATCTAAGCAGATGCTATTTTATTTCTTGGCAAGCAGAAACTGTGAATGAAAATTGAGAGTTTCCATGGGATTTCTCTTTATTCCTAGTATTCTCAGAAAGGAGATTTTAAAATGTGATCCATCAAATCTTTGAGGCTGGTCAATTAGAAACCTGTAACTGCCTGACTTAAAAATGCCTCTGGAAGCCTCCTAGCTGTTTGTTGTAGGAACTGCCCTCTGCCTTCCTCACCGAAACACTCTCTGCCGGGTCTTTCTGTACCCTTTCCTTTCTCTTTTCTGAAAACAAAGGTTTTACTTCTGGCTGGACCTTCCAACTCCTGCCACTGTCTCTCATATTACCCCAATTCAAGTCCTGGCTGTGGGTTATAATGGGAGAGGAGAAAAGGGGTCATACCTGCTCTAGGTCCCTCTCATATTTGCAGATGAAATCCCACCTAAATGCCATGAGCCTGGGTAAGGCCTCTGAGATACAGGGGAGTTTTCAGACCCTGAGTTCCCATACCAGAGAACAACTGTTATCACCAGAGTATTTGATATATGGGGGAAAGGGCACAATAGGTAAGAATGAACTGGATTCTTGGATCTTGGGGCCTACCCTTTACTACTATGTGGTCTGGAGCAAGTCATCTCATGCTTCTGAGTCTGTTTCTTCATCTGTTCAACGGGATTTATGCTTGCCGCCTTGGAAAGATATTGTATTATAGAAACAGATATGAAAAATGCACAGTAACATGTAGTAGCTGAACAGGAAATGCTATTTCCCTTCCCCAACAGGGTCTAAGTTATGAAAGAGGAGAAAGATAGAGCTTTTTAACCTCCCTTACTTTTATAAGCAGTAAAAACTTTAGAAAACCTAAATTAATGGTAGAAAAATGGATAGGAAGAGAAAAATGGGTAGGAAGAGAAAACTGGGGAAACGGGAAAGACCCATGTGGAAAGAAACATGAAGACAATGGAAAGGAAAGTACCCTGGCCCACCCTCTGCTTTCTGTTGGGTTGTAATTAGTTTGTATAGTTGTATAGTTGTCATTTTTGAATCCCTTCTAGTATTTATAGATTTGGAAACTGGCCATGACTTTGACCACTGTTTTTATTCATCTGGTGAATGTTCATATTAAAATAATTTATTTTGGGTTTTCAGAAGTTTATTCATCTCAGAGCTACTTTGGATAAACCTTTCTAGAAATATTCTGTGTTACTTTCTAGATTTTTAAAGATTTTATCTGTTTAGGAAGGTGAACCTTCTGGAAAGAGAAAAGCAGAAGATGATGATAAATCAAATAAAAAGCATAAGAAGTATGTGATCAGTGATGAAGAGGAAGAAGATGATGATTGAAGTACAAAATGTGAAAACTTTATATATTTTATTGTACAGTTTGTTTTATAAATATGATGTAAACATGAGTTATTTTGATTGAAATGAATTGATTCGCTTTTGTGTAATTGTAATAAAAAAATTTTTTAAAAACCAGTCTGCATTCAAGAAATCGACTTTTTCCAAAGCAAGTTGTTTTTTGTTAATGCTTTACACTGAGTCTTAAGTTTCAGTGAATTCCTGCTGCTCTGCCCCATTGTCTTCCTCCTGACCCCACAAAGAAGCCTCTTGGCCAGGGCCAGGTAAGGCAAGTAAGGCATTCTTCTGGGGTGCAGTTTTAAAGGGACAAAAAGAAAAATCCTTCATAATTGTATTAGTTTACTAGGGCTGCTGTAACAAAGAAACACAACCTGGGTGACATAAAACCGCTGAAATATATTCTCTAGTTCTGGAGCGTAGAAGTCCTAAATCGAGGTGTTGGCAGGGCCATGCTTTCTCTGAAGGCTCTAGGGAAGAATCCTTCCCTTTCTCACAGCTTGGTGGCTGAGTTCCAAAGGTGAGCATCGCAAGAGAGTGAGCCAGGTGAAGGCTGTATTACTTTTTCTTGGTATTACCTTTTATGACTAGAATCAAAAGTCACATCAAAATCCACCGCATTCTGTTCATTAGAAGTGAGTCACTGATGGGAGCCCATGTGCATTCAAAGGGACGCAGATTTGACTTCCTGGTGGTAGGAATGGCAAAGAATTTGTGGCTGTGTCTTAAATCCACCACACTTATTTATCTCTTCTGCAGTGCTCTTCTACATACACTAATTTTTCCCTCATGAACGAACTCTACCCCACTTCCTTCCTAGTGCTATTAGTACAGTCTGGGAGTGGTGGCGGTGTGAGGCATACCCTGAAGCTTGGTTAAAGAGAAAGGAAAGTGACACAGAGAAGAAGTTTGTACACCATTGTGTCATTTTCCTAATTCAAAAACCTTTAATCCCTTGCTGTTTCTTAGCAAGTGGCTTTTAAGAACCTTTATTCTGACTTTCCTTTCCAAGGTAACATGATTTTGATTTTGTTTTTTGACTAGTAGACACTTGAGTGTCAGTTATTAAGCTCTTGTCGCTGATCTCCAAACCGACCCTTGTATACAGAGCTTAGCAATGCTTGAGCCAATCACATTTCAGCTTTGCCAGCTGCCTCCTGTTAGGGGGCGCTACAGGAAGATTGGAAGCTTTGCTAACAGAGAAAAGATTGCTCCTTCCTGTTTGTTCATGGAACTTTCTGGGGGCTGCCTGTGGACTTGCAGTTCTGAGGGGGCCAACCAACACTTCACTTCAGCAGAGGTAGTTCCTTCCCACAGCAGCTCAATCAAATTTACAGTCTTACCAAGACTTGGAGAGCCAGCTTCGTTGTACCCCTGAGAGACATCAGTACCAGCTGAATACTTTTCTTCCTCAGGTATGAGTTTTAGCTCCAGGGGGCCCTTTCTATAAGTTTTCAAATTTTCACAATTCCACCTTTTTGTTCCCTCATCTCTAAGGGTGGAAGTTGCTTATTGAATTTGCTACTTCTGTCATCCCTTAGACTTCTTGTAACCTATACTTTTTGTAACCTAATTAAAACTTTAAACCTGATGACAATTTTTTTAAAAATTAAATTCTGTCTGTATAGACAACTGGTATGTTTTCTGTTGCCCAACTAGGACCTGACTGGGTAGTCCAGGACACAAATCCTCAAAGACGAGATTTGTGGATTGGGTTGGGTTTGAATGCAAGTCTGTGCTCCTAACCAATGGGAAACGGGATGCTGGTAATCCATGGTGTGCAGTGGCATCATGCTGACTCAGATTACTCCCTAAGGTTGAGGGCTCAAGTGGCTGCCACCCTTGTTAGACTGTAATGGTTACTACAAGGACTGTGGTGTGGGATGGATACCCTCAGAGCTCAAGACATGGTCAGAGAACCAGTGAGCTTTCATGACAGCCCTAAAAGAATCTCACAGCTTGTAGTCAGAGGGCTAAGGCAGCTGAAAATCAAATACTATATTTAATTATATGGTGACAACTTTCAAGTCTTTTCAAGTGAAAGGGCATTTGATTGAGAAAGGAACTAGGAATGGGGAAATGGCTCAGATAAAGCTGAAAAACTCATATTTCCTAGTCACTCTGAGCCTCCCTTGCCTATGAGAAGTATCTTGCCTCCTTATGTCTGAGGAAACCATTCTTGTTTGAAAATGCTGTAATAACATCACCTGGAACAGTTTTTGTTCTCCGCAAGACTCACTCATCCAACTGATTGCTGACCCAAAAAGTCTGACCCACTTTTTACCAGTATAAACATCACTAGGATTTTGTCATATTCTGGCAAAGAAAGCAGAAACCCTTGACTAAAGAAGAAATAGCGTATACACCAAAAAGATTACAAGATTTTGCTAACATATATAGGAAGAAGTCTGAGGAATATGCATGGAAGTAGATTCTAAGGATGTGAGATGAAAGACAGATTATAGCACTAGTATGAGCCAAATGTACTGATCTGGGTGGATTTATATATTTTGTATTTGGCGTGTTAGCACATAAACTGGACATGACTCTATGCTTGGTTGGTTGACTAAAACTCAGTGGTTGCCTCCATTTAATGAAACCGAGATGCCAAAGCTTCCCTTAGCATTATGTGGAGGGACCCAAAGGCTGAGGGAGATAGGAGTGTTGGGGTGCATATCTCAGGTGACCTGCATACCAACTCTCAACCTCTTCAACTACTTCCCCTGAGGGCCAGCTAAAAACAACAGACATTTAATAAATCTCACATTTTCTGAGGGTCAGAGGTGGCTTAGCAGGGTGGTTCTGGCTCAAGGCCTCTCACAGGATGCAATCAGGACGTTGGCTTAGACTGTATTATCTAACCACTTGCCTGGCAAAGGCTGCCTTATCTAATGGCTGAAGGATCTGTTTCCAAGATGGCTCATGCAGGAGGCCTCGGTTTTTCACCACGTGATTCTTTCCATAGCAGTTTGAGTGTCTTCACATCATGATAACTGGCTTTCTCCAGAGCAAGTGACCCAATAGAGAAAGAATGAAAAGTCCCAATGTCATGGCCTAGCCTCGGAAGTGAGGATGTATTCTATTGATCACACAGACCAACCAAATACAGTGTTGGAGGGGACCACACAAGGGCAAGAATACCAGAGGAAGGAATCATTGGGAACCATTGTGAAAGCTGGCTATCCCAGCAACTTTGCCTTCCACCAACCTTGTCACTTTCCTTCTCCATAGATATTCTTGTCAGGCTTCTGAGGGCCAGGCTCAGGGAGTCAGTTCGAGGTTAGTTTTGTGGAGATTTGGTTCATGAATCTTCAAAATGTGTTGAAGTGGTAGGCTATGAACTATGTGAAGAAATTTTGAGAGAAATTAATACTGTGCATTTCCCCCTAATAATGAAGATTATAGTGGAATCATGGATCTGTTTGGAGACATAGATGACATTTCATCAGAAAGTGATGATGACAATCAACTACCTATTCCAGGACAGCCTGTTGTAAGTACAATCACTACTCTCTACTGGTCCCATTGTTCAGAGGTTGATGGGTCTGACTTTCTCATGTGAAGAGAGGACATGGATAACTGAGGAGCAGTCTGAAACATCTGATGAATGGGTGACTTTCTTAGCGATATTGAAATTTTCTGGGTATTAGAGGGCATAAAAGGAACTGCTCAGAGTGAGGTTGATCTCAAACTTTAGGGGCTAGATGGCGAGGACTCAAAATTTGAAAACGTTTTATTTGAAGTTCTTCAGACCTGCACCAAGAAGTGTGTGCTATTTGACATTCTTCTCTGATTTTAATAGTTACTTAGCCTTGAGGAGTTGTATAATTTCATACTTCTGTTGCTTCTGTTGCTAAATATCATGTTCAAACTAGATATGCCAGCAAAATACACATTTTTGGGGGAGGAAGGAGGTAGATGGGGTAAAAGGGGTCAAATATGTGGTGACAGAAAGAAATCTAACTATAGGAAGTGAACACACAAATAAATATATATATGTCTTACTGTTAAAATGTACAGCTGAAACTTACCAGATTTTGTTAACCAATGTTACCATAAAAAATAAATTAATTAAAAAAAAAAAAGAGTAGACTGAGTCCCAACTCTGCTGCTTATTAGTATGACTATGAGTGAGTGACTTAATCTTTTTGTGCCTCACTTTACTCATCTCTAAAATTAGGATAATAGCACATACTTCATAGGTCATTTATTAATAAGGTTGGTATCTGTTAATGAATAAGTCATGGAGATGTATGTAGTGCATAGCACAGGGAATATTGTCAATAATATTGTAATAACTGCATGGTGACAGACGGTAACTAGACAGTGTGGTGATCACATAAGGTATATAAATGTTGAATCACTATGCTGTACACCTGAAACTAATATACTATTGTATGCCAACTATACTTTAATCAAAAAACTTTTAAATAAAAAAAATATTTTCAAGTGCTTAGAAGAATCTTAGCATTAGTAAATGTTATGTAAATGTCTGTTAAATAAAATATAAAGTAATACTGCTACAAAAAATACACACACACACACACACACATTTTTTTCCAGGTAATGCAGGCTAACAGCTCTTGTTTTCTCTGGTGGGTTTTTTGCTGTTTTTATTGTTGGGGAGAGAGGATAAAATTTTAGGGAGAGACCTGGAGGGGTTGGGGACTGCTTTATCCCTAAACTGGTGTCTAAATTTACTTCCTGTCAAACTTGCATCTGCCTAGTGCAGAGGAGAGCTAAAGTATTTCTAATGTCACTTCAAGCTCTCACATTCTGATTCTTCTCTTAGGTTGAACGTGGATTGCCTCGGGACCAGCAGGAAAAAGAACCAATTTCTGACTCCAAAATGGAAGTAGATATTCCCAGTATCAACTCTGATTTAGGAAATGAATTGTATTTTGTTAAGCTACCCAAATTTCTCATCATAGAACCCAAGTAAGAGGAGTAATTAAAATTTCTTTTTCTCAAGATATTGAATAAAAATATGTAGACTGTAAATATTTTTTCTTATTTAATCATGAGTTAGCTAATCACAAAGATGGGCAAATTCTCATGTAACTCTGAAAAACTAAGTTTAGGATGTGCTGTGGTAGAAAAATGATGAATTACTGGTGTAAGAGAGTTTTAATGCTAATAATTCTTCTAGGATTTTGACACTTTCTTATAAACAGACCACAGCTGATAAAGTATTTTTTACTAGTGTAAAGATTAAAAATCAGAAAATGGGAGTGAAAAAGTTTGCCGGAGAAATTACAAATGTTCAGTGCAAAAGCCAATATGCATCTAGAAAAGAAAGTGATTCTGGACAACAAAATAGTGCTGATTTATATTATTCACAAAGGTGCACTAGTGCAAGCTCTTGTGCAATTAAGCATGACATTTTTCTCAAAAAAAAATGGGAAGACAGATCATGTGTCACCTATACTTTAGAAGACATATTTTATCAAAGGAGACTTTGAATTATTAGTCATATTTGGATTTTATTTCGTGTAATGTGTTTTGAAATCAAATTTCAAGAAAGTATAGTAATTTGCATATTTCCTTGAAATTTTTACATGAAGTGATTTGTCTGATTTTTAACATATTGGTACATATTATAAAGATTATTATTTTATAGTATTAATCATATTTATTACTAAATAGGACTAATACATTAAAAAACAATTTTTAGACCTTTTGATCCTCAGTATTATGAAGATGAATTTGAAGATGAGAAAGTGCTTGACGAGGAAGACAGAACCAGGTTAAAATTAAAGGTATTATTCCACTTTATTCCTCTTTTATTTTTTAAGTTTTTTCTTTTATAAAGTAAAACACAGGGTTAATAACTTGAGTGAAACTTGAGCTTATGAAATGATCTTTTGTGTGTACTGTTCAATCAACAAATACCTGTTTAGGACAAGGAATTAATGTCTTTTTAGAACATTTTTAGCAGAGAAGGTACATAAACTTTTTTTAAGGCTGTAGAATTGTCACTTTTCTGACCTTTTATTTGCAATTGTAATTTTTCAACAGAAGAAAAGATTAAAATTCTTGAAAATTGTTAGTTGCTTCCTTCAGGATAATGGCATCGCTAGGTACATGGAGCTGCCTGCACATTTTATAGTGCTTAGATCCTAGCAACTTCCTTCAATAGAAATATCTCAGGCTCATTATGGAAATTCAGATTATGCACAAAAAGAAGCCTTGGCATTAGGTATTTCCTCTAGAGATGGCCTGGGATGGCAAAGTACTACTATTGCTCTCACAAGGATGTCTTTTTAAATGGGGTTTCATGCGTGCTTCTGCTAAGACCTCCGTGGTAGCAGTGGAAAGGATCCATTTGTATGCTACTTTTGTGATTTGGAGTTCCCTACCAGATGGGTAGGGTAAATTTGAACTAAAAAATAGGGCAAAGCACAAATCTCAGGTTTAAATTTGTTAATTATCTAATCGTATATTCTTTAGAAAAAATTAATGTAATGCTCAGAGCTTCCTTGTCTTATTAGGCTAATGGGCACTTTTTATTTATTTTGTTTTTTTTAGACGAGGCAACTCTTGGTTGACTTCACAGATTGCAAGGACCTTGTCAGCTTACAAACCCTTTTTTAATTTTTTTAAATTTTTTATGTCTACAGCACCTAGTCTTCCTAGGTGGTCTCCCATCCAAGTACTAACCAGGCCCGACCCTGCTTAGCTTCTGAGATCAGATAGGATCGGGCTTGTTCAGGGTGGCATGGCCATAGACTGATGGATACTTTTTTAGTTCTTCTTTCATTGGGTTCCATAGCCCTTCAAGTGGCCCTGCAATAGGCAGAGGTCTCAGTTTTAGCTGCCTATCTCACGTGGACCCAAAGCCTAATCTTCTTCCCCTTGGAGCTCTTTATGTGTATGATAACATCTCCATCCTGCATCGTATTTAGCTTCTGCTTCCACTGCTATGAACTGGGGCTCAGAAAAGATTTAAACAAAACATCTGGTCAGTTTAACCCATATCTTTAGGTATTTGTAGCAGGAGGGTTTCAGTGTGGCCTAATCAGCTATTTTTTGATAAGCTCCTTATGATTTCTTGGCACATGATTATAAGTCACTTGAAAAAAACAGAACACACGGTTCATCACACTGGTTTTCTAACGCCTTCGTGTTTTGAGCCAGGTAGAAAATACCATACGATGGAGGGTACGCCGGGATAAAGAAGGAAATAAAATTAAAGAAAGCAATGCTCGGATAGTCAAGTGGTCAGATGGAAGGTGAGCGCAAAATGCCTGAAGATGAGTGTGAGGTTATTGTGTAGGACCTCATTTTGGGGTCATCTTTCATTAAACAGTGAACAAACTCTAGGCCTCTGACACTACCTGGGAAAACTGAGAGAAATCAATAGAATTGCAGTTACCCTGCTGCACTGGTGGGAGACTTTACAAATGGACCAAGGTACGATTAAATTCATAGTATCTACATATTGAGGTGTGGCCTAATGTTAGCCCCCAGGTGTGAGCTATTAGACATTATACATTGATGTTTTTGAAAAATTGTTTCTGTTTTACTAATGAAGTGGTAGAGATTGGGAAAACGACAAAACGATTATATTTCAAATTGAAGGGAGGATGAATTTTTACCACCTTTTACTTCAAAAGGACATGGGTTAGTTATTTATGGTATATTGCCTTTGTTTTTCTTAGGAATTCAGTATGAGGACAGGGCCATGTAATTCCGTGGCATTTTGAGTGATGCTAACAGGGTAGAATGTAAGTTGTACGATTGGTTTACTAGCCACTCTGATAACTGAGCTATTTCTCGTTTCCAGCCTGTCCCTGCACTTAGGCAGTGAAGTGTTCGATGTCTACAAAGCCCCAATGCAGGGCAACCTTAACCACCTGTTTGTTAGAGAAGACACTGGTCTACAGGGACAAGCCGTCTTTAAATCCAAACTCACCTTTAGGTAACTATTGATATTGTTATTTGCAGTTAAAGAGCAACAGGTTGAGAGGTTGTGCCTAAAGCCTGACTCAGCCCTGACGACATACTTTTGAGGTGCACTTCACCAAGGACCGTGGTCTGGTTCCCATACTAGTTTTCACCTTTACTGCAAGATGCTATTTCTCAGGAAGCCACTTCACGTTATCATACCATGAGACTGCTATATAAACCAGAAGAGTGGTGTGTTGATTCACTTTGATCAGTGCACCTCATAAGAGGCCTAGAAGACTTGCCTGAGCTGCTCTGCACATCCTTTCCCTTTACTGAAATTTACCTGGGAAGCTAGCAGATCATGAGAACTTTGGTTGTGTGCATTTAAGTAGAGGAAAGGGGAAGAGCTAGATGGTGTGACAGGTCGCTGCCTGACCCCAAGCAGACAGATGCTCAGTGCTGTGCACATCTGTGCTGCAGCCCTTTCTCTGGGTGCTGCAGTCCACTCCTCACATCTTCCCTCTGAAGGACACAGCCCTGTTGTCCTTCATGTGGCTGTCCTTGAGAGGGAGCACTTAAGACTCTAATATTGCACACAAGATTTTTCTTAGAAAGTTATGAAAAAGTTCTAAAATCAGATTATGGTAATGGTAGCACAACTTTGTCAGTTAAAAAATTGTTTAATTGTTTATTAGAGTGAGTGAATTTTATGGTATGTCAATTATACTTGATAAATCTGTTGCTGTTTTAGACTGAAAGAGACAGCTCTGAGGTCATGTTTCACTTCTGTGTAAACTTGCGGAAGAGTCTCAGCTCACTAATTTTTAGCTTCCTTATCTATAAAGAGTTAATAACATCTACCTCTGAGGGATATTATATCGATTGTCAAATAATATATATCATGTAGTGTAGAGACCTGACAATAAACGTTGTTCAGATCCAATCTCTAAATGCTCTCTTCTCCAATGGCATCCTACAAGGCAAAGAATTCTGCAGCATGCTGGTTTTTCATTGTGCCCATGATCCATCCACACTGGGATAATATTTGATTGCCCAGCACAATTTCATTCCTTATGTTCCATCTCTCTACAGCCATGCTTTCCTTCAGAGAGACTCTCCTAAGAATCATCCTTTCTTTTCTCTGAAGTACTTAAAATCTGCCTTCCTTTAGTCAGGAATGCATTGCTTTCTGCACCAAGGCCCCATTCTCTTATTATCCCCCTGAGCTATCATGAGGTCGCCCCCCTGCTACTATGACCTGCCTCCTTGCTTTGATTTTTTTCCAATTTTATTCAGATGGAGGGATTCATCTTCAGGTTTTAAATTGTGCCATCCAGGCTCTCTCCTCCCTCATGGAACCAGATTTCATATTTCTTCTAGGATTGTAGTCAGAGGTTTTCTTTATAAAAGCCCTTGACCATGCTGCAGGCCTCTTCTTCCATTCCACTCTCATTTCACCCCATTAGCTTTTCCCAGAAGGTGGGTCAAAGGGAGGAACTTCTTGGGGATCCAGAGAATGAAGGACGTTCAGAAATACCTGAAGCCATGGGCCTGCCTCCCTACTCTGCTCAAGGGGAAGTGGTCATTGTCCATAGCCGGTCGTGCTTTCCGATCATCTCGAAATGCTTGTAACAAACAGACATATTTGTCCATTTTTCGGCAGACCTCACTCTATAGACTGTGCCACACATAGAAAGATGACCCTGCCACTTGCTAATAGATGCTCTGGGACACAGAAGATTAGAATCTTACCAATAGCTGGTTGTGATCCTGAATGCCAACGCACAGAGAAGATTAAGGTATGTTGGCTGTGCTTTATTCTTTTTTTGGGCGGCGGAGGGAGTGGGTATTGAGCTGTGCTTTCGGAATATTAATTCACCATTTATTGCCACAGCTAGTTTATTTCTTGCAGTTATCAGGGAACCAGCTTCACCTTCTAAGTGTGTGGTTAATGAGAGTAATGTCGACTGCTGCTGGTGAGATACAGCAAACCAGACAATCAGGTGCTCTCTCTCCCATCTATGAGATTTCAGAGGAAAACTGATTAAGAAATATAGCCTTTGACAGATATCACAAAATTGTGTTAGCCAGATAGTGATATAGGAAGGTCAAAAGGACATCCCCGACTTATTGGACACTGGCCCTGCTTTGTGAACCCCAATATGTGGAATGACAGGCAGATGGAAGGGAATGAAAGCTCTACTTTGGGGCTCAGGAGCTCCCCCCAACATCTTGTCATCAGGGGCAGTGGGGAGCTCTCTGGTTTGAGGGGACCATGCAGGACTATCTGGGCACTGTGATGGTCTGGGAAAGTCAGGTGTCTATCTTAGGGGTGAATAGAAACAGCCTCCCTTAGGCGTCTGCTGGACGTGGCTATTGCTCAGGCTGGTCGCTGCTCTCTGGGCTCTGACTGGCAGCACAGGGGACGCTGCAGCTCCCAAGGACGTACCAGTGCCAGTTCTGATCAGTGGTTAGTATGAGGGAGCCTTCTGCCTCTTCGCCCTTGTGTTGCCTTCACTTTTTAGAACCAAACAAGACGATCACTGTGGTAACACGTGTAGAATAGAGAGAACGGTAATCTGAGGATATAGTAAATATAGTAAAAGTAGGTTCAAGTGGGTGCAAAAGTAGTTAATTTTTAAGTTAAAGAGTTTATTTGCTTCTTTACAGAAGGAAGAAGAACGTTTGAGGTCTTCTACTCACAGGGGGACAGTCCATCTACGGGAGAAGCAGAACCAGCGGGGGCTGAGAACCCCCTACAAGGACCCCAGCAGTGATGATGATGAGGAGAGCCATGAAGTCATTAAAAGTAAGTACCAGGGGGAACTGGGAAGTGAGTGGGGTGCAGAGGTAGTACTTCATCTCAGAGCCACGGGACCCGTTTCTGCCCTGGTGAGCGCTTACTCCCTGTTCTGCTATTACTTAGGACAGCAGTACAAAGCATCTTATTTTTGTTTTTGTTAGGCCCACTTTCCCACAGAAAAGCTTAGCTGGGAAAATAAGCCACCCCCAAAATAAAGAAAATCAATGAAATCATTTATGTCCTGGAGGAAAATGTATAATAGGCAGTTTGCCTGCTTATATAGTTAAGGACCCAAATAAACTTTGTACATTTTAAAAATGTGTGCTTAAAGCCTCTTGGGTATTTAAAAGTGATCAATCTCTCTGAGCACAAAACTTCTCAAATCTAAGTCATTTCAGCATGTCTGAAAGGTATATATGTATATACCTTCTCATCAAAACTTAAAATTGTTGGCTCTTCAAGAAAAAATGTACAACAGAAGAAAAATTCAGGAACAAATGGGTCTTCATCTTGGAAGGTCAGTCTCATGCCTAGAATTCTTTTGCTTTCAGAGGAACAGGCCAGAATCTATTCTTCAGACAGTGATGAAGGATCAGAAGAAACTAAGTCTCAAAGATTACTGAGAGCAAAGCAACTTACCAGTGATGAGGTAAAAGCAAATTTAATTCTAAGGGGACTGCCCTGTACTCAGGAGCCAACTTCTGAAGAGGAGTTCACAGCCCAGGAGCACAATAGATGTCTATACACTTCACTGAAACTCAGTGAGATCAGTGCAGTAACAGGACGAGGAGTGGCCCAGAGGAGGGTTTGATACCTCTGATAGGTGGCTGTTGGAAGTCTGCTCAGAGACTTCTTGCTGGGTGTAGAAGAGTGTTAGCTTGCAGGGCACACTGGATAGGGTGGGGGATGCCAGGGAGATGGAAAGTCCTGTGAGAACGATGCAGGGCCCTTAGACACACCAAGTCCCAACTGGAGAACTAAGAATAGGTTGAGCCGGGGAGAGCAAGGCCTCTACCATGTTCATTGAGGTAACTGGGTGTCTTTTTCATTTGGGTATAATGGTAGAGGAGGGTTATTTCATTTCCTTGTTAATAAAATCTTTTCCTGTTAATTTTCCTTTTCCACTTATAAGATCACAAGTGCAAAGAAATTTTAAGTCTTAACTATACAAATGAATTACTGTTACTACCCATAAGCCATATTAATTCCTTCAATGTTTTCTGAACACTTAATATGTTCCACTCCAGGTTCTGGATAGTAGTAAACATAACAGTAACAGAAATGTTCAATTAAACATTGGTCACTTGTGTGAGGTGTTCATTTTTCATATAAAAATGTATATATTTAAAACTTTAAAAGCATACTGAAAAAGCACATAAAACACAAGTAGTCCTTTTTAAAAATCAACAAGCTGTAAAATACTGAATTTTACACACAGAAAGTGAAATACTAAGGGAGAGGAATGTATTTCAAGAATAATCAGAGATCTCAGTCAGTATATAGTGAGAAGGAAGTGTCCCTCCAGCCCTGACTGCTGCCCAGGAGGCCTGGCTTCCCACTGCCTCATCTGCTAGAGACAGTGTCTGCACTCGGATCGCCAATGGTGGGTTGAGTTCTAAGGTGAAGGGCTGCCTCCCCCACTGTCAGCTCAGAACTGCATTAGAGAAAATTTCCAGGAACATCTGATATTGAATTTTACCTCTTACTTCTCCTATCTTTTCAGGAGGTAAACCCTCCAGAAATAGGAAAGCAGGGAGAGAAGAGGAAGAGGATGACGGAAGTATGAAAGGTTCACCCATTGTATTGTTTTCAACAGTTTGTTTTAAAACAAAGATAAAAAGTCTTGTTTTAATTGAAATGGATTGTTTTTGAATAATATTAGTTGTGAATAAAAAATGTTCAGAAGCAAGTCTGTGACTTTAGAAAATCCATCTTTCCCAAACAATAAGTTTCTGTTTGCTTTGGGTCTTAGGTTTTCATGCTTTCCTGCTGTTCTGCCCCACCCTGTTTCCTGGCTCAGCCCAGAGGTGAGCTTAGGTTTAGCTCCAGTATCACCTCTTTCGGGATGCCCTCCCTGACCTGCCTAGCTGGGTTTGGGGCCCTTCCGTGCTCTGTTGTCTCTGTTGGCATGGTGCTAACTTTCCATTGACCACACTGCATGACCACTCTTGGAAGAGCAGGTTCAGCATGGGAGGGCTTACTGGACACTGGGTGCTTTGCCAGGTGCTATAGCGGCCTTACCAATTCTAATCAGAACGACCTGAAGGGCTGGGGCTATTATTTTCATTTTACAGAGGTGGAGGTTGGGGTTTAAAGAACTTAAGACTGCTTTCCAAAGCCTTTTCTTCCCAAGTAGAAGAAATCAGCGTTTTTGAGACAGGACCTTCTATGTACAACCACCACAGTACATTACTGACCTTATGGAGAAAGACACCTAAAGTACATACCTGAGATAAACAGCCACCACAGGTTTAGAGAAAAGAGCAGTGGGAAACAAAACACTATATTTAACTTCTGACTTTGTGACTGGTGCAGTAGCTGGAATGTGATAGGTTACCTAATGTTATTGAACCATCGGTATTTTCTTGGGCAAGTTACTTTTCTGAAGTTGGTTTCCTCAATACAGTGGTGTTTGGACTTGACCATGTAAATCCTTCATGATTTAATGTTTATATTTATCTCTGAGAATTGAATACTAGTTAGATATGTTCTGTAAAATGTTTTAAATGTTAAATAGAAAGGGTCGAAGAATGGCCCATCATCTCATCATGCAGAAAAATTGGATTTACATATTTCCCTCCTTTTTATACTTTTAAAGCATAATTTCATGGATGTGTAGTAAACACTTCCATAATCATCAGCACTAGCTCTTGAAAGGCAAGTTAGAGACTCATCTAGAACATTACAATTAAATTCTAAGGTCAGCTATTTTTTCCCTCCAAATTTTTAAAAATTAAATTTATTGGGATGACATTGGTTGATGTTTCAGGTATACATTTTTTTAATACAACATCTGTATACTATATAGTGTGCTCACCACTTGAAGTCTATTTTCCTTCCATCACCATATATTTGATCTTTTTTACCTTCTTCATCGTCCCCTCACCCTTCTCTGGTAACCACCATTCTGCTGTCTGTAACTATGAGCTTGTTTTTTTATTCATTTGTTGCTTTGTTTTATATCTCACGAGTGAAATCATGTGGTTCTTGTTCTTTTCACTTAGCACAATACTCTCAAGATCCATCCACAATGTGGCAGATGGGTAGTATTCCATTATATATATCACACCTTCTTTATCTAGTCATCCATCAAGGGACACTTCAGTTGTGGACACTTAGGCTGTTTCCATGTATTGGCCACTGTGAATAATGCTGCAATGAACATAAGTGTACATATATTTTTATGTCCCAGAATTTGGTTCTTTTTCATAGTTTCAATTTTATTCCTGAGCTCACTGAACTGCCCGTTCCTAAGTTTTCTTGTTTATCATTGAACTTCTTCCTAACTGCAATCTTTGTCATTTAAATATCATTCATGACTTTGAGTTTGGTTTCTGGAGCCTTGTCATTTTCTTTCTCTGCTCCTAAGTTACCTTGGTTGTTAATAGTATTTGATGGATTGTTGCTCTGCCTGCCCATTTTAGGTACTATTTTGTTCAGATACTATTTTGCTTTTGCCAATTCAGCAGGTTGATGGGGTACTTTCTTTTTGCTGAGCTTGGAACATCTTGGCTTTTTAGACCAGGCTTTGCCAGGGTGTGTGGGGCAGGGGAATTAAGTCCCCAATTCCCTGGCCCTACCTGCCCCTCCCAGTCCCCAGCAAAGGCTATTGGTACTGCGGTTGTTTAAAGCTTACCCATTTTCTTCACTGGGCTCAGCTGGGGAGTGTGGGGCAGGAAAATCAAGTTCATGGTCTCGCGGCTCCACTCCCGCTTCCAGTAATGGCAGTTGACACCAGTTTTTTTTTTTTTAATTTTATTATTGGTTTCACGTGCACAGTACATTGGTTACACATTTATATAGTTTATAAACTCCCCATCCCCATGACCATCTATCAACTATGAATTTGTACTTCTTTAACCCTTCATGCCCCCTTTCTCCCAGCTCTCCAACCCCACCCCACTCCTCTTCTGGCCGTCACTAGATTGTCCTCTATATATTTGTGTTTTTGATCAGTTTGTTTTGTTCCTTAGGTTTTACGTATCAAAATCATATGGTATTTCTTTCTGACTTATTTCACTCAGCATAATAACCATTTGCAGCCATCTATGTTGTTGCAAATGGTAAGATTTCATTTTTTTTTAATGGCTGAGTAATATTCTATTGTGTATGTGAACCGTAACTTCTTTATCCAATCATCTGTTGATGGGCATTCAGGTTGCTTCCCTATTTTGGCTATTGTAAATTAGCACCAATGTTTTGTTTAAAGCTTCCTAGCCACTTCTACCTGGCTGTGCCAAGATGGGGAGAGAGGAAGAGAGATGCCTTCAGGAAACTGCTTCTGCCCCTTTTAGGCTCCAGACTATAGTTTGAAGGCTGCAGCTCAAATTCTCCATGGCTACTGTGGTTGCTGGAGCCATGAGCCATAATGGGCGCTGAACTGCATCTGTGGCCTGTCTGTCTCTGTCCTTCCATCAGTACCAGTTCTTCTACTCATTCTAATATACCCACAAGTCCCAGTGCATGGTCTTTCAGGCATGTTTGTGTGTCGAGCAGATGATCCTTGGTGGAGTTATCACTGTTTGATTTGTAAATTTAAGGAGCGAAACAATGGTGTCTGATGTCACTCAGGCCACCTATTCTTTATAAGGGCTGGCCTTAAGGCTCTGCTATGTCTGTAAACGACTGGAGGGAGGGAGTCAGGCTGGGATTTCTGGGGCCTCAACCTTTGCAGACATGCAGGAAAGCTTAACATCTGAAGGACAAAAGTTGTTTGGTGATTCTGGACCCACATGTGGCTGGCCACCCGTTATCTGGTACATAAAAGAGCAGGGTGCTACTGGCTAAGCATGAAGGTGCTGTCTCCCCATGGCCGCAGTTCTTGGCACATCCACTTGGATTTGCAAGGAGCTAAAGTTACCCGACAACTCAACTTGCCAAGGAGACTGGCACCGAAGCTTCCTCTAAGTGAACGTAACCCAACAGCTACACTCAGAAGGCCAGCCAACATTAAAAATTCAAGGGGAATTTCTTTATTCCCCTAAGTTTCAGAACTATGAACATTTTTCTATTAAACTGACACATCCCTAAAAGTTTCCTCAAACCTATTACAAGTTTCACTGATTTACTCTTTTGGTTGGTGGATATAGGTGACTGACGTCTTTACTGTAAAAATAATCTCTACTTTTTTTTAGCGGGATTGGTTGCCAGTCAGGTCCAGAATGCACTGTATCATAGGACCCTGTTTCTTCACATCTGTCAACTCAATTCAGTTTTATGGACAGACCTCACCGAGTACTGATGGTATTAGATCGAACCATATGAAGTTACTATTTTTAGGAAAATTAATAAGCTTGCTCTTGAAGAGGTGTGTAAGGCATGAACTTTAAAACATCTGAATTAAAGGGATTTTCAAAAAGTCCAAGTCTACAGGATATTTGATAAACTTTATTGAAATTATTTATCCCAGTATGAAGTGGTAAATTCTAAATGCCTATAGTACATGTTCGTCAAAAGAAACTTTACTGTGCCATTATGAACCAGGTTAATAATATTTTGTAATATTTAGACATTATTTTAAAATATACTGCTTCTATATTGATAAAAACTGAAAAAAGCATCTACAGCATTTTGGATATCTTAGTATTAAAAATGTATTTAAATACCTATTTAATGTGACAAAGAATGATGTATTGCTACAAAGGTAATTTTCAAGCTTTTAAACAAAACTAAAACCAAATATAATTCATCCAAAAGACTGAAAAATATAAACTGGGCGTTTATTTGAAATTTAAAAAACGGTTTTTGTGCAATGTGTGTGTGTGCATACATATGCATATGTGCCAGTTTTTTTAAAAACAATTCTTAAGCAGACAAATCTAAAAAGTGCCCTTGTCTGAGGGCAGCAACAGGAGTTGCTCTGGTACATCCATGTACTAGGTTCTCGGGGACGCCATGTCTTCAGGTAATACTATTCAAAAGTGAAGTGGCCTTGAGAGCATTATGCTAAGTAAAATATGTCAGACAGAGACAAATACTGTATGATCTCACATGTGGAATCTAAAAAAAAATGAACTCTTAGAAACAGAACAGATTGGTAGTTGTCAGAGGCAAGGGATGGGGTAAGGTAAATGGGTGAAGGTCGTTAAAAGGTACAAACTTTCAGTTATACAATGAATAAACCCTGGACAAGACACGACTATAGCTAGCAATACTGTACTGTAATTGCTAAGAGGGTAGATTTTAAACATTTTTTTAACTATGTGAAGTGATGGATGTTATCGTGGTAGTCATTTTGTAATATATTCATATACTAAATAATTATGTTGTGCACCTTCTAACATGTTAAATGTCAATTATATCTCAATAAAACTGGGAGAAACATTTTAAATGAGGTGGCATTATATGAAAGAACAAAGTTGGACAGTACTGAACTTGCAGAGAATAGAAGCTGCTCTGGACTCCAGAAAAAGCATGCTCCTCAGATGTTCCTGGAGGTTAACAGTGGTTCCTGATTTTATAAGGAAAAAGTGAGGCAGCCCTGGGAACGCAATGCCAAAAATATAAGATTTTGATACCTCAAGTATCTTTTCATCTTATTTAATGGCAGCAAGGGTTAAATATAATGTACAATAGAACACGGCTAACATTTTTTCAAAACATATTTTTAATAGCATAGATCGCCCTTTTAAATGAAAACGCATCAGATACTGTCAATGGAAAAACAATTTACAAAGTTCTATTTACATGTAACTTTTCCAGAGTACACCTACTGCATAAAACAAATATGTGGGTTATTTCATTCAAATAACAAGAATTTGCCATTTGATGATCAAGATAATTCTTGAAATCTCTAACAATCTGCTAATTTTTTTTAAACACAAATGTTTATTTGGTCTTTTAAATAACAGGCACCCTTAGAAAATGTATTTCACCTTTCTTTTAGACTTCTACTAGGCTTTAGCTACAAGTACATAGCACCAAAATCCATTTTTGTAATATCAATATTAGTAATTAATATTGATTTTTAAAATACACAAAATTTCATGTAGACATACTGGAAAAATTAGAACTTCAGACAAGTATGGATATAAAATTTTATAAAATGGGAAGTTAAAGACTTTTAAAAAACAGTAATTTAAAAATGCAAACAATATTCTTTGATTAGAAAACCAGGTAAGTTTAAACTGATTAGACTATAAAACTTAGGGTCTTAGAACATCTTTGGTTTAAAAATCAAGACTACTCGATTTTTAAAATCAACCCTAATCTATTACAAAATTTTAGATCAGTGTAGAAATTCCAAAAGTTACTAAAAGGCTAAGTGGTGCCAGGTTTTTAAAGATCAAAGTAAACATCAGTTTTCTCCCTTGTAATTATGATTGTTGATTTTTCTGCACTCAATCAGATGAATATTCATCTTTAAAGTTATTTATGAAGAAATATTTTCTTCAATTAATATTTTCTTCAATTAGATGATGAACTATTGCATTGTAGCTCAAAACTGGAATGGTACAAGCAAAACACTCAACTTCATATTTTGATAAATAGTAAATGAAAATGATATTATCCATAAGTATGATACACAATTCTAGGTGAAGTCTTGCCTACCTACGTTTAAAAAAACAACAACAAAACTTATGGGAGGAAAGGAACACATACTTATCAATGCATTGACTTACAGGATAGCGCAAGCAAGACAGCCTTGCTAAAAGTGTAATGGTAGCCTTATATACCTGCTCCATGCTGGCTCCCTACCCTGCTGGAACAGTGCAGTCTGTAAAATCAAGTACATTTCCAAAGTAGTATATGAAAAGGAGAAAGAGAGAGAGAGATACTTGCTAACTTTAAAAAAATCAGCAGCCTATGACTGAAAGGGAATAGTGCAAGGTTAATCTTTGGCCCCTTTAAAATATTGGATACTAATTCAAAGAAACAAACACACCTGTTAAGAAGGCTTATTATGACAGTACACAAGAAGCTGCCTAGTTCATTGGATAAACTGTCCACTCCAAGCTAAAGGAGCAGACATTCTGTAACTCAATTTCAAAAATTTAAAAAAAAAAAAAAAAAAAAAGTTAACAACAGACTTCTCTGCGACTCTGAAATGAGATTCTTCCCTTTAGAAAAATCTCCCTATATATGACATAGCCAGCTCTGAATTTCTGAGGCCAGGATTACTCAGATTCCTTTGTCCCTGCCTTCGCCAGCTGTAATGCCTCTACCACCTTCCAGGGCATGGATACAGGTCTAAATCCTCTATTACACTGGTGGTCTGGAGTCAGTCTTCCCACCACAGCACACTGTTCAATTGTTCACCTTGGTACTTTGAGTAATATGAAGACAACTTTCATTACGAGAAATTACTTTTACATAATATGGACTAAAAAGTGTAAGATGAAAGGAAACATAATAAAAATTAGATTTACGAAGAGCAGTTTTCCTTACTGGTTGGAAAATTTGTAGTGAGTGGTGATTAAATACCATTTATGGAACTGTGCATTGCATATAGAAAATTCACACTAAACTGTTTGACACTTGATTTATACGCATGCCAGTTTCTAATTTCCTTTACAGTAACCATTAAATGACCGTTTTCATGCTCCTCAGACTTAACCTCCATCATATTTATTATCTCTGATTTCATGTGTTTAACAACAGCTTTCTTTTTGCCTTTACCCTAAATGGCCAAGAGTTGGCTGTATGCCTTTTACAGGGAAGAAGATAGCTTTCCTACTCAGATGCTTTTTACTCTGGGCTTTCACAAAAATTTAATAATGCCCAAAAAAATAAAAAATAAAAATTTAATATTGTGCACATTATTAAAATGAAAAACTATAATGAATTTAGACAATGCTATATACTTTGAAAACTCTTAAGTGTTGCTAAGACATATCAGACAAGTGCAGTAACCTGGAATGTGCAGAAGACCATTTTTCCTAGAGATCTGCTTTTACTCCTCAACAGATGACTAAATTTTGAGTCATCTGTTTCAAAATTCTGGCATTGTGCTTTTTTGATAGAAGCAAAAAGCACATTCTTGCCAAGTTCATGTATTCTAAAATTTGGAAAAGTCTCCATATCCTGGAATAAGGAAAGCTTTGAAGTGCCTTGCACCTAAAAGGTGCAACAGCAATTCTGATGTCAGCAATGTCCCTTTTTGATTTAAAAAAGATTGGTCCTTAAAGACTGGTCGTTTTATTCTCCATTACTTCCTAAACATTTTTATAATTGTATTTTTTAACCCATCATAAACCATTTAATAAGCTAAAACTGATTTTAGCAGAAAGTAGAAATAGTGCTTTAAAACATAAAATATCACCTACTACTGATTTTACAGCTTGAAACTGGTAACAACTTAAACTAGAAGAAAAGATACATGTAGTTTAAAAAAAGAAAGATTTCCAGTCTTTTCCCTTCTACCCAGGAAAATTTTACATCTGATATCACCAACAGGAGCCCTTGGTGACCTTTCAAAGTCCTCCAAATGTTATACTTTGGCTGACTTACTGGTGGTCTCCTTCAACTCGTCTCTTGCGAACTGTGTGAAAAATAAAAGAAAGTATGTTAAAAATCCCTGTTAGTTTGTACAGTGATAACTTACTTATTACAAACAAATTTCTGTATAATCCAATTATAGTTATACAAAAATGAAATGTCTGTTTCTGGTTCAACTGGCCTTTAAAATAAAAAATTTCACATCCTTCATCCTTATTATTTACCTGCTGGGAAATGAGGGGCTTTGAAATGAGAACTGCATGTCCTAAGCTTACCTGTGTTTACACAGCCATGTTAGAAATCTAAAACAATGATTAGCAATCACATTCAAGTCATGGTGCCTGTCTCATTTGTTTATTAAAAAAGTTTATACCTCCATTAAAAAAATGATTAAGAAATTATTGTGTTAAATTTTGAAATGACACCCGAACAGTTGGAATTAGAAAGTATTAAAATTAACTATATGCATGCTCTTCTGATTAGGCACTATAATCTATTTCCTTAGTCTGTGATAGAATATACCAAAAACAGTTTTGTCATTTTTAAAGTTGACTTGCTACTGCTCTAGTCCATGTTAATGAAGAACAAGTTTCATGTGTTTATTGAAATACTAAGGGGAAAAATAAAATGGAGACTTTAGTCCTCAAAAGCAAACCTAATTCACATATATATATAGATAGATCTCTGAAAAATATAGAAATGTCTGAGAAACAAACCAGATAATTCTTTAGGGTAGAACATTTCCAAGAAAATTATGAGTGGCAACAGGGTTTGGATGTTACTGACAGACCATTTCAGATGTTATGCATGTTATAAAAATATACATGTTATAAAACAAGATCTATAGGACAGAGCGGAGTAAACAAAAACTGTAGAAAATTATGTAGTTAGCTGGTGTAAAAATAGGAATAAGACACTATAAGTTTAATTGAATACTGCATGTGTAACATATAACCTCTTTGCTGTTAGAGCTATGACACTTCATAGCTGGAGAGATGGCGAGTAGGTAGGATTATTTCAATGAATAGTTGAGATGAAAACAATGAGAAAGGGAATGACATTATCGAAATCAGAACACTAAAGATTTGATTATAGCCCTATTTGCGAGGTGAAGAAAAATTATATGACTGAGAGATTCTGTACAAGTTTCTTTCAAGTCTTGTTCTTTGATATCTCTTTCCAGTGACTACATATTAGACTGCATTTAAGAAAACAAAGTCTTCAGGCTTGCCACACTGATCTGTAGGCAGAGATCAGAGTATAGGGCTGAAAAAAAAATTAAGATAAGGGTTCTGGGAGCACAACACAGCAGAAGATGGAGCAGAGCCATTCCTGACTCTTTCTCACTTGGTGCCAGCTATTACCTTCTAGCAATTCCTTGGTTCAGCCTCCAGATGAGAGGCTTGGATATCTGGCCCCATTACCAATTATTTGGCAATTTCTTTCCAAAATCCACTGCACTAACATAAGTTCTCAATACTTCATGATCAGTCAATTGCAAATAAGTCCTACTAAGCTCATATCATCTCTAACTCTAAAAATAAGAATTTTTTTTGAACTATCATTTTAAGCATGCATTCAGTGGCCTATGATGGCTCTGGAATGCCTCCCACATAAAATCCAAAGAAATCTAAGTCTTTTACCATGTAATCTTAGTGCCTTCTCCCAGCATTCCCTCTTAGCCTGCTGACATCACATTTTTATTGTTAGCTTCAAGCAGCAAGTACATATTGAAAATTTATTCTGGAAGCAGCATCTTCCTATTAGAGTCAGTTCTCAAATTTTGCAGGCTGTCCTCGGAATATAAATAACTTACTTGCTCCCACATCTGAGCTTTTATCCATGCAATTCCCCACTCTAGGAATGTCCTTATTCTCATTTCATGCCTGAGTCTAGATTTTATGCCTGAAAATCTAGTTTGGATCAGAATGAGAATGAGATGGGAGGGAGGTGACCTAGAGAGCTACCAGCACAAAGCTGTTTGCTTTCTCTCAGTTCTGCTTTGTGTCAGATCACGATTCCTTTAACATGGCCTCCTCACCCTCTGCACACACAGCCATGCACAGCTACTCAACTGCTCAATGTCAACATAAAGCAGCCTAGGAAATAATTTTCACCTAGTCCCTCATCTTCCATCTGTCGAAAATCTCCCTTACTCACTTCTTTTCTTATAGAAATCTGAGCAAAGTGCCTGCCACAACAGACTCCTCAGAAGAGCACAACTGCTAAGGCCTTGCAAAGGTTGGCATCCTTGTTGTTGGGTGACATGGGCTCTCACTGTGCTGCTCTCCTGTATAACAGCTGCTGGGATCACTTGCCTCCTGGGAGGGACACAGATGACAGAGATGGTTGGGGCTACAAATCTGTTGGTAGGATCCTGAGATAGCTAAGGTAGTTTCAGAGGACAGAAAAAATGGAGAATGCTTTTGGCTTAAGTTTATTGCTATTTAATTCTGAGAAAATTAAACTTTGAGCAGCAATCAAATTCTATCACTTTCTTTATTCACTTTATAAATCTTTATTAACTGCCTACTACTGTCAGGCATAGTTTTAAGAGAGTTGTGGATTCAACAGATACATATGGCCTCTGCCCTCAAAAAGCTTGAAAAAGTCTTTGAAAACAGACAATCACAATGAAGTATAACTAACTTACTAAGTAAAAACTTTTTTTAGAGCCAAGAATCTATGTTCTTGAAGTTCTTAAATTATTTGTGAAGTTCAGACTTGAGAAACATGACTCTAAAAAGCAAAATTAAATACCTGAAGGAAACTATAGAAGCCAACTAGTGAACCAATGTAAAACAATTAGCATGACTTTGCAAACTAATACTTTTTCCCCAGTGATCTCAATTAAAGGAATGAAGTTGTATTTTTTCTGCTCCAGAAACCTTTAAGGAATTCAAATTCAAATACAGCTGAAGCTTAAAACAACTGCATTACTTTGAAATGTTACTCCATTTGAGAAGTTTTATTTTAATTCTTGTCTAAACGCATATTTTAAAATATCTCAGTGACAAACACCAAACTTAAAAGAAGAGTCGATTTTTAGACACGTGCAGAAACAAAATTATAAGCATCTTATTTTTTAATTCAGCTTTGGCTGGAAAATTTATTTCAAGCAGAAGCCATAAGCCTCAACAGTTCAAGAGGAACCATGAAAGGAAGGGAGACTCCTGACCTAGATGTGTGCAGTGAGAAGACCAACTGCCTAGTAATAGCTGTTAGGGAGACTGGTAAGTACAGCGAACATTTACATACCATTGACTATAAAAATTTGGGTTCAAGTTATAATTATTCTGTATGTTATAAGACTGAATTTCTCTCTAGGCCTGTTTGAGAAAAAGGGCAAAACCTTTCCTGTAATGTTGAAGTCTTTGCTTTGATAGCACCAAGTAGTGACTTGTTGAGAACAAAATACTTGTTATAAGAAGCATTTATTATAATGTTTGTTGTAGGAAACTTTGTTTACTTAAAGTTGTGAAATGATTGTTACGAGAAAAAGATTTTACCCACTAACCAACCCAATAATCACTACAACCTCACTTAAACTGACCAGATTCAATCGGTATAAAAAGGACCCCATAGATTTTAGAAACAAAGGCCAAATAATCTCTGTTAAAATTTATTTTAAAAGTAAAAAAAAAAGTTCCTCCAATACATTAGCTTAATGGTATAATTTGGAAATTTGACTTGATACTGCATATATCTTACCTAAGTCATTGTTTTTTGTTATAGCATCCGCTGCTCTGGTTCGGGGTCCCTGCTGTGTAAACTGATATCCAAATTTAAGGATATTTGTATTTTCCTCAAGCATCCTGGCAATTTCCAATTCTACAGCCGTCCCCAACTGCTGCCTCTGGAATAATCAGAGATACAGAACAGTATTAATAAACTAGATCAAAATGCTTTTCCAGGTAAGTCAAGACTAAGACACTGAAGTACTTACTATTTCTGTTGGTCTTTTAAAGGTTTCCCAATTTTTATACATACATAAGAGAAACAAAATTTTAAAGTTCAGTACATATCATACAGACACTGAAAAGTTGTGGATTACCACAATGAGATACTGCTTCATACCCACAGGATAACTGTTAATCAAAAACACACAGGCAATGACAAGGGTGGCAAGGATGTGGACAAACTGGGACCCTCACATAAGCTAGTGGGACTGTAAAATGGTGGAGTTGCAGTTGCTGTGGAAAACAAGTTGGCCATTCTCAAAAAGTTAAACATAAGAGTTATCATATGACAGAGCAACTCCATTCCTAGGTACATACCCATGAAAAATGAAAACGTATGTTCATATAAGAACTGGTATATGAATGTTCACAGAAGCATTATTCCTAATATTCAAAAGGTAGAAACCCAAATGTAATGGAATATTATTCAGCCATGAAGATGAATAAGTACTTATATATGCTATGACATGGATGAACCTCCAGAACATTTTGCTAAGGGAAAGAAGGCAGGCAGAAAAGACCACATATTACATAATTCTATTTATATAAATTGTCCAGAATAGGCAAATACATAGTGACAGAAAGTAGGTTAGTAGTTATCAGGGGCTGGTGGGAGGGGTGAATAGGGAGTGACTGCTAATGGATATGGAGTTGCTTTGTGGGGTGATGAAAATGTTCTGGAATTAGATAGTGGTGATGGTTCCAAAACTCTATGAATATACTAAGAACCTATACTAAAAATATTAAGTTAATATTCCAGATGCCTCAAATGCCCTCTCATTCCCTTTTGTGTCACCACCTTCCCAAATGGCTCCATGAAAGCCCTCCTCCCACCTGCCCGAGTCCCCAAGCCCTACGCAGCCATGTGGGCTGTAGTTTCCTCAAAGTTACTGCTGTAGCACTGACCTGATTGTCAATCTTGAGCTCTGCCAGGGTTTCATTATCTCTTAAAGCATTAATTAGTGCTAGAATCCCAGCTCCTGTAATAAAGTTGGACTCCATATTTAAGCTTTTCAAATTTTTGTTCACTCTCAGCATATCAGCAAAAGCCTAGAAATTAAAAGAAAATATTTGGAGATTAAAATATGACAGCACCTATTACACACTGTATATGCCCCTGGCATGTAGTCATAAATCTAATATTATCAATAGCAGCTTACTTACAATAGCGACAGGGTCATTGCTCCGCGTGGCTGCAAGACTGAAATATTTCACATGTGTGTTGGTCTCCAAAGCCTTCGCAAAACCTTTTAGGGTTGGAACCGGTATATTCTGGAAAGACAGTAGTGTGAGACATTAATACATTTCAGTGTTCAGGACATTCAGATCATTAATCACATATTTTTGTGTTTACTTTTGCTCATTAAAATATACTCAGAAATTATATAAACACACAACAGTTAGTCTACAAATGAAAACAAATAATTCAGTCTCCTCTGTATCTATCTGACTTCTGCATTATGGTAAATTTGCATAAACTGTTGACCTGGAGCAGAGTATATATCAACCATTTCTCTAGCATTTAGGTTCAAGAAACTCTTGCTATTCTACATTTAATTATTCATGTTATAAGAAGTCAGCACTTGAGTATTCAAAGTGAATCCACTTTCTACAAAGAGAAAGATGTGGGAGCCCACCTCTAGTGAGTATGATTCCTGAGGCAGATGACATACTGTTCTCAGTGCTTTAGTTTATACTCCGAGGTATTAAGAGAGATTAACCCTACACTACTTGAAATGTGGAAACACATAGTTCTAGAAGGCACTAATTTTTTCCTTTAGTATTAAGACTTCAATTCTCTGTAGCTTGGTTATTTTCAGAACATTACTGTTGATTTAGAGACAGAGATATATGAGGAAAGGATTTTTAAAGAATTAATAAAATTTGTGATCAACTAGGGATATTAGCTTTTTCCAAGGCTTTCATTCTTCCACTTATAGGAAAGAACACTTGCTAGAAGGGTACAGAGGTTTTATACTCCAGGTTCTTTAATTCCAGATGCTACCTCCAGCCCCAATTCAGATAAAACAAGATTTAAAATGAGGAATTTGGAATAAAGCTATTATGTAATGGCCAATACCCATGGGATAATTTGAGTTTATTCTTTGGTAACTAGTTATCCCTATCCTATGCCCTTGTAGCTCATTTCTTCATTTACTCCAGTGAAGAGCTGTAATTAAGATCCCAGAAAGCCTACTTCTAAGTGTTTACTCAAAGAAATAAAAACATGTTTACACAAAACATATGACTGGATGTGAATGTGTATAGTGGTTTTACTTATAATCATCCTAAACTAGACATAACCCATATGTCTGTCAACTGGTGAATGGATAAACAAATTGCACCATAGTCATACAATACAATACTATTTGACAATATAGAGAAACAAACTACTGATAAATGCAACAACACGGATGAATCTCAAATGCATTACGCTAAGTGAAAGAAGACTCGAAGGTACATACTATATGATTCCATTTATATGATTCTGTAGAAGGCAAAATGACAGGGAAAGAAAACAAATCAGTGATTGACAGGGGCTAGAGCTGGGGGCAGAGAATGTAGATGAAGGGGTATGACATATTCTACATCTGATTGTGGCAGTGGTTGTACAACTGTATGCATTTGTCAAAACTCATAGAACTGTACACTAAAAAGAGAGAATTTTATTGTAGGTAAATTAAACCTTAAGAAACCTGATAAAAAAACAAAACCAAAAGACTAAATAATCTGAAAAGCAGGCAATACTTTGGAAGCCAAAGAGATTTACACTGACAAGTATGTAGGGTTTACATTTTCATATGATACTCTTTAAAAACTAAGTCAGAATAATACTGTAATACTTTTAATTTCTAAAATATGAAGAAATCTGTGTTAGCAGGCTACTGGGAGCAAAAACTTTACCTTTATGTAGAAAAAATTAAACTATATCAAAACTGCCCAGCTCTCATGCTAGATCTACTTGACTCAAAGCAATTCAAAACTTTGTTTGCTTAGCATAGCTACCTTTATATTATTCAAATTAACTTCAACAAGACGAGCATCATTTTCTTTAATTCTCTTTAAACTTTCTTCAACATTGGTTGGATTTGGCGGTTCATCAAATACTGGAACAATCTTTTCACCTTTTACTACATCTGCAGTAATAAATGAGAAGAGCAAGAGTCTCTTTGGTTTGACACTATTACAGTGGATGCATACATGAACTTTCTAACACATATAACATACACAAATATATTTAGAAGAACGAAAAGTTTCTTCTCCATGCTTTCTTAATGATCCTTTATGTGTTGACATATTTAAAGTACTCAAAATTTTACTGAATATATACCAAGCATAATTCAACATTTCTTTGCAATGTATCAGCCTTCAAAAATGAATATTTTCCCTGCCTCTTGGTTTATTAAGATATCTTTACCACTAAAATATATTTGATAACACAAACCAATATTCCCATTTATTTTTAGCAATGTTTAAGATAAAGTTTGAATATGATCAAATCTAACATTTACTACCATTTTCTCTGAGATCTAATAATTACTGTAAAGGCAGTAAGAATCATAGACTTGAATAAATAAATACAGCCTTGATGAGAAGAGTAAGGCGATGGAAAGACACCTTACCAAGGAGAGTACTACGCAATGGAAAAAGGGGAGGATTCTCTACTAAGAAGAATAGGAATAGAGAATGGGGAGACAGAGAGAGGTAATGGTACAACAGAGCTGCTGCTGAGGCAGAAATTCCAAAAATTACTGCCCTCCTTCATTCATAACCCCAATCCTTCACCACATATACTATACCCATGCACATGGCCAGGATACAACTATGCAAAGTTAAAAGAGGACCTGGAAGTCCTGAACCCTCTAATAAGATAAGTGTGCTCTGACATGTATGTGGAGGTCTATGAACACCCTATAACAGGCAAACTTTTATGGATAAACTTTCTGGAGAGAGCACCAGATTCTCAAAGAATCAGATTCTCAAAGAGGTGACTGACTACAAAAATGTTAAGAACAACTGACATGGAAAGACTGACAGGCTCATTTTCTGGCTCACTTCTTCCTATCTGCTCTCCTCTAGCTTTTAGGAGCAAAAATCATCTGAAAACAAGGTATATACTTATTCATACAATAAATTACTTTGAAGAGCACTTTGTTCTTTTCAAATAAAACACACACACACACACACACAGCTTAGATGGAGGTCTGAAAATTATATTTTTGAGGACAGTTGAAAGATCTAGATATAATTAGCTTGGAAGTATATATTAAAAGAATATCCTCATTTTAAGATTTATCCTGTTGAAGGAGGAGAGAAAAATTTCATGTTGTTCTGCAAGGCTGGGTTAGAATTTTGCCAGGAGGCAGAATTTAGTTCAATATAAAGGAAGAGCTTCCTAACAGAACTCTGCTAAAAGGACAGAATGGGTCCCTCTCAAGCATTTCAGCAGGGCAGTATTCCTCAAGATGGTAGATTAAGGGGGCTGAAGAAGAGCTTCCTCACTGAATGGAAAATTGAACAAGTTCTTTCTCAATTTAAAATTTTATAAAAACCAAGAGTCCTTTCCCCATGCCATGGAATACGTATATTTAAGGAGCCTTGCTCCCTAATAAAATAATGGATCCAGTCAATGAGATGCTAAAACCCTTAAGAAAGGTTTATGGGGAACTTTAAATGGATGGATCAGGCTGCAACATTTGAATCCACTGATCAAACCTAATACATTTCCCAAAGAGGAATGGCCAGACAGGATAGGCTTCCTAATGTGATTCAATCACCACCTAGAAAGCATTCTTGCCAAAAACAAAAACCAAAAAATTGCACCTGAATCTGATCAAGCCTCTAGAAAATAACAGTTTACAGAAACATAGGAGATAGAGAAACATGGAAAATGAAAGCACAGGTTGCAATCAGCCAAATCCAGAATGTAGAAAATTCTATGTAACTATTAGCCCAGTTTCTTCCAGAAATAAATGGCATGAAGAAAGGAGAAAGAGGTTGAGGAGAAGAACTATTAAGAAATTAAGAAAAACTGAATCTATATGACAACAAAATGCAATGTGATCTTTATTTGGACCCTGACTGGAACAAACCAACAGTGGAACGTTTTTAAGAAAACAGGGAAGTCTGAACATGTACTGGGTATTAGATAATATGAAGAAATTATTGTTAATTTTTAAGTTTGATAATGGCGTGTTAAAAGTCCTTACTTGGGAAAGACACATATGGAAATATTTATGAGTAAAGCAATACAAACAAACAGGATATGCTTTTAAGTATTCCAGGAAAAAAAAGAGGTGGGAGGGGTAAGGAGGGAGGCAGATGCTGAGAGATACAAGGCTGGCAAAATGTTAAAAAGAGCTGAAGCTGGGTGATGCATATATTATTCTCTCTTCTACTATATATGCTTGAACATTTCTACAACAAATTATAGAACATTCATAAATGAGTGTAATACAGATGTCTGAATGAGATAGCTCTGTATGTACTAACCAGAAAACATTATATATTGCTAAGTGATACACCTTCTAGCATGTGTTAAAATCCTCACCACTGACTTTAAGTGACATTCAAGTTAGTTCCTTAATCGTTCCAAAACCTCAGCTCCTTCACATGCAAATTAAGGATAATAATAATATCTATTTCATAGAATTGTTGTTAAGTGTTAAATGAGAACAAGTCACATTAAAGAGCTGTGCACAGAACATGGCCCATAGTCAGCATTCAAAAATATCAGCCAATAGTACTTTTTTAGAAAATTAAGTTGCAAGAGCTATTTATAGTATAATTCCATTTTTGTAAAAAAAAATAAAAATAAAAAAATAAAAATATATAACATACAAAAAAGATTATATACGTACATAAGTTTGCATAAACATAATACAAAGTCTAGAAAGATACAAACCAACTTGCTAATAATTAGGGTTGGGGGTGTGGAGAGTAGGAGGCATGATGGCTACAAATAGACACTTTTACTTCCTACTTTATTCATTTAGGTATTGTTAAAATGTGCTACAAAAGTATGTATTACTTCGGTAATTTTAAAACATCCTATAAATGAATTTTTAAAAAGCTTTGGTTTAGGCTATTTAATACTTTACATCAGACTAAAAGGTTTAGGAGCTAAATAGTTCTGTGGTTTCTCTTGAACCTGATTTTATAATGTACTTTGTTAGCACTGTTATGGATTTCTTGAAAATCAGTAACATTGAAAAAAAAATGTCAACAAAAGCCACATTTGATTAGCTCTTATACTGTTTACCATTAGTATTTAGTGAGGTGAGAGTGGTTCCTATATTTGCTGATACAGTAAGCATAAAATATTTAATGTTCTATTTTCAATGGTTTTCTATGTCAATGCCATCTAAATGTAATACTGAAGTTGATACATGGAGAAAGCAAAATATATTTAATGAAGGATTGGAATTCACAAAGCATTGTAAGTACTTACTTGAAAAATGTTCTTGATCGACACCATTACTACTTCCCACTATATTACACAACTGTGTATTCGTTATCAAATTGTGCATCCCAAGAATAGCTATAAATGTAGAAAAATAAAATTATCTTTTATTTCCATCAGTTTTAAACATAAAGAATTTTAGAATAAAAAATTTCTATCAAACATTTTAACATTCTCCTACTCAATTAAATACAGATTTTGCAGCCAAAAAAAAAAAAAAGGAGACAAAGTGATTAAAAATCACCTACAATCTCTTTCTCTTCAATGCCCTTATTATTTTCTGAATTCATATAGCTGTAGCCTGCCTAACCCTAAATGTAAATCTATGCTTAGCTCCATCTGGTGGCTATGGAAGAAAATTGAAACGATCTGTTTTTGCTGTTCATCTTTCTCACAAGGTTTCTAACAAAATCATGCTATACAGGGCAGATTTTCAACTTAACCTTCACTATTTTTACATCTGTCAACTCTCATATTAATTTATATTTATATTTTAGCTAAGAGTAGAAAAATAAAAGTATGGTTGAATTCTCATGTTTAAGATTAAAATAGTGTCCCTCAAAAATGATATGAGAAATAGATCTGATTGTTTTTGATGTCTTTTTACATAAACGAGGCAGAAGCTACCGTGTGCCCAGGGCCCATTCTGCAATGATGAATGCACTATTTACAAATCCATTGGTCCTCAACACCCAGGAATAAGACACCTGCTCTGGTTGTAGCACCACACCTTGATTATCCCTTTCTTGGGTCCTTCCGAAGGAACTGTCACTGCTCCTTTCAAACGTTAGTTCTTGGGACTAAGACTTCCCCTTGTGTCATATTTTTCTACCTAAGAAAATGGGTGTGTGTGGAGATAGGTGGGAGAGATAACAGTCCAGATAAGAAACTGGCAATGATGAAAATAACAGGGAGGTTTGGAGTGTCCCATATACACTTCAGAAAAGTTGGGAAAGTGGTGAGTATAGTTGAGGGCTGTTACCCAAATGCTTTCTAGTTACCCATTTTGGAGTCTTTCTGACAAAATTAAAGACTCTTTTTCAGTGTTCAGATGGGATAACTTCTAGCTGAGCACACCAAGTGATGGAAGATTTTTATAAAAGCTTTCTAAAAGAGGAACACGACGAAAGATTTCAAATAATACAATAAATTCCATTAACATAAAAATTTCACCATGAGAGAATGTAAAGAAATGGAATTCTGTATGTCAGATTTATAGTATAAAAAACGAAGCCAAATATGTGGTCACTAATTCAATAGCACTTTGCTGGGCAAAGGATGCATCTGTATAATATATATATAGGTGTGTGCTGGTGTTCCCCTCCCCTCCATACTCATTCACATTAATGTGTTTTAGGATATACCTGCGAGGTCACACAATTCTGTATCAGAAGCACTTGTCAAAGCTTCTTCTAATTCTGGATCAAGAGATACTTTTTCTTCCGTAAAAGTCTGTGCAGGTTTCTGTTTAGGAATAAATATTTTCCCTGTAAAATAAAGTGGTTTGTTAATTTCACTACTGCAATTAACTCATTACCATTTCACTCTTCTAACAAAAATTATGAGAAGTATGTGCAACTGAAGCTAAGATAAAAAGTCAAGCTTAACATCTACAATAATTCTGTTTCATCTCTAACATATATTTATAAGTTTCCAGGGCAATACTTTGGCCATGCAAGTTAGAATGGGAAAAGTAAATCAACCATTAAATTTTCTCATTTGTGGAAATATAAATAGGCTCTTTTTGGAGTAACTGAGTTACTCCACAATTATTGAATCAAAAAATAAAAGAATAAAGCAATAAACACAAAAATCTAAAATTTTAAAGAGATTAAAAAAAAAACAGAATTCACTTTCTTATTCTAAAGTAACAAATTGTTACAGTCCCTTGGGGGATGGCAGAGAATAATTATTGCAGAAATTCAAGATCTAATTGCAAAGAAATTCCTGTTACGTCCTGTGTGGTATTTTAAAACTTTTGATCACTGCTCTTCTAAGCCTCAATGGACACTAACAAGGCTATCTATTAAGAAACTAGTTATTCTAGAAACCTAGAGTGTTTATAATGTGAAAAATCAATATTTTATTACCATACGTTCAATGGAAGATTGAAAATATGAAGGGAATGAAAAATAAGGATATAACTGCAGTACAAGCTGACCAAACAAGACACAGTCACATATGGCGGGGACTGGGTTATCAAGATTGCCTCTGGTTTCTCTCCCAAGACAGGTGAAATTCTAACTAATGATCTGGAAAGGCCTATGTATGGATTCACAGAAGTGCCAACTATTTTCTTTTCTATCAGGAAACTATCAGGGAAATATGTGAGAATATGTGACCTGATTAATCTATGCAGTGGTCTATCAAAAGAAATGTTTGTGGGCTTATAATTAGTGTAGTGAGTATTGTGTACCTCTTGTTTAAGGTAACTATCAATCAGTATAGAAAGAAGGAATCCTTCCACAATACAAACTGCTTGCTCCCAAGAGTCTAGCCAAGGCTGCTAAATCCATCCACAGGACCTTAATTTTTGATATTATATTTTTAGCATTTCCATTTGGTTCTTAAAAAAAAATTTCCATGTCTGCTGAAACTCCTCATCTCTTACACGTGCTGTGCACCTGGTCCATCAGATTCTTTGGCATTTCTGTTTTAGTTATACCTAACTGATAACTCCACTATCTGGATCACCTCTAGGTCTTCTACTGTTTTCTTTCTTGACAATGAGTCACCTGTTCCTTAAGATCTTTGACTGCATGCTGGGCATTTTGAAGGAAAGTACATTTATCCCCAGAAAGGAGCATACCCCTTAGGTCAAGGCTGAATCAACATGCTCTACAGTTGAGCTGAATCTGGCTTTGTTGCAACTTTAGTTTGATTCAATTTCTCAATGGCTCCAAACATTTTGAGGACAGGATCAGGACTTTTTCTTCAGCAAGGCCTGGGATTAGAACCCTGGTGAGGTTCTAGAGATCTCCTGAGCTGCCTACTTTTTGAACTGTGAAGTGAGAGAGATTTTGCCTAATGTGTAGCCCAGGATGCCAGTATTTGACTGAGGAGCTAGCTCTCTTTGTTTTCCAGTCCCATCCTCTGCTTCTTGGGCCTTGGCAGATCTTGCAGCCCCACTCGTCTCCTCTATAGTCTGTGAAGTTGGGCATGGCCTGGAAGGGACTGCTCTAAACTCTCTTGGCTCTGGTTCTCCCCTAGCTGAAAACCTATACCTTGGGAATTTTCTCTCAGCTCTGCTTCATTGCCCCTGTTCTTGGAGCAGTATCCCTGACACTAAATGAACACTTGTAGCAAAGAACTGGGGGGTGGGGTGGGTAGTGCAGGCTCTCACTCTGTCTCTAGAGCTGCACTGTCCAATGTGGTAGTCACTAGCCACGTGTGACTATGTAAATTTAAATCAATTCAAATTAAAAATTCAGTTCCTCAGCCACACTAGCCACATTTCAAGTGCTTGATAGCCACATTTGGTTAGCACAAATATCGAACATTTCTATCACTGCAGAAAGTTCTAGTGGACAGCACTGGTCTAGGGCTTCTCTGGATTCTAATCTTTCCTGCTAGCCCCTCTATGGTCATTAAACGTTTGTTAAAAATTAGGCTGATTTCTCCTTATTCCTCTCTGGTGTTTTTCTCCCTTTCCCTACATTTCAGCCAGTAAAGAGAGCAGGAGTGAATTATCTCTTTTTGAAGGGCCTGTCATGTTCTGGAGTCATTTAGATTTGTGTCCTCAAGCTCTTTGACAGGTATTTGTTTGTTTGTTTGTTTTAAACTAAGATTATGTAGCTTATACTGCTTGATTTGGTTGTTATGGTGAGAATAATACATCTCTTGCTACTTTCTACATCTGAATCAGAAGTCTTTATGGTCAAGTACTTTTTTTTTTTTAAAAATGACACTTGGTCAATCTACAACGTATTTATATTAGTAAAGACGTTTCTAACTGCATATTAAAAGTGGTTCAAACTGGTGTTTCTCAAGCTTCGATGTCCACCTCATTCACCTAGTGTTCTTACTACAGTGCAGATTCTGATGCAGGAGGCCTGACACGAGCTCTGAGATTCTGCATGTCTAACCAACGTCCCAGGTGATGCTGATACTGCTGATCCACAGACCAATATTAAAGCAGCAAGTGTTCAAACCATATGTATTTTTATTATCTCACTTAATAAGTCCACAGGTGATGGCTGTAGGGTTGGTTCGGCAGCTCAATGTTTACATCAAAGATCCAGCCTCATTCCATTTTTCTTTTTGGCTATAACCAGAATGGCACCTTTTGTTCTTAGGCCATCAGTCTCAAGATGACCTTTATAATACCACATCCTCACGCAAATAAGGTCAGGAAGGAAGGGCACTTTCTCAACTGTCAGCTTTTATAAGGAGAACTGGCCAGAAGATTTCTTTTGTAGTCTCAATGACCAGCACTGGGTAACATGTCCTTGCCCCAGCTGCAAGGGTGGCTAGAAAAGCAAGCATTATTTGGCATTTTCAGTCTATTTCAGAGATGGGTTCTGCCAGTAAGGAAGAAGGGATTTGTAAATGGTTGCTGAAAAGAAAACTATAGTGTTTGTACCAATACTGAGTGGATGAAGTACAGTTCTGTGCTTCCTTAATTCCCTGACATTTTACTACAGCTACACTTAAACATTCTGCATGTTTGTCTGTCTTCTGTGAGCTTTTCAAGCCTTTTCAATGGGCTGTTCATTCTTGCATCCTTGCCTAGCACACAGTAGGCAATCCAATTTGTTGAATAAATAATTTGGTGATCACCTCCAGTTAAACTATTTCATTTTATAAAGTATAATTTAAATGCCCTGGTTTGAAGTTACACAACATGTTAGTACTAGAACACTGATTCCTAAACTCTTAATTCAGTGCTTTTTCCAATAAACTGGTGGCTTAACTCTTTAGCAGTGGAGTTTTCCCCTCAAACAAATGCCTATCTACATGGTGGTATGCATAACTGATCTTCTTAGTACCAAATTTTGAAATTCTGGTGATTATTAAATAATCTTTCATTATTGGTTCACAGACAAAGGCAAAACCAAATCATTACATCCTGTTAACTCCATACTACTTTTCACAGTTGATATTATAATTAAAGTGGCATACAATTCAGATGGCATGCCTTTAATTGCCATTTCAGGATAATTACATTTTCCTGAGCTCAATTTCACCTGTATTTTCAGATATCTAAGGTAGTGGTTCTAATGTTGGCTGCACACTGGACTCACCCAGAGAACTTTAAAAATTCTGATATCTGAGTCCCACTCTCAAAGAGTCTGATTTAATTTGTCTGGTGTGCTATATGGGACATCTGATTTTCAAAAGCTCTCTAGGGATTCTAATGCATAACAGCCAAAGTCAAGAATCACTGGATTATGGTATTCACTTACTAAGCAAAACCACATAAGCTATCAAATAGCTACCCATGTCTTATTCTACGGACCAATGGAATCTAAAACATTATAAAACTCTAAAATGTTTATTTTTGTTATCCTCATCCACATTCCATAGAGGTAGTATTCATATCTAATTTTTTCCCATACATAACTTTTGCTAATATTTAAAAACATAAAATGAATCTCATCAAGAAAAACAACAGAACACAAAATTTTCAAGGGCTATAGAAATTCTGTGATATAGAATTTTGCTATTTTCTATACAGTTCTGAAATAGTTTGGTACCTCTCCTGGCACTCTTCTTTATAATAATTTTTCTGTATGTAAAGATTTTTGTTATAGAGGTATTAAGCCTATACAATACTGTATTTTTACCAATACAAAAAGGAATTACTTCATATTTCTTCATGGTTAGTTTAACACTAATATACTATAAGAATGATCTTTTAATGTATATAAAATTTAGTTATAGGAAATTAAAAGAAAATTTAATTTTGTAAGAAAGGATGAAATAGGCAGAATTTAAGTTTAGTATTATGAATATAAAATCTAATGGGTTCTTCCCAAATTGATTGGTAGACTCAAACAAACCCTTAACAAATCTTAGCTGACTATTTGCATGAAGTGACAAGATGATGCTAAATTCATGTGGAAATCCAAGGTACCCAGAATAGCTGAACAATCTTGAAAAAGAACCAATTTCAAAACTTAATACAAAGTTACTGTAATCAAGATAGTCTGTGGTGCATAAAGAAAGACATTTAAATCAATGAAACAGAATTAGAGCCCAGAAATAAACTTTATATTTATGTTCGACTGAATTTCTACAAGGGTACCAAGACAATTCAATCGAGAAAGAATTGTCTTTTCAACAAATGGTGCTGGGACAATTCAATAGCTACATGCAAAAGAATGAAGTTGGATCCCTCCATCTCACACGATACAGAAATCTTAATTCAAAATGGATTACAGATTTAAAAGCAAAAGTTTAAACTATAACACTCTTTAAAAAAACGTAAATCTGCATAACCTTGAGTTAGGCAATGGTTTTTTAGATAAACAACAAAGGCACAAGCAACAACAACAAAAACAGATAAACTGGACTATATCTAAATTAAAAACTTTTATGAGACAAATGATACCATCAAGAAAGTGAAGAGACAACCTACAGAATGAGAGAAAATTTTTTCAAATCATATATCTGATATCTAGAATATATAAATAGGTTTATCAATAATAAATCAAATATTGTATACGCACCCACCATAGAAGCACCTACATACATAAAGCAATTATAGACTGACATAAAAGGAGAGATCAATAGTAATACACTCATAGTAGGAGACTTTAACACCCCATTGACACCAATGGACAGCTCTTCCAGGCAAAGAATCAACAAGGAAACAATGGGCCTAATAGACACACTAGAACATATGGACTTAATAGATATTTTCAGAGCTTTTTACCCCAAAGCAGCAAAATATACATTCTTCTCAAGTGCACACGGAACATTTTCAAGGACAGACCACTTGTTAGGACACAAATCAAGTCTCGATAAGTTTAAGAAGACTGAAATCATATCAACCGTCTTCTCTGATCACAATGGCATTAAACTAGATATAAATTACAAGAAAAAACTGGAAAATACACAAATACATGGAAGCTAAATAACATGCTACTAAACAATGAATGGGCTATTAATGAGATCAAAGAAGAAATCAAAAGATACCTAGAGACAAATGAAAATGAAAACGCAATGACTCAAAATTTATGGGACACAGTAAAAGCAGTCCTAGGAGGGAAATTCATAGCAATACAGGCCTACATCAAGAAACAAGAACAAGCTCAAATAAACAATCTAACCTTATAATTAAAAGAATTAGAAAAAGAACTGCAAACAAAGCCCAAAGTGAACAGAAGGAAGGAAATAATAAATATAAGAGCGGAAATAAATGAAATAAGAGTCTAGAAAAATACAAAAGATTAATGAAACCAAGAGATGGTTCTTTGAAAGGATAAACAAAATTGACAGACCCTTAGCCAGACTCATCAAGGAAAAAAGAGAGAGGACTCAAATAAATAAAATCAGAAATGAAAGAAGACTCCACAGAAGTACAATGGATCATAAGAAAATACTATGAGCAATTATATGCCAACAAATTGGACAATCTGGAAGAAATGGACACATTCCTTAGAAACATAGAATCTCCCAAGAATGAGTCAAGAAGAAGCAGAAAATCTAAACCAACTGATTACCACCAATGAAATAGAATCAGTAATCAAAAACCTTCCAAAAAACAAAAGTCCTGGACCAGATGGCTTCATAGGTGACCAAACATTCAAAGAAGAATTATCACCTATTCTCAAACTATTCCAAAAGATTCAAGAAGAGGGAAGGCCCCCTAACTCCTTTTATGAGGTCACCATTACCTTGATTCCAAAACCAGGTAAAGACATTACAAAAAAAGAAAACTATAGGCCGTTATCTCTTACGAACATTGATGCAAAAATCTTCAACAAAATATTAGCAAACTGAATTCAGTAATACATTAAAAATATCATATACCATGATCAAGTTGGATTTATTCCTGGAATGCAAAGCTGGTTCAATATCTGCAAATCAATTAATATGACACATCACATTAACAAATCAAAAGATAAAAACCATACAATCATATCAATAGATGCAGAAAAAGCGTTCAACAAAATCCAGCATCCATTTATGACAAAAACTCTCAGCAAAGTGGGAACAGAGGGAACATACCTCAACATAATAAAGGCCATATATGACAAACCTACAGCTAACATCATACTCAATGGGGAAAGGCTAAAAGCATTTTCCTTAAGATTAGGAACAAGACAAGGATTCCCACTTTCGCCACTCCTCTTCAACACTGTATTGGAAGTCTTAGCTACAACAATAAGACAAGAAAGAGAAATAAAAGGCATCTGAATTGGAAAGGAAGAAGAATAACTCTCATTATTTGCCACTGACATACTATCTATAGAGAACCCTAAAGATTCCACCAGAAAACTGTTAGAACTGATCAATGAATTCAGTAAAGTAGCAAGTTACAAAATACATATTCAGAAGTCAGTGGCATTTTTATACGCCAATGATGAACTTTTAGAAAGAGAAATTAAGAAAACAATACCATTTCAATTGCGTCGAAAACTATAAAATATCTGGGAATCAAATTAACCAAGGAGGTAAAAGACCTATTCTCAGAAAATTACAAGTCATTGAAAAAAGAAATTGAAGAAGATACAAACAAATGGAAGTATACTATATTGGGTATGAAGAATCAACATCGTCAAAATGGCCATACTACACAAAGCCATCTATGGATTCAATGCAATCCCTATAAAAATACCAATAGCATTTTTCAGAGAGCTAGAACAAATAATCCTAAAATTTATATGGAGCCAGAACAAACCCCGAATAGCCATGGCAATCTTGAGAAAGAAGAACAAAGTTGGAGGTATCACACTACCTGATAACAAACTATACTACAAGGCTATAGTAATCAAAACAGCATGGTACTGGCAAAAAAACAGAAACAGGGATCAATGGAACAGAATAGATAGCCCAGAAATAAATCCATGCCTATACACTCACTTAATATATGACAAAGGAGGTAAGAATATACAATGGGGTAAAGACAGTCTCTTCAATAAATGATGTTGGGAAAATTGGACAGATACATGCAAAAAAAAAAGCTGAACCATCTTCTTACACCCTATACAAGAACAGACTCAAAACGGATTAAAGACTTAAATGTAAGACCCGAAACCATAAAACTTCCAGAAGAAAACACAGACAGTAAACTCGCTGATATTACTAACAGGAATTTCTTTTCAGATATATCGCCTCGGGCAAGGGAAACAAAAGAAAAAATAAACAAATGGGACTACATCAAACTAAAAAGCTTTTGTACAGCAAAGGAAACCATCAACAAAACAAAAAGACAACCGACTGTTTGGGAGAAGATATTTGCTAATGATACATCTGATAAGGGGTTAATATCCAAAATATATAAAGAACTTATACAACTCAACAACAAAAAAACAAACAATCCAATTGAAAAATGGGCAGAAGACTTGAACAGATACTTTTCCAAAGAGGAAATACAGATGGCTAATAGACATCAAGGTCACTAACCATCAGAGAAATGCAAATTAAAACCACAATGAGATTTCACCTCACACCTGTCTGAATGGCTATCATCAATAAATCAAAAAACAAGTGTTGGTGAGGATGTGGAGAAAAGGGAACCCTCATACAATGTTGGTGGGACTGCAAATTGGTACAGCCACTATGGAAAACAGTAGGAAGTTTTCTCAAAAAATTAAAATTGGATATACCTTTTGACCCAGCAATTGCACTTCTGGGTATTTATCTAAAGAAAACCAAAACAATAATTTGTAAAGATCTATGCACTCCAATATTCATGGCAGCACAATTTACAATAGCCAAGATATGGAAGCAACCTAAGTGTCCATCAACAGACAATTGGATAAAGAAATTATGGTTCATATGTACAATGGAATATTACTCAGCTATTAAAAAAAATGAAATCCTACCATTTACAATGACATGGATGGACCTAGAGGTTATTATGCTGAGTGAAATAAGTCAGATAGAGAAAGATAAATACCATATGATTTCACTTATATGCAGAATCTAAGGAACAAAAAGAAAAAACTAATCAAAAATACTCACAAATATAGTGGACAATTTGGTGACAGACAGAGGGGAAGGGACTTGGGGGGAGCTGGAAGAATGGGGTTAAGGGTTAAAGAAGTTCAAATTAGTAGTTGATAGTTGGTCAAGGGGATGGGGAGCATGACAAAGGGAATGCAGTTAGCATTAATAGGATGGCTAGGTAGAGGGCCAGGGGAAGTAGGGAGCAATTGGGGGGATCTTTTTATGAACTATACAGATGTCTAACCAATGTGCTGTATACTTGAAATTAATTTAAATAAATAAATTAAAAATAAGTAAATAAATCAAATATTGATTGATGCAAATCAATAATAAAAAGACAACCCAATTTAAAAATAGGCAAAGGATTTGAAGAGACATTTATCCAAAGAAGATATCAGATGTCTAAGAAAACATGAAAAAATGCTGTCATTAGGGAAACGCAAATCAAAGGAACAAATTGTTATCACTTCATACTTGCTAAGATGGCTATAATCAAAAAGAAAAACAAGTGTTGGCATGGATGTGGAAAAGCTGAAACCCTAATAAACTGCTGGTGGGGATGGAAAATGGGGCAGCCACTTTGGAAAACAAGCTGGCAGTTCTTCAAAAAAAAAAATTCCATTAGTATATATATAGACCCAAGAGAAATGAAAATATATGTCTACACAATAACTTGTACACAAATATTCATAGAAACTAAATATTCATAATAGCTAAAAAGTGGAAACAATCTAAAAGTCTATCAACTGACGAAAAGAAAAACAAAATGTATTATATCCATTCAATGAAATGTTTTTCATCCATAAAAAGGAATGAAGCATTGATACATGCTATAACATGCATGAAACTCCAAAATATAAGTGAAAGAAGCCACTCATAAATACATATTGTATGATTCCGTTTATAGGAAATGTCTAGAAAAGGCAAATTTAGAGAGAGAAAAAATTAGTGGTTTCGTAGAACTGGAGAACAGAATAAAGAATGGAGATTAACTGCTAATGGATATAAGGTTTCTTTTTGAGATGATAAAAATGTTTTCCTCTCCTTGAAATATAGTCAAAAAGCCCCGACTTACAACTTTCAATATTTGTATTTATTTGAAAATAACGATGTCCGAGAAAATATTCACTTTTATTCTTCAGCAGATAACTTTCTATCTAAATGCATAATTTCTTTATTTAACATAGCAAAGTCCAAAATTGAATTTTTTAAAATTGAAGTTACAGTTTTTTACATTGTAGCAAAATATGAAAATAAGCAATAACTAGATCAGAAAAAAATCTCTCAGACAAGTATGATATGACATGCCCCTCCCCCCGGCCCTGTCCCCAAATGAAACACAACAAACAAAAACAGGGCTATGACTCTTTGTTGCTAAGAATGTTAAAATAGTTCAGTAATGTTTCTGTAACTATAAAATGGCAGCTAAGGAAACAGAAGAAACCGAGATAAGAATTCACATAATAGTAACTTAAATGCATGGCATTAATCCAAACCCCTGTTTATGCCAAGAGAAAAAGGGGGGAGCGGTGGATATTTTGCCCAGATCGTAACCATTGTTCCAAAATTAGTAAGAGATACTGTGAACCATGTTAACAATTTTATTGCTGGGACTTTATTCACTAGTTCTCATCTCTTGTGCTCTGATACCAAGTTAAAGCTACCACAATGTTAAGAATTATCTTAGTCATAGCTCCCATCCTTGCTGAGTACATAAAAAGTACAATAACTAGAAACAGAAGTGGCTTAGTTATTTCTTTTTTACAGAGCTGAAAAGCCCTAGCTAATTTTATGGCTTCTATGTTTATATGCCACCTTGTACCAGAAAAGATTTAAGGCAACCAGGCCACTATAATCCCCACAGGGAGCTGTGGGATATACCTTTTGACAGGAAGCACTCAAACCTCAACTCAGCCAAACTAAAGGATGAGGAGACAGATCCTAGAAAGGCATTATTTTGACCCAATGACACACATGATACCTACTCAATACTACAATATGGTCATAGATAGTTATTCGACAAACATTTAGTGAGTTTGACAATGAGCTAAAAAAACACCATAAGGAAAATAAGAGATCCTTTCTTTTGTAAAGTTTATAATCTAGTTGGGGAAACAGTATAGCAGCAGTCCCCAACCTTTTTGCACCAGGGACCAGTGCTCCTATGAGCATCTAATGCCTGATCTGAGGTGGAGGTGAGGCGGTGATGCTAGCGCTGGGGAGCGGCTGAAAATACAGAAGAAGCTTGGCTCACTTGCCCACCACTCGCCTCCTGCTATGCAGCCCAGTTCCTAACAGGCCACAGACCAGTATTGGTCTAGGGTCCAGGGGTTGGGGACCCCTGCAGTATATAGGATTCTGGAGACTTCCACTTCTGGCCAAGGTAGATAAGAATTAACTCACATGACTGAAATAACCCCCAAACAGACTAAATATATAAACGTTTTCAAGACACAAATTATCAGGCAACAAAGAACAGAGATCCCTGAGAGATGAGAAATTAAGTAAGCCCTCTAATCACCCAACTTACTGCCAGGAGAAAGTATCCAGGAAACAGGAACCTTGGCAGAACCTGGTGAACTCTATGAACTGAGGAAACAGAGCTGAGGTCCAGAAAGATCAAGGCAGCTAGCATTTGCAGGACAGAGTACCACAGAGGAGAGAGTTACACAGAGAGTGAGCTCTGGATACCTGTACAGGACCATCTTTTAGTACTCAGCAGAATATTGATCAGCACATGTGTATAATGAAACCACCTTAGGCCAAGGAAAAAAGTATCTGAAAACATTAGAGATAAAAGTACCTGGGCTCACACAGGGCTGGAAATAAAACCTGTTCCTACCAGTCAAACTGGAAAACCTCATAATTCACAGGGCACTGGGTAGGGAACTCAAAAGACTCTTGCCTCAGTAGCAGAGAAATAATTAGCCCTAGGCTGAACACTGCTCTGGTCTCACCTACTGAATCCTAGAAGCAAGACCCTAAAGGATCAAACTGTTTCCAAGTAACTTAATGGGTCCCAGACTGAAACTCAATAATATTTATAAGAAAACCCAAAATATTTAGCATTCAACAAGTTAAAATTCATAATGTATGATATCTAATAACAAATTATTAGCATGCGAAAAAGCAGGAAAATCCATAAGAAAAAAACTCAATCGTGACTTAGCAATGACAGATGAAAAAATTAGCAGGTAAGGATGTTAAAATCATATAAGAGTCATATTCCACATGTTCAAAAAGTTAAGTAGAGACATGGAATATAAAAAAGAGGAAAGGGAACAAAGAACTGATAGGACAAAAAGAAAAGATAAACTATGTTAACACTAATCAAAAGAAAGCAAGGTTGGTTGGCTATGTTAATATCAAACAATGTAGATTTTAGAGTAAAATATATTACCAGGGATAGAGAAGGTCATTTCATAATGATAAAATGGGCAACTCATCAAGAAGACATAACAATCCTAAACAAACAAACAAACAAATAAATAAATATCCTAATAATAGAGCCTCCCAGTATATGGTTCTGGAATAATTAAAAGCAATATTCTATAGTATGAGATTATATTCAGACATGTTAGAGGGAATGGAATATCCAGAGCGGGTATGGTTATTCAGGGAAAATTTCCTGTAAAACAAGGTCTTATCATGAGCAATGTACAATCCATCTGGCTAATTCCTTACCCCAAAGGAATGAGTGAGTCATTCAAAAGATACAATGACAGTCTAGAACAGAGATGATGGGGCTAATTTCAAATATCAGCTTCAGTGCCTGGGAAGACCACTTTTTGGAGGTATATAAGGGACATTTAGAACTCATAAGATATGAGTACAAAAATAAGAGGCAATCTTTATCCTGAATTGAATGGAAAACAACTGCCCACTGGCATGTATATAATCCTCAGAAAGGTGAGGAAAACTTCAGAGAAGAGTAACTGTAGTAAGTTTTCTGGAAAGCTAAGGTAATTGTAAATAAACTTGCAAAGCATATAAGAAATCCTTAGTTTAAGGCAATCTGGTTAAATTCACCTTTAGTAGGCAGGGTGTGGCACTTGAGTGAGAAGGAAACCCAACGGCATTTCTTTCTCAGGGAGGGGAAGGGAAAACTACAAAAGGCGGAGGTGGCTCCACCCCGCAGGCCCACAGGGAGAGCCCAACCTGGTGAGTCTTGAGGCTCAAATGGAATTTCCGGTGCACCTGAGTGTAGTGAACAAGGTGTAGCCTGGCTCTGGTCCATCCATGAAATAAGGGACACTCAGAGAAAAAAAAATCTTAGTCTATGTTAGGGAGATGTGTAATATTAGAAATGGGCAGGAAGACTCCTAGCAAAGCAAAACAAAAACAAAAGTAAGAAATACTAAAGACTGAGGCAAATTATTTCTCCGAGTGTCAAATGCATGCCTTATCTCTCTTGGAGACAGAATACTCAAGATATGTAAAAATATAATGGCAAATAATAATCAGCTAATACAGTAAGAACTCTGCATTTTCACCATTCTCAGGAATGAGAAAGAACTGGATGATTACTCTCTTTCACCCTTCTCTTGCTCAATGTCTGTTACATATTTTGCACAATTTCAAGGAGAGGGAGGTAAAATGCTTCCCAACATTTCAATATTATATCTTCAAAAGGAACGTACACTGGAATTACGTTATTGTTTTAATTTCCTTAACTCTACGGTTTCTTTGAACACAGGAGACTCATAGGACAGACATTCATTCCATTTACTCTTTGCCAAGATTACTTGATACCATGATACCATCCCTATCATCAGCTTGTTGGATTTAGATAAACTTAATAGATATGTATTGTGGATTCTGCTATAAATAATGCATTTAAAAACAATCCTTAATACATCTTTTGTCAGTTATGCCTTACTAGCTGCCTAATACCTTCTTTTCACTATTAATAAAACTCCAATTCTAAAAGCAGAACATTTACTGGTGTAGGACAAAATGTTCCCCAAAATGCATTGAAAACATAATGCCTTGAACTTAATTAGGATTAATTCCTCCTTCTCAGATGCTGACATATGGTTTCAACTCTATAAAATGTACAATTATAAACAATCATTTCACAAATCATGAAATTAAATTACTAATTTATCTGACAACTTTCAAGCATCCTTGTTAGTGTATCAGGTTTTCTTAAACATTTCAAGATGATCTAGAAAGAGAAAATTTGACATGGATATATATGTAGTTTTTATTCATGGTCAAAAGGAAAAACCCTGAAATATCCAATTTTCAGTTTTATGGGAATCCCTCTCCCTCTGTTATGACAGGTCTATTTAGTTTTAGCTCTAGAAAGAGGGTGTATCTTTAAGTGAAATAGTAACAAATATAATTAATCATCATTTAATGGTCTCAGAATATGAGAAAGTAGTTGACCTTAATGATTGGATAACTATTTCCTTTAGTGGTTCCCAATTTTTTGCTTAAAAAAAATTGAGTAGTCATCTGATTGATCTTTAAGAGTAATTTAAGGGATCACGATATGATTTTGATATATAGTTTGGAAGGAGTTCAAGGAACTGAGTGACATCACTACAATATCCTCTGGCACAGAAAGCTAATACTGCCATAGAGTACTGAACTGAGAGCAGTCATCTTAGTAAGAAAAATGATTTAGTTTAGAGACCAATGGCACATTTTATGAATTCTAACTAGTCTAAGTATACCAAAGAAGTAAAAAATGCTTTTGTTTTTTAAGAGAGGTAGGTTTGCCAACTGTTTTATGAAGAACTAAGAACATCTACCATCTGGGAAGGCATCCTCAGTCTGAAAGCCTATCTCCTGTGAAATAAGCTATTAAGTAGAAAATTTGGGCCTCAATTTTGGTGTTCAGGGTAAAGGGTCATGAGAGAGGCATTTTAAAAAAACAAGCGTCTGGATTTTCAGAGCTAAGGAGGAGATTCACATTTAGCTTAACTGGGAGGTATGCTAATAAGATGTAGAAGAATTATTCTGAGGATCTTCTAGCATGTGATCAAGATCTTGTGGATGAGATCCAAAGAAAGGAAGGCATATTAGTATTAGTAACTAGAAATGACCTTATCTTAATTTAAAGACAAGCACCTAGGGTGGGTTTGAGATTAGAGCTGGCTTTGAGCTATGTTTCAAAGTAGAGCTCTAAAACCAAAGTTCCCAACTGTTAAAGATGAACTTGCCCTTCTTCTATGGCAACTTGCCCTAGGTCTATGGCACTGTAACACGGGTTTTAAGGCTAGACCCCTACCCAGTCTAGGGTGGTAGTATCTGCTTCGATCAGATGGATCGAAGGTTCTCTGGAGAAACATGCTAAAACTCAAAAACTCATCTCTGTGATTCTGGACAACTCCTCCATGAGAGAATGGAAATCTCTTGTTTGGTTATAACATCACCATATGATCCTTTAAAATGATTACACTGTAAAGGATTTTTTAGTGATTTCACTGTGTCCTTTAATGAATTTGGTTCTCACAAAAACTGTATGAAACAGGAAAGGCAGATACCTAGAATGTATGATTCCATTTCTATAAATTTCAAACCAGACCTCATTTATCATATTATAAGCTATGGTGGTGGCTACCCTGTGGAAGAAGAAAGAAAAAAAGACTGGGAGGAAGCATAAAGGGACCTTTTAGATAATGCTAATAATGTCTTGAACTGAGTGGTGATTACATGGGTGTGTTCACTATATAATTCATTAATTTGTATTCTTCTGATTTGTGCATATTCTGTAAACATGTTATACTTCAATAAAAAGTTCATTATTTTAAAAAATGTCATGGTCTTAATCACTGCATCATAGCTATTCAACTACTTCCAAATGTAAATGTAAACATGTAAAAATTATTATTCTATACGTAAGGATATATTTTTTCCTTATTGTCACCCATATTCCTCAGCTCTATCATTTCTCAATTGATATTTTCTTATTTTCCACAATTCTTCTCTACCTTCTTTCCTTCCTCCTGTAATCCTCTAAGATCTTTTCCTAGGTAACTGGAGATTATGAAACAAGAGCACACTGGGAAGCTTACTGGGTCAGCCTAGGACAAATGCAGCTCTTTCGCATCTTGTATTTTCCCTTTTTGTCCTCAAATTCCATTTCTTTTCCCCTGTCATCCTTTTCTTATACCTCTCCCTCTGTTTCTACCTCTGTTCTTTTTCCTAACTATACCCCCTGAAACACAAATAACAAGTAAAAAGTGATCAATCAATATTTATTCTTGTAAAATTATGTTCTCCTATGTAAAAAGGATTGAAGCTTTAAATAGTGTTATAGGTATGGCTGTGCAGATGAAAATATAGCCAGCAGTTGTTTTCTATGATAAATACAAAGGAACTGATGTTTTTGCCTATTTTTGTGATTCTCTATACTTCAAAACTATGCATTAATTTCCAATCTTTTTCTGGCCCCAAACACCTGAGGAACACGATATTCCCACCTCTAAGAGTAGAGTGATGGTTAATTTCATGTGCCAAGGTAGCTTGGCTTGGTGCTCAGATACACGGTCAAATACAGTTTGTTTCTATGAAGGCATTTCTGAATGAGATTAACATTTAAATCAGTGGACTTTGAGTAAAGCCATAATGTGGTAGGCCTCATCCAATCAGCTGAAGGCCTCAACAGAACAGACTGACCTCCTCTCAGCAAGAAAGAATTCTGTCAGCAGTCGGCCTTTGGACTCAAACTCAACTCTTCCCTAGGTCTCTAGCCTGTCGGCCAGGCCTACAGATTTTGGACTTATTAAGCCTTCACAAGCACATGAGCCAATTTCTTAAAATAAATCTCTCTCTCTCTACTCACACACACCCTTTTGGTTCTGTTTCTCTGGAGAACCATGACTCATACAACTATCCAAGGTAGTGATTCTGAACTAGAAATGGGGGCAGGGAGATGGGGTCTACAGAAAGAGCAGAGGGGTCGGGGATGACAGATCACTTTTAAAGAGCCTGATACAGACTTTGTGGAATACATACTCAAAAGTCATTCACTAGTCTTCCTCTATTACAGAGGCTGGAATGCTAAAATAAAATTTCTGGCTTCTCTTACAGTTTAGGGGTAGCCATGTGACAGAGTTTTGGCCAAATTTTTGAGAAGGGCTTCCTTCCCAAATAAAAAGCTAACGCCTCACTAGGAAAAAGGCCTCCTGCTGCCTGGACTACTAAGGATTCAGATGTAAAAAGTGCCTGAAAGAGTTGACCTGTGGCTCCACACTACTACTGCCACCATTTCCCAGTGTTCTACACACGGTATCCTAAATAAGAGTGCAAACAGAATGTGGCTTCTCAGGTTGAACTGTACTGAAAACTGAAAACTTAACCCAAGTCGTGTTAAATATTATTACATATAGAGCCTTTAAAAAACGTAGCTGTATTCAGGCTCCACTGAGGCTACCTAAAGTCAAAATCTGTAACGGGAAAAACTTGGACTAGAAAAATTTCCTGAAAGTAATGATTATGAAGCGTTGACATTTTTAACTATGAATTACTAAGAAAGGCTGTACGATATTCTTTAAAAAGGGTCTTTGAAAATATGGCCTGAATTATTTTATGGCATTCCATTGCAATGATGTGCGTTAGAAGAGAGCAGTGCTTTGACATCATCTGCATTCTGTAACACACTAATGAGTTAAAAATTTTACCTCAGTACACTTTCAATATTTGTTACAGTAAAGAACTAAAGAGTGTTATATAAAATCACTGTGTAATAAAACCTCACTAACACATCATTAAGAAGGAACTTATTGGCCACATTGATGAAAAATGTGAACGAAGTACCCAAATTAATTAACAATTTTTAAAGTATTACCTAACAATTTTTTAAGTCGACACTAATCTTTAAGGCTATCAATGATGCACCTCTAAAACTATGATTTTCTTCAGACTTATCTATAAAAAGAAAAATTAAGTGCTATCAAATAATGACTTCCAAATCCTGTGTTTACCTTTTTTTTCACCAGTGTAGGGCACATAGTCTTCCCTGTCCTTATGCTCCAAAGCTTCTTTCTCCAGATAGGAAAGGAGGTGTTCTCTATCAAATGGACCTGTGGCGGACTTTGATGTCTGGTTCTTCTGCCGGAATCCTGCAGGCAGAAGGGCATTCTGCCAGAGAGAATGAAGCAGCCATTATGACCACCAAGAATGCCAACGTTATATGCTTCTACAGATTACCCAGGTAAAAAAGAATTACAGACCAGAATGTGATACAAGCATTAAACAGTGCATTACAGAATTTTACAGCAGCAATGTAAAGTGTTCCAAAAAAAGTTTTTGGTTTTTTTTTAATTAGGTAAAATTCACTTATATTACTACTAAAATAGGCACATACGTATTTTCTTCAGAAAGCATTCTACTAGCAGGAACATCTTTATTTCTAAAATGTCCTGGGATGGTAAAAAATAGTTATTAAGTTTAACGCTTAATAACAGCTCAGCATATATGTATATACAGAAAATAATTTCATTACAAAAGAATGTTAAATGACTATAAACATCATAGTCCTTTATAATGACTTCTGTTTTACTGTAAAGACTTTCTCATAATAAAAACATGTACACCACAAAGTAGAATATTGAGAGATCAATGTTTGTTTGCATTTAAACACAATATGAAAGGTTCAACTTCTATGTGTATGCATGTGGATATATATCAACACTAGGATGTATCTGCAGCAACCACTATCATGCTACTCATGCACCAAGGCACCCTAAGATACTCATAGCAAGAGTTATGTTCCTGGATTTTAGATGGCCATGGTCTTTTTGAGTGCATGGAGTGACTGAGAGCAGGGGAGGGGTGGGAGGTGATGGATTGAAGTTGTCTCCTGTCGTCCCTATTCTGAATTTTTACTAAGCTCGGGAATAACAAATGCTGACTAGACAACGTGAGTTCCATCTTTTTGCTTGTCAAAAGCCAAGAGGTGATCTCGACTTGTCGCACTACTCCTGGGTATTCCTTTGCTTTGAAAATGGGAGGCAGCTAGAGAAGTCACACAAAAGGGCCAATCTTCTTTTGCAATATGGCAATGATGGTGTATCTCATGAGTATTATAATTTTTCATTACGAAGGATGATTTTATATGGATGATAATAGAAACAAACATTAATTTTATTACTAGAAAATATAGTACTTCAACTTTGGTGATTTGCTGAGACCCATAATAATTTTCATAAAATTCACTTTTGTGTTTTCATGTAATGATATGCTTTATACGGAAAGGTCATCTATAAAGATGAAACACAAAGGAGGTCTATTACTAATCCTGTCCCAAGAATGTTTTTGTAACACAAAATTGTGTTACAAAGAAACACAAGATTTCTACTCTCAGACTTTGAAATCAAGACAAGAGCTACATGTGAGGAATCCATTCCCAATCGACCATCAAATCTATTCATTTTTACTTCCTAAAATACTCATTAGTCTGTTTACTTTCCTCCATCTCCAATATCATTACTTTAGGTTCAAACATTAGCCTCCTGGTCACCCAGGATTAGTTCCAGATATTCTTCATCCCTCACTCCCACGTCACAATGTTACCCCACCTAATCTCACATCCTCTCCATTCTTGCCACACTAGCCCTCGTTGCCCCCTGTACTTGCCATATACTTCCTTCTACCACAAGGCCTTCCTTGGAATGCTCTGTCCATCCCTTTTTGCTACTCATTTTTCAGACTGCAGCTTCATTCTCTCAAGGGAAACTTTTCCTGACTTCCCATTATATTCTCTTATACTGACATGGCATGATTATTTGATTAATCTCTAACTCCTCCAACTTCTACCACATTTGTTGGGCTCATTTTTGTATTCCTAAGCCCACTATAGTACCTAGGATCTAGAGGTTGCACTCCCTTGAATAAAGAGATTTGAGAATACTTTTAAAGAAAAATGCTAAGGCAAATTTTAATAAGTTACTTCCCTTCACCATCAAAAAGGTAGTCATGTACATACTGCTATTTCTTGGTAGTAGTGATGGAGTTGCTTCATTCCATCCGCCTGCTCAAGCCCATGTGAAACATACAGGTTTTAAATGATAGGTTAGCTAGACTCCCGGCTCGTTAAATACAGTCTCTGACCATGAAATAAATGACAGCTAACTGGCTTTGGAGGCTATAAACCCATGAACCAAGCTTTGTTACTTTAAGTATACTTTAAGTTAATGGTCATAATTAGGTTGAATTGAGTATAGAAGGTATTGCTGTGACATGATCAAAATAGTACTGTTATCCTGAGTTTTTAATTAGATTTAGGTGTATTGAAGACTTTTCTTTATAAAAACAATTACAGTTAAGGGATTTGAACTATGGTACAGATACATTATCCAAGTGCTAAAGTAATGCTGAGAATAGGAGTGTATTTAATTCTCAATAAAAATTAAAAAACACCCCAGCAGGAAATGAATGTGTAATAGTAACAAGAACAATTTTATAAAACAACTCTGTCTCAATCCTAGAACGCACTAAAAATCAATGGCTTGGCATAAAAAAACTTGGTAAAGAAAAGAAGCCTAGCAAATAACCATTACCTTCAGGTTAAATAGGGTTCTCCCCTCACTGCTCACCCCCTCCCCCGCCACCCCCGCCCCGCCATATGTACCAGAGAATAACAATTCAAGGGTCAAAGGTCTCTACTTAGCCTGTGTAATTTATGAGACAAACAACATCCATTTTGCAAATTAAAACATTATATATATTCAGGTCTGCTCTACATGGATTGCAGTATTGCTGAGAGTCTCCTTAGATTAGTCTACCAATGACTAGGAACTTACTCAATTTGGTCAGCATTTTTTAGAAAGGTGACAATCAGATTCAGAGTCACAAAGAACCTTGCAGAGACACTCTACACAGCAGCCATCCTGGTAGGCAGCTCTGAAGAGGCACAGAGGTCAGCATACAAAGAGCTAATCATCTGCTGTACTTTAACAAAAACATTTCTCCCTGCCCAGAGAGAAACTATTTCTTACAGTAGAGAACATTTTTGGAGATCTTTGAAAATAAGGATGTTGGAGAAAAGCAGTTTAAAACAGTCATGTCAGTAAAGATATGGAGAGAGAAGTGGAGGAACCAGAGAGGAGGCAAAAAGTTTATTTGGATAAAGAGGTACCAGGGAAAAAGTCACGGAAAAGCTAACTGCTCAAAGACAGCTACTTAGTTTCAAAGGCTTTGAAAAATTATTTCATTTCTCTTGATTAGCTAGCACCTACCTCAGGGTCAAGATCATCCAAAACAGTTTCCAGTTGTTTCAGTTCTATTTCTGATAGATTCCCAAGGAGCTCATCTTCATCGAGGTCTTTGTATTTTTCTAAGTCCTTCCGGAATGCCAGTGCCATGGTTTGCAATGTCACTTAGTTTTTGCTATTCAGTACAGTCAGAAGTGATTTCTACTTTTCTTTAAAGCTTTAGAGAGAAGAAACAAAAAAAAAATTTTAAATATCTCCACCTACTTAGATCTATTATTAGGTTAAACGAAATATAATTGCCACATGTTATATATTCTTTGACCATATCTCGCACACTACCCCTTTCTATGGATCATTCAATACCTTTTGTCATTTGTTGACAAAACAAAAACCAAACAAAAACCTAGGATAAAAGAGAGGGAGGAAGGAATAAAATTTAAATCCATTAAAATGTCTACTTGATAGAATTTAGATTTCCTGATAACTGAGTTTTAGGAGGAAAAAATTTATAATGTATGCCAAAATACATTTTTTTCCATCAATGACTTTCGAATGATTGCTACAATACTGTACTTAAATACAATATGTTTAAGATACAGTTGTTTTACTGTAAATTGCTTAGAGGAACATTATTTTTTGACTCAATACAGAAATTACTATTACTAGTAGTTACTACACCCCCCATTGGAGGAGTAGCCTTTTGGCATTGGAAAAATTTTTATTGAAGGTGCATTAAAATTTTTTTAAAGGCATTTTTAAAGGAAAAAGTATGGCATTCTGAAAATGTTTCAGTAAAATACTCAAAACCATGCTGGGATATGTCATCCACTAACTGGCACAGTTGATCAGGAGGGTCTGATTATAGGTAAGTACCTTTACCATTTCTTCACCATGTAGATCTCTCCCAAATAGCTATGTGGTAACCCAATAAGCAGCACCCTTCCCAATACCACAGGGCTCTTTCATGGGAGAAGATACTTAAAATAAGTCCCAAAAAAGTGTGAAGTAAAAATAAAGCATTTCTATGAATTGTAGCCATATATGTGGATCATTTTTGTCTCATTAAATGTTCCTATGTGAATTAGAAAACGATCCTTGAACTTAGTGATTTGGTTAAATTTTTGACTACAAAACGCCCAGTACTTCAAAGTTTAGTTGTATTTCCTTTACTTTCCCCTCCCCCATGTTTTCCCAACTTAATATTTTAACTAATATATTTTCCTCTGTTTTCAAACCAGTAACATTTTATGGATGCTGTTATGTTTTCATCTCCTAAGAAGAAAGGAAGGTTCACCACAGGGGTCTGTAAGCTAGTGATGTGACTAGCAACCACCTGGGTCTAGTAAAAAGCAAATTAATAGAACTGTGTTTATGCAGATGTTAAACTGCAGGCATTTTGTGTTGTTGCCCAAAACATGTCTGGCTGACACCTGTTCTGCTGGAACTTTAGCAGTTATCCTGGATTTTTTTTAAAACAAATTATTATCATTATTGTATTTACTAATTTTGGCAAACCTCCACTTTGTACTTTCAACTTTAAGACAGCAAGCTTACCAAGTATCCTGAGAGTGTATTTTCTCAATTAAAAATAACACAGTCTAGCATGCAGAGAAGATTCAATGGAAAGTATCAGCACTTTTAAATATATTAACCATATAAAATGCCATTTTAAAGAATATGGCAGGCAATTTTAGGGGGGGAGGGAACCACTTTGAAAAAATACTTCCTTCATAAAAATAACAATGACAGTATTTGAGACAGATGAGGGTAAGAAATTGATAAAAAGCATATGAATATATGTCAAGAATAATTATTTAGCTTATGCTGTTTTTAATGTTTAGTCAATACAAAAGAATTTTTATGTTAAAATGTTAAAATGTTTTATGTTTAATATTTAGACAATCAATACAAAAGAATTTTTTATGTTACAATGTTAAAATGTTTTATGTTTAATGTTTAGATAGTCAATACAAAAGAAGTTTTTTATGTTAAAATTATGTTAAAATGTGTTTTAACATAATTTCTTGAAGTTTACAGTACAGTTGTGCACCACATAATGACATTTCTGTTAACGACAGATTGCAGATCCAACTGTGGTCCCACAAGATTATAAAGGAGCTAAAAAATTTCTATCACCTAGTGACATCGTAACCAGTATAATGTTAAAGTGCAATGCATTTGTTTGTAGTGATGCTGGTGTAAACACACAGCATTGCCAGTCTTATAAATACAGCACATACAATTATGTACAGTGCATGATAATTGATAATGATAATAAACGACTATGTTCCTGATTTATGTGTTTACTATACTATACTTTTTATCATTATTTTAGAGTGTACTCTTTCTACTTATAAAAAAGAAGTTTGCTGTAAAACAGTATGCCATGTTATGCAACCAGCAGCCGCCTAGGAGCAATAAGCTAAACCATATAGCTTAGGTGTGTAGGAGACTATACCAACCAGGTTAGTGTAAGTGCACTCTATGATGTTCGGCACGACGATGACATCGCCTAATGACACATTTCTCAGAATTTATTCCTATTGTTAAGCAGCACATGACTGTATATAGTAAAGCCAATTTCTTAGTCAACAAATATTTCAAGAAATATATAGTTTTGAGCGTCCCTTCCCTTTATTGTCTAAAGTATCCCAGTATAGGCCATAAATTAAATAATCACCCTATTAAGAAGGCGCTACAATGAACAATGATAGGAATGAGATACTAGGAACAAAAGTAATTATATAAGTGTATATATACACATATATCATCCAGGTTCTATGTTTAGAACATGACATTGCTTAGAGTGACTAAATAAGTTTTCTCTAATAGAATGCCCTTTATCCCAAAGTAAAATCTGTCATAGAAAGCATGTTTATACTATTGCTTAAAGAATAAAATGAACACTCACAAATGCATTTCCCTCCTTAAGAAAGAGATTATTAGTACCCTCATGTTCCTCATTGGGCATCTCCCTCCCAAAAAGAAGTACCCATTGTACTGAATTTTGAATTACTCATTCTCTGACTTTTCTTTAGTTTTACCTTAAATGTACCTATCCTTAACAGTTTTAGTTTTGCGTTTTTTTGAACTTTAAATAAATGGACTTAAACAGTATGAGTATGTATCCTTCTGCGATTGTTTTTCACTCAACAATGTTTTGAGCAGACACTCAAAACTATATATTTCTTGAAATATACGCAAAACTTAGTTTTGCCAAATAAGTTAGGAAGTAGAAAATTTTTAAATTTGAAATTCTGACATGTTCAGACTTTAATTCTTTATCCTTAACTCACTTTTTAGGGTAGCAGTTTTCAAATTTTAGAAATCCCTGGAGGGCTTAAGACACAGACCCACCCCGTTCTCTGATTGGTCTGAGGTAGGGCATTTCAAACATAGTGGTGGTCAGAAACGACACTTTGAGATCCACTGCTCTAGGGAGCTCACATTGTGTAAATTCTGACGAGGTCTCACATTCTTGTGGTAGCCTATCTTGTCCTACTCACAGAAGAATTTTGTTAAAACAATCCCCAAAGACTGTAGGGGCTGTTGCTATGGTATGCTTTTCTTCTCACTCTGCCACTGCTTTACCTGACTTCAGTTAGTGGAGGTTATACATCGGGATATTACTTATCTCTAGAGTTCTCCTTATTTTTCACACTGGATTTACAGGATTCTCCTAATTTTCAGATGGATTCACAGCAATCTCATTTCACTGAGACATTTATAATTTTAGCTTTCAATCTGAATAATTTAAAAAAATTAAAGCCATATTCTAGATCTTTTGGATCACTTAAAAAGATGCACTACTATAAAATTTCAGATACCATGTTTACATTTATATTTATCATTGCATCAGCACCAGGTAGAACTGCTTTAATTGTTCTAAACCAATACAGAAGCAGTCTTAATACCTAAAGAATGTATCTGCACAAAATAGAGACAGAGCATTATGTAACCAAAGGTTTCCCTGAGATTCAAACATAGAAAAATGGTAGAAAAGTTAAGTTTGCACATGACTAACATACTTTTTAAACCTTTCACTGTAAGCTAGACAACCAAAACAATTAAAACATTTAGTTAAAGCCTATACCTTTATCTCTAGACTCTATAATCTAATACCCAAACACATTTATTGTTGACTATCAATTTCACCTTGCTTATAAAGTCCAAATTTCTAAGCATGAAATACAGTTAACCTGGTCCCAGCTAGCTTTCCACTATCATTTCCAGCTGCTATCACATAGCCTATACTCCAAACAGGCCAAAACTTTTAGGTTTCTATGCCTTTGCTTATTCTATTCCCTCTCTCTAGAATGAAGGCGTTCTTCCTCATTTACCTCTGTCCCCAATCAAACCCCTACACATTCTTCAGGGCCTAGATAAAGTGTTAACAAGGATGTGGAGCATCTGAAACACTCATCAAATTGCTGGTGGAGTGCAAACTGATTCAACCACTCTGGAAAACTATTCAGTAAGTCTTTTAAAACTAAACAACTCATACCATAATGACATAGCAATTTCACTCCTAGCTATATACCCAAGAGAAATGAGTGCTTATGTTAATAAAATAAGATGTACAAAAATGTTCACTGCAGCTTTAACCATAATATCCCCAAACTGGAAATGACGCAAATGTCAATTACCAAGAGAATACACAAATGAATTGTGGTATAATCACGAAATAGAATACTACACAGTAATAAAGAACAATTACTCATATGTGCAAAGACATGAATCTCACATGCATTATGTTGGAAGGAATATAAAAAGCTAGACATAAAATAATATATACTACATACTTTCATGTATATAAAATTCAAGGACAGGTGAAACTAACCCATGGGGATAGAGAACGTTCTGGGGTGGTGAAAATGTGCTACATCTTGAACTGGTGGTAGTTACACAAGTATATACATATGTAGAAATTTATTAGGCTTTTCCACTTAAGATTTTCTCCCTTCACTTTAAGTTATACCTCGAAAAAAAAAAATTAAATACAGTAAGTCCTCAATGTCGTCAGTAAGTTCTGTGACTTTAAGCGAAACAATATATAATGAAACAATTTTACCATAGGATATTTGATATAAACAAGAGTTAAGTTCCTACAGCACTTTGCCAACAATATAATGAAATGATGTTAACCAAAATGTTACTCAAGGACCTGCTGTATATTCTTGCATTGTGCAATTACACGTACTTGACGTTGAGAATTAAAGTTCTCACGTTGACAAGAACGATTTTTCTGTAGCCATTGTAACAAGCAGTTATCAAAAAAATAAAAATAAAAAATTTGCCTTGGCAAGCCAATCACCTTCAGCCTCTCACTTCTGAAGGTCAGCCAATTAGGAATAGCTTCATTCCAATAATCACTTCTCTAAGTGCTAGCCAACCAATCAACAGACTCACCCAAATAATCATGTTTCTACAGATGATGTCACTATAGACTTGAAAAATTTGCCAGTTTGGGAATTCCACGCTTCCCAAAAACTCTGTATAAGAAACTGGTTTCCTTTGCTCAGAGACAGTGCCTAGGTAGCATAGCTCTCCCTCATTATAGTATTAAATTCAGCTTTGTCTTTTTGTTTCAGATATTGACTATTGACTGGTAGTCTCAATATCTTTTCATGGCAAAAACTTCTAGTGATTTACATGTTTATTTTTAAATAAAAGTATTTCAATGGTGATATATATTAGATAATAGTAATTAAGATCAAAATATTCTCTCTGGATAAATATATCATCGCTTAAATTGGATGTGGTTTACCATCCAATAGCTTCATAAGTATCTGCTTCAATTTGCTTTGGTTAAAAAATTCAAATCAACATTTCTTTTTCATTTTGTTTGGACCTGGCTTCAGAATTAATCTGGAAATAGTTTTAAAATAAGTTATTTCTGCTTGGAGATTTTAACATTTAAAGCACCTAAATGCGTTCTTATTAATGTTAACCTTGAGTTTCATCTCTGCTGGTTTGAGGAGCATTCTTTGATGGAGAAGGCTGGAGTAAAGAAAGTCATCTATTCCTGGCATTCTTAAAAGCAGAGGCTGAGTATAAATATCTGTCAGCAACAGTATGTGGCAGATTCCTCAAATGCAAGGGAGTTTTAAGTCTCATAAGGTCATTTCCTTTTTTTAAGTTTATGATTCTAGATAACACTAATTATAACCAAAAAAAAAAAAAGTACTTGTGTCCACTGTATCCAAAGCACTATTATACAGTATTTAATAAAAAATGAAAACCATTTATTTTAGTTGTATATAGTAGGTATTACTTTTAGAGTAAATAAGATCTTTTCTTAAAGGAAATAAATTGGATGCTAAATCTATCCTTTTGTTTGGTTCACTGACTCTTCCACACAATAAGCCTAAGAGACAGTATATTAAATGATTTTTGTGGAGTTCTTGGGATGCTATGGTCAACCCAAATGTGGGCACATCTGAGTGAGCTAGTTACTTTGCACAGAGAAGTTTGAGAAAATGGTAATTGATTATTCTGTGTTAAAGTGCCTTGGAAACTAACCAACCCAAGTGTGACATGAGCTAAATAGCCCTATCTTCCCTGTCACTGCTACTGATGCCATCCTGAATTTTTAAAATGAGATCTAAAGATGGCAAAAACGTAAGATAAGAAAATAAAGTCTGAAGTCTGAGGGCAGCCCAGAAAAACCTGTTAGGGCCAAAACAAAGAGATTTAATTGGAAGCAGGTTACTAAGGGCAACTTTAAAGAAGAAAGCAGCCAGATCATTTCTATGACTATTACAAGAAAATAGTTAACAGGTTACCCACACCACTTCAAATCTTTCAGTGCTAGCTCACTTCCCTCTTTTTATTCTTCTTGGTGGAGTTGCAGCACCAGAGATAGAAGGCAAGGTCAGAGAGGAACCTAGTCTGTATATACCAAAGATGAATGCCACAAGAGCCACACCCTTAGCATACCCAATTTCTCAGTATCGAATGTTTATCAGTCTTCTTCTTCTATTATTATTTGATTTGTTTAATACAATGAGTGATCAGGAAATCTTGAAGCTTTTCTAAAAGTTGTTACAAACAAAAATATCTTAAAATAGAAACACAGCATATGAATGAGTCTCTCTGCGTAATAAGGTTACATAGCTTTTAAACTTTGCTAGCTAACATAAGAGTCTTCTCTACCAGTCATACTGTGGACAAAACCAAACATGATATGAGATGGCTTGCAGGGAAAGCTTATCAGTGCTCAGCCATCAATCAAAATGCTGAATCCCTTCCAAGTATATAATGGAGAGACTAATCTGAGGGTGTTCTTTCTCTTTTTCTCCCAAAGGGAAGTATCGCTATGACTCATTCTTCCTCTTGCAAAATTTTCTTATTTAGTAAGCACTGGAATATATACAAAATCCTAAAATAAACTAGGCTAGGTCTAAAAGAAATCATGCTAAGAGCAAGTTGAATTTCATGCAATGAACAAAAAGTAAACGGTAACATCTTTCCTCAGTTTTATCCCATCTGAATTCCTGGGCTTCTGACCTAATTTTTTCCTTCATTCCAAAAAACTCAACCCTACTAATTTCCCCATCTTCGAATCGATATATGTATTTTTGTACATTTACTAAGTGCCTCTTTAATGTACTGTTATGGGGGAGAGGGGGCAATTTACTAGGGGTGAGGGTAGGGCATGGGGAGATGAAAGGGACCATGGGAATAAGAGGAAAAGAATTAGAAAAAATTGCATAGAACAGAATCTTGCTCTATCACCCCACTTTATAAATGTTTCTCAAACTGGAATTTAAGAGACCATCAGAATCAAAGATATTGCACAAACAGGGTACAGAGACTGTAATACTCAATAACTGTAGATTTAATGTTAAATGTAAGAACACACTTAGTACTTTTAAATATTCTTTTGATACACTATTTCTCTCTATCATTTTATAAAAGTGGTGACCTGCAAAGCTGGGCATACAGTGAAAGTAAATCTAATTCTCCCTCATACTCTCTCTCTTGCCCCCTTTCATCATTACAGTGTAGCCCAAGTGGTGCACTAAAAGAATCCATCACTGGGATGTCTCTTCACTTTCTCCACTCTTTTTACATCCATGGGTATGCAGAACCCTATCCTCTAGCAATTCTATATATCAGCAACAGATGAGGAGTGGCAAAGGCCTGTTCATTTTAGCCTTGGGCTCAATGGACTCAAAGTCTCTTCTACCTCTAACAGTCTATGATCTTAAGGAAATGCTATTTAACCCAACCTTAGAAAAAATAGTAACGCCCTCATCACTCCCGAGATCAACAATGTTTAAGCAGAAAGGAAAAAATGAAAGCTGAATCATGCTAGATAAGCACAAAAACAATAAAGTGAAATTCTTCAGGAAAGTGACTTGAAAAACCAGAACAGATAGATTAAACAACAAGAAAAGTAAGTACTGAAGTCAAACATGGGCCAATGTTAAGTACTAGAGGAAAAAAGTTAAAGTAGAATGACTATATTAATAAACACTTTCCTGAAAAAAGTCATCAAATAAAGCAAATTTCTACAAATCATTTTGTTTTCCCCTAAAATTAGAAATGTTTCTATGAAAACATGAATTTGCAACACATCATAAACCACAGAAATGAATGTAAAGTTTAATCACAAAATTAAATATTTTATTAATACAGTAAAAATGCTAAAGTAGCACATTCATTTCTGCCTTCATTTCATTTTCTCTTTTTAAAATGAATTTAAAGCATGTAACTACTGTCTTTATTTTAATTCAGTTTGGAAACCAAGACACTCAAGAGTAGAGCAGTACTGGAAGATACTAGGAATAAAACTCTACAATAAAGAAAACAGATCTGGAATTTAGAAAAGAGGGCTTAGGGAAACAGGCTTCATAAAGGCTTTAGTTTCAGATGGTGATAGTCTAAGGAATTTTAGAGGGGCCGCCCAACCTCATTATTCATCCACATCCATTTCTGAAATCTGACCCACTTTTTTCTATCATCACAAAAAAAAGTAATAGTAAACAAATGACCACTAAGATCCTTCTAAATCTAAAAGTCTAAGATCACTCAACTTTTAAAAAGTGCCTTGGGAAAGATCCTGAAGAACCAGAGACAAACTGGAGAGCTGAAGATACAGGGAGAATATTCACTCAGTGTTCACTATATATCCAGTAGCCCTTTTTGGGTTTTGTATCATGTGTATTTATTTTATTTTTTATTTAAAGAACACAATTGTTTGTTGCACTGTGTATGAAAAAAAACAGTACTGTCTCTGACTTTTGAATTATGCATGCCACACCCAGTTAATAGCAAAAAGTACTTTGGTGGAAAAACAAAACAAAAAGCATCAGCCATCAAAAAGTCCTATTAGAAGAATTTCAGAACATTAAGAAAAAAATAACAATCTATGAGACAAATAGCAAAAATCATTTAAAGTGATTTGTACTTATATATTCTCCCAAGTTCCATAGTTTGAACCAAAGCCCCTATATAACTGAAACTCTGAAACTGGGACTGCGGCCAGTTTTGGAATGTTTTTTTCTTTTCCCTAAGAAAATATTAAGAGAAATAACTTTAATTTTTCCAACATTCTATGCAGGCCTTTGAAGTTTTGTGTCTCTGGACCCTGTCCCTTCCCAGGAACATTTCAGTACCAAGTAAAATTTCTAAAGCCTCATAAAGAGAGGAAGTAAAAACAATGCTTTACCAAGCTCTCTTCCCAAGGACAAACTCCTTGCCTGACTCTAAGCTCCTGTTTTCCTGCTCTAAAGATTTTGAGCATAGTCACCTATGCTTCCTGAAAGTGCTTTTATATTTCATTCCTTTGGTTAGAAATTTTTCTTATTTGTTAGGTGTTTGTGTTTTGACAGTTTCTCAGGTGATCCTGATAAAATTCTACCTTTCTACTTTTAATAAGAATTACTAGGAATCTTCTGCTCTAACAGGCTGGCTTCCTCAGGGTCTCACAAGGATCCTAAGTGCAGCTTTATCCCTTGCCTTCATTTGTTTCCCACAATGGTGTGCACTTCTCCTCAACAATCCTCCCTACCCCATCCCTAAATTTCACCTCTCCATTCTATCCAAACTCTGCACACCCTTCAAAGACTAGCTCAAATCCACTCCCTCCAAAGCCTTTCCTAGCTCCTCCAACCTTACTCTCTTTTCTCCTCTGAAAGTCAACAATACTCAGGTTGCACCATGCCATTCTGCCCCAATACTTACCATAGATTCAGGTTTCTGGTGCCCTGACTAGTATGACTGCATGCTTCTCAATGGACCATGCTTCATTCCTACATGGTGAAGGCATTTCATACACACCTTCGGAGAAATAGCACACTTGTGACTTTTAGGGATACCACTGGTTTCACTGGGGACATAAAGCTTTGCTATAGCAATTAAATTAATTTTCAGACTAACATGCAGAAAGTTATGGTTGAAGAGGCAACTGCCTACAATTTGCATAATGTGTTTTGTTGTCTCATGTGGAAGGTGGGGAGCATAGAACCAATCCAAGAAACTTGGTATGCCGTGGAGTTGGGATGTACTTCTCATCAGGTGAAGATTACCTAAGAGAGAATGAGCTCCCTCAGTCATTCGGGCAGAAGGGATCCATTCTTCAAGTAAATGGCACTGCTCCACCAGCTTGACCTTGTATGCCAACTATACAGAACCTCATTCTTAATGAGGTATTATCAAATCCAGAATGAATAACTGAAGCAATAACCAATAGACGAGTTATTTGTAAGTAACCAGGCGGCAGCCAGAAGCGACATCCATACAACCCACCATAAGTGGTCTTGGGAACAAAAAGGGAAGGGAAAGGGCAAGATAATTATCCTCTTATAGACCAAAGAGAGCGCTGAAGGGTTTTTGATTGGAAAAGGTGTTTGGCATTATTGAATTGTACACTTAAAAAGGGATGAATTTTATGATATGTAAATTATGCCTTAATAAAATTGTTTAAAAAGGAAACTTTGGTGACTTGACCTGGAATATCTGCCTGTGGTGAAGCATCCAACAATCCAGTAAGGACAGGGTATTCAGAGGTTTTTATTGGCATTTCAAAATAGAAGGCACAAAAATCTCCAGTACAAAAACTGACATTTTTCATGATATTAAGACAGTAGAGTTCGCTATAAATAATGAAAACTACCAAAATATAGCCTTTGAAAAATACACATATACAATAAAATCCAAACATATAAAACTGCTGAAATAATGAGAACCATACAGCTTGTGGAGATAGTTTCTAGGAAAAAAGAAGTGGAAGGATTGGAGGTAGAAAGAAAAATTATTATTTAAGACATGATAGTTGAAAAAAGCAGAACTGATGAAAGAAAGGAAGTCTGAGAAATTACTGCTATTGGCCAAGAAGTTTGGCATGCTGTCCCTAGGGTCATAAGGTCTGTTTTAAAAAGGGATAAAAGACATTTTTCCTTTAATAGCAAACAAAGGAAATTAGGAGAGCCACAGAAGTAAAAGGCAACTTAATGCAGAGAAGGAGAGGAGGTTGCTAAGAGCTTAGTATAAGACCCCAAAACAGTTCAGGATAATAGTTCCAAAATTAACACTATGACACCAACTGTAAACTATTATTTAAACTGTCTATATCTTACATCTTAGAAGTTTACCTGAGTTTCTCAGATTATTTCAATTTTTCAGATTAATAAAGGCCATATCCCATATTCCAATATAATGAACAGAAAAGAAAGGAATCAATTATTATATACCAGTTATATGCCAGGTACTTTATCATATACATCTTCTCATAATAACTCTGTAAAATACAACTATCCCCATTTCATAAAGAAACAGGCTCAGAAGGAATAAACAGCCTGCTCAAGGATATATAAAGTCTCAACAGTGGATGTGAATTTGAACCTGACCCTAGAATCCATGTTTTTTACACTATATCACACTGCCTCTATAAAATACTTCCCACCGTATTATTACTTTTGTTACCATACAGTACACATTAACAGAAGCAAATAACTTAAGTGACAATAACTGATAAGAAGCAACAGGTGGAGGCAAAAGAGAAGCGAAAACTATAAAATAACTAAAACACAAAAGTATGGGCCAATTTAATGCGATTACTAATAGCTTATACTTTGCAACAATCTCAGAAGGGAATTCAATAGCACAGAGTAATACCTGATGCACACAATGAATTCTAAATTCTAGAGTCTCCAAATCATCTTGGTTAAATTAAATTTAGAGGATTCCATTTAAGAAGACCAGGAAAAATGTTTACAATATAACATTTTTAAATGACATTTAAAATAGTTTTAAAAAAATTTTCAATTTCTTACTGGATTTGTTGTAATCCTGGACAAGATGGTGAATTATTTTTTGTGCCTCTGTTTTCTTATCTGTAAAATGATAATAATAATAGTACTTATCACATAAGACTAATACAATAATCCATTAAATGAATTAATACATATAAATCACTTGGAACAGTTGACAGAGCAAGTGTTCAATAAATGTTAGCTTATAAAGTCATTATTATTTTCAAAGTTCATTTTAAAGAAATACTTCATTAGTTCATGTTAGGTAAATGAGATAATACTATACTATGACCCATATAATACAATTAATTGCAGAGACTGGGTGAAGGCTAAACAAAGAGAATACAAAAAAGTGAGAGATAGATGTACACAAAACAGCAGAAGAGAGGTGCTAAGTCACCACTTTGCCCACACCTCTATCAACATTTATTTCACCATATTATAATCAGTTGTATAAATATCTTCTTCATAAGCTGTGAGGACTTTGAGGGCAGGCATTTATTTTTATATTGTCAGCCCAACATAGTGCCTGCAAGACAGTAGATACTAAATAAACGTATTTTAAAATAACGAGAGAGGATCAGCAAGGTTTGAGATCAATGAGGGGCAGACCTGGTTTTACCATATCTTAATTGGGCTGGGGGGTAGAGTCAGGACACCTATTATCACTCTTTGTTTAACTGATTATCAATTTTCTGCTCCTGTATTCTTTCTGAACTAGGACATAAATTTCAGAAATGTTCTAAAATATTTAACTTGCTCTAAAATTGGAAATCTTCCAAATGATAAAAGAAATTTTAGTAATTTAAGTATTAAAAATATTGCTCTGATTACCTTGTTATGCCCAAAAGTTAATCCTAATGGTCAAATGGTCAGTGTCATAACAAAAAACAGATCCAAGTAATAGGCACACCTACCTTTTAGCTGTTAATCTTTTAGACATAGTACAGATACAAAAAAGATAAGGCATGGTCACTTCCCTCTGACCACCGACATCAGAGTAAGCATGTTTGGGCATGAGCAACCTTAAGCCCCACTATCTGGGACCACCCTTATCTCAGGCCTGTGAAGTACACAGCCTAAGCAACCACATAACAATGCCCCTTCCTCACAGATGTTTGGTACAGGGGTTTCCCCAACCCAAGCAAGACAGATCAAATCCAATTCTCCAAGAATCTGGAAAGCTGTGAAACAACACCTCAGTTGAGAGATCACATATCATTCAATCTGGAGAGAGCAATACAGCAAGCCAAAGTCACAATTAAGCTAGAAGCTAAGGGGAAAGCAGAAGCCAAGAGAAAGCCAGTCTACAAAGGAGAGAGTGGACCTGGGCTGGGGCTAGGGTGAAGGAAGGAGGCACTTGCCTCAGGTGCAAGATTTAAGAAGGCACCAAATAACTCAGTAATCGAGATAATGCTGTGATGCACACTATTTTAAAAAATCTAAATTAATGTCCTAGAATGCAGCAGAGGCACAGAAAGAAACTGAAGAGTCCATGCAAGCCGCAGAAAAAGAAAGGACAGGGGTTTTCCAAGCACTTAACTCTGAGTTCTAGCTGTAGTTCATTTCAGGGAGCTCCGTCACCTTACAGTAACAACCCCTACAACTGCCAGCCCTGCCTCCACCCCTTCTTGCAGGCTAGCTTAAGTGGGTTTGTGTTCCCTAAGACCTAAGACCCTTGACTAATACACTCTATTTAGGAAAATGAGGCATGCACATAGTTTTTTTTTTTTAATCAAGGCGATATATAACTGACAAAAAGTTGTACTGCAGAGATCTCTGTGGGTGGTCAGGGAAGGATAGATAGAGGGGGAAGGAGAAGTATATACTAAGCAAACAGATCAAAGTACATGGTAAAAGTGGGGAGGGAGCCAAGGAAAGGAGAGGAAGAAAAGTAAAGGAGAAGGAGTGACCTCATACAGCCTATATTATAACCAAAGAAGTAAATATAGTTCTATGCTTTTCTGTGTCCAGCCCTCAGATAATACTGTTTATTACACCTGATATACAATACCCCTCTCCCCGCTCTTCTCATGTTCAAATCCTTTCACATCTTTCAGGGACCACTTCAAACATTTCTTTGAATAGGTGTCCCTGGTGTCCTACTCAAAAGGAGATATAGGCCAGAACTAAGATTGTGGCAGTGGAAAAAGCAAGGAAGAAAAGAGGATATGGCAGGAGGGAATGCTGAAGGACTGAGTGCAGTGACAAGCCCTATTCTCTGGTGGGGAGCAAACCATACCCAGAAATTCACTCGAGGTGTTATCCAATGTCATAGAGCAGGACGTGAGATGTTTTACAAGGAGTAATAATGGGGGCTCAAGAAATGTGGCAAAAGAGAGGCAAGTGCAGAGGGTGTACTGATGACTAACAGAAGGGCCAAGCTGCACCACAGGCCTTACAGAGGTGAAACTGTGCAAATCTATTCTGGCCTATTTCTGTGTATGGTTCTGTGATTTTCTCTAAGAAACTGTAAATCTTGAGGACAAACAGCAGGAAAACATGGTAGGAGGGATGTGGATAGAGGGACTGGGAGACTTTGACTTTCAAATAATCACATAATCAACATTTCCCAATTGAATCAAGATTCCTTACCCACTGCTGCATCCCCATTCCACCTCCACCCACCTGCCAAGCAGGTCTAGAACCCTAGTGGCCATATTAAAGAGAAAACAAAGGGGAAGGGGGGGACAAAAGGAAAAGAGCAAAGAGCAGTTATTTAAGAATATGAAATTGAATCCACCATGAACAAAAAATCTTGGGGTAAGGGCTGCCTGAATACATGCCTGACTTACATGTATACATTTGAGAGGCCTCCTCTCTTTTCACTAGTATGTATATTAAGGAAACATTACTTAACAACTCATTAAAATGATAATACCACACTCAGGAAACCAAAATATTTTGTTGGTTATATTTTTCCACGTGCAAATCCCCTACTTTATAACTGATTAATATCCTGCTCAAAGGGACTGCTATGCAATAGGCTATATACATATATATATATTTATGTATACACACATACACACACACACACACACACACAATCAGACAATTCCTCTATGAATTGTTTTAAACACCAGAATACACTTTGAATAAATTTAACTTGCCATTACACTCATCCCTCTCAGCCCTCATTTCCTCCTTTTACCATATTTTCATCCACTTTCTCATACACACTTTAAGAACTGTGTTCACTTGTACATACTTGCAGTGATATCAGTGCTTAGATATGCCCAGATATGAAACTCTTAAATTATAAAGGGTTATCTCTGTGCATCAGTTACCTTATTTCCTAAGTTTGTCTTGGTGTGTTTGTGTTCCCTCTTTAGTGAGTAGGTGTAGGTGTTTAGCATTTGTACCAGAGAGAGTAATATCTTTACAGGTCAAAAAGTGTGCACACCTGTGGAGGACCTTTGCCTATATTTCAGTAATTCTCAAAATGAACTGAGTATTAGGGCAAAAGAAGACAGTCACAAAAGACTACATATTGTATGGTTTCATTTATAGGAAATGTCCAAAATAGGCAAGTTAAAATCATAACAAGGTACCATTTTACATCTTCTAGTGTGGCTAAAATAAAAAAAGCTGACAATACTAAAAATTAGTGACATTAAAAATGTGGAGCAAATGGAACTCAGATATAACCACTTTGGAGAACGGGCAGTTTTTTAATAAAGTTAAACATACATCTACCCTATGACTCAGTAATTCCACTTCTAGGTATTTATCAAGAGAAATAAAAATATATACTCACAAGAGATGTGTAATAAAAGACTGTTCATAACAACCTTATTCATAATAGCCCAACTTGGAAATAACCCAAATATCCATCAAGAGGAAAAGAGATCATACAATAGGATATTATTGTAATAAAAAGAAACACTGATACATAAAACAACACATAGGAACCTCAAAAACATTGCTACTATAAATAACCTAATGAATTAACAGACATATATAAGTAGATAGATATAAGTATACATGTTTATGTTTAATTTTTCATAAATAGCAAATTGAGCTTGATTCTTCAGGATTTCAATATGTACCTAATGGACTGTGATAGGTCCAGTAGAATTTTGTTTTCTATACCATTTTCCTCTCAATATTATTTTATAGTTGTAATTTTAGAGGAGCTGAAATAAAACTAATAAGACATATAAATCAAATGTCAGCAAGGAAGGTGGATGACAGGAGGACAACAGTGCTTTTATCACTATGATAGCCTAGATAATAATGCTCTCCTCAACTACTTTAATTAAGTGAGAACTCACACATTTAAATTTATGGGGAACTGAAAAGCACGAAAATAGTCTGCCAGTTAATTTGATCTTTAAAAGCTGATAACACAGCCTAAATAACAATAGCAGTGTACATCAGACTGACACCTGAAAACCAACTGGGCCCTTATCTCCTACTGTTTTCCAGGATCCTCCTGTCTACCTCTTTCTTTTTCCCTTCTCTCTGTCATCTCTATCCAAGTATATTTTTACCCCCACTACCTCTTACCCTCCCTGAGATCTAAATGATTTTCATATACTGAGCTCACCCTGGGTTCCAAATAAAATATTCTATTGTAGATATGGCACATACACTCAAACAGTACAAAGAGTATATAGCCTGAGGGGACAGAGATGACCAGTGAGTGGAAAAAAGATGACTTCATTTGTTTCCCATCCCACAACTGTAAAAGATCTCTCCCTCTGAACTCCTACCATTTTTATTCACTCTCTACATATGGCTCTTTACAGTATTCTGCACTATAAGTAAGTCCACATGCCTAATCTCAAAGAGAGTAAATTCCCAGAAAAAAAATCATGTCTTAACGTCTGTATTCACCACCAGCCTAAGACAGTGTGCAGGATAGGGTAAAACACATGTTGAATTAGTGAATTACTGAATTAATGAGCACGAAAATAGTTGAGGTGGAAGAGGACGAGAGAGGAAAAAACACTGAGAGGATTCAGTAAAGAGAAAAGAGGAGGGTAGGAGAGAGAGGAGAAAAAAGAACAGAAAAAAACTTATCGTGAAAGCAATTATTTTTGTTAGAGTGAACAGAATTATTTTTTTAAATTGAGAGTGGAAAAAAGCCATTGCTGTCAATATCACAGCTATCACTACAGGTCTTTAAATTGTCATTGTGAACACCTTTAGAACATCTCCCAACCCTTGCTATTCAGCATGGTCTCTGGCAGTAACTACGGCATTTCCTGTCTGACATCCTAGGGCCCCATTTCAAACCTACAGATCCTGGATAATTTATGCATGTTAAAGTTTGAGAAGTACCTCCCCCTACACCATTCAAGTCCTTTCTCTTGTACAAGCGTGTTTTATTTACACGGACCAGTAGCTAAGACTTGGAAAAAATCTCTGATTAGAGTGAAACTGATCATTATAAAGGGATTTGACCTGTACACATTTAACCTTAGATGAAGTTAATTACTGAGCAATTTAGCCTGAAGGGTATATCACAGAACTTTGAAATTAGTCATAAAAATATGATGGAAGGAAACTGAGCAATAGGTCAGTAACATCCTCCAAAACTCATTTTTGTTCCTTCATGCCTAGCACAGAGCTTGGAATGACACATGTGGCCAATGTTTCCTGAATGAATAAAATAAATCAATTTTTTAAAATCAGAGATATTTAGGGCTGGAATAACCTTAGAGTCATCTGGTCCAACAACCTCATTTTAAGAGTATAGCCTGGGGCGGGGGGACAGAGATGAGCAAACTAGAAATCCTAAGAGGTTAAAAAGTAAGCAGATTGAAATAGAATATACCGAAATCTAACATTTTCATTCCCTTTTTGTTCCTTGCATAGGAATGTGTGAGAAAGGGGATTCTAAGTATGATAATAAAATGATTGAGGGCTCTTAAGAAGTGATAAGGTAAAAAAATGCCTAGGACTATAGGAAGAAGAAACCAGCAAAGATAAATGAGGCTGGACAAAACTATTTTTCTAAGCCTAATATTTTTTTGACAGGCCAATTAATTAATCAAGTTAATCTGCCGAAATTAACGCGAAGATTTCTCAGAAAAAGAAACATGACCTGAATGAAAATGTTACAAACCAAGGGAGAATTCACACAACTAATTTAAATCTCCACAGGCTTATTTCCTGTTCAAGTATGACCTCCTGGGCTAAGTTTTACTGCAGTGTTCATTACGACTTTTGGTTTTAAGAAGAGCCAAGGGCAAGTTGGAAATGCGATTCTTAACTAAACATAAGACCAATAAAAAAAAACAAAAAAAAAAACCCTGCGGCTGTTTCCCATTTGTTTATAATCAGAACTCAGGCTTGCAGAGGAAACATACCAACCTCCGTATGCAAAAATATAACGACCCAGTCACGTCCTCAACAGAAACCAATGCACGAGCTTCACAGCCAGATCCAGCTGTGCTGCACAGGAGCCAGGAATTTATTCTAAGATAGAACAGAGCAAAACGGCGAATGCAAGACAAGCTAGATTTCGATGGAAAAAAAAAAAAAAAGGGTGTGCCCTAAGGGTTCCCCACCCCCCCAACTTTCAACAAGCAGAAAGAAGCCGTTGAAGGAGTATTGGTGATAAAACCCTTTTAAGATGACTACGCCTGAGTGGAGTGGAAGGGGCGGGTAGAAAGAGCGAGCTCGCACTGCTGCGGCCGGCGCGGGCTGCGGCGGGAGGGGAAAGGGCCAGTCCCGAACTTGGGGAGGCCCAGCCCCCGAGTGATTCATCAACAACTCGGGGTTCGCGCGCCTCTACCGCGGGCGACGCCCAGCGCGCCCCACGGCACCTACCGGGCCCGTTCTCCCCAAGGCGGCCCCTAGCGTCCCCCCGCTCTCCTAAAGGGAGTCGTAGGGAAGGAGCCTGGGGCCAGCAGCTGGAAGGGTGCAGCCTCTCCCTCCCCAGCCACCATGGCCGGTGTTACTCTCTGCCCGCACACGGACTTCCTGGAAAGCACCGGGCTGGACTTACCTGACTGCTGCCCGCTGGGACCACCGACTCCTTCAGAGACCCGCGGGTACTGCCTGTCGCTCGGTTCCCAGCGCCCGCCGGTCCGCCTGTGTCTGCCTCCCAGGGAGTTGCGGATCCGCACGCCAACAGCTCCCCCAACTAAACCGCGCCGTCGGTGCGGCCGGTTTCCCTTCTCCACCCAAGCGCCTGCGCACTCCCAGGTCGCAGGGTATCCTGGGAGTTGTAGTTCGAGCACGGAGGGCAAAGCTCAGCATAGACCGTGGTCTTTACAACCTGCAAGAAGTTCGAAGACGCTACGGATACCAAGCCTTACTTCATCCTAGGACAACGCTTTCCATTTGTGGAAATATTTTACCTCGACCCTCTCTGTGAGCTATCAGCAGCAGCTAGAGGCTTTTTGGCATAGATTTTCTCTTTACTTTGACTTTTACTAAAGAGATCTATAAGGCAGGGTTTGTATTGTATGTTCCCTTGGTAGCTAATACGAAGACATGAATGACATCGAGTCCTTTAAACTTATCATGAAAAACTAATAGAAAGGAAAACAAGTAAAGGCTAAGACACAAGAGGGGCATGTATCAGGCAGATGTCGTCTCAAGGGCGCAGTGACCCTAGTGATTTCCTTAGGGCTGCAACCAGGGATGATGTCGCGGCAATAGTCATTATATTCACCCTCAGTTTCGGCCCCATCTCCTCCTCGCATTCCAGCTTCAAGCTCTACACTAGGTTGTGGAGCTGGGCTAAGGTGGGAGGGCGCTGCTCAAAGGAGGGCACTGGGACAGATGGGTAGTTTGGAGGGGAGGCCTAAGAGAGTGGGAATACCTCAGAGAGCAGTTCATGGCTGCCTTTTGTGCAGGTTGAGCTCTGAGGAGAGGGAACAGCGATGGCCTTCCATTCATTCATTTACTCACTCACTGGGAGTTTTTCTGAGGAGTAATGCTCAGTTTTGATAGACCTTCATTCAAAAATGCAGCCAGGAAGAGGACTGAAGTGCCACCGTAAGGTACATTCCAGCTACACTCAGTGTGGGAACCGACTGACTAATGGTTAAATCTCTCCCGGCATCTACTTCTTCCATTCAGAGCAGGGAGTATCCTAGGTAAACACCCTGGAATTTCATGCAACTGATCCCAGCAATGAAGATAACTGATGATTTGGAGTTTTTAAGAAAAATCATCCTAAATTGCAATATAATATCTCGTCCAATTCTCAAAATAACCCTACAAATAATATATTAGTATCTTCCGTTTCTACAAATGGAAAAACTAAGACTCAGAAAATTAATTTCCACAAGGTCACACAGTGATTGGAGATCCAGAAATAAAGTACAGATATCCTGACTCAAATACTAGTGTGCTTTCCACTGATGATCAGACTGATGTGTCTTCTCAACCTCATCAAATTCTTTAAAGTAAAATGATCTGTGACCATGTCCAAGGTATATGAAAAAAATTCTTTAATGCAGTCCAGGGACATGGTACTCTGACTGGATAAAATTAATATCTGGGTTAATTTCATAGTTCTATTTTTCATTATAAGTTCATATGCAGGTATTCTGGCTTCCCAAGTCTCCTGTAAATTCCTGCTACACCTCTGGGCCATCGCTCGGGGGAGTAACTGACAAAAAGTTCTTGAACAAGCAAAGCAGAGGACGATGGCCGTCCAGATCTGCAGAGGGACTTTCCTCTGCAATGTGGTTCCTTTTGCTATGCTTTTTAGGCAGAAATGGCTTTCAATTCAGTGCCTGACTGATTTAATCTATACACTTCCTCCCCGACCTTCCAATATGGGGTGTTAGGCATATATTAAAAGTATTTTTTTTAGTTATTCATATTGTTTTTCCTAACGGATGTCTGAATCTTATTTTAGTTCCTTTTTTTTTTTTCTGAAATAATGTGATTTGGTGCTGGATTTTCCCCTTTTTTCAGACAAATGTTATATTGTAATTATAAGGCTTACAAACATGAATCTCCTAAATCCATGTACATTCAGTATTACACACGGGCCCAGAGGTGGTAAGAATAACATCCTAGTACCTGATACAACTGTATAAAATAGAACCTTCCTCAGTGCTTTCACTCTTTCTACAGTCTATTCTATATCAGGAGCCAGGATGATCTTTTTAGAACAAATCAGATCAATTCACCCTCCTGCTCCAAACCACTTATGGCTTCCCATCACATTTCAAATAATATCCCAAGTTACCCCTACAAGACCATACATGACTATTTTATTTCTTAACGTACTCTCTCACTCTGCTCCAGTCACACTGGCCTTCCTGAGATTTCTCAATCCTACCAAGTATACTCCTGCCTCAATCCTGCCAAGTATATGGAGGAATGCTTTTCCTCCCAAATACTCATGGTTCGTGCCTTCATCTTGAATGATGGTTCCGCTCAAAGGCCTTCTATGAAAGGCCTTCTATGATCACCTTACCTTGGCTTTCTCCCTTTTTCTTACCTTTTGGGCTTTGCAGCACTTGTCACTACCTAATATCATCTGCTAGTGTAAGCTCAAAAAGGACTTTGTGTTGTTTCCCTCTTTACTCCTAGCATCTGCAAATAAATATTTGGAAATAAACGAATATTGAATTCATCCCTCCCCCTCTTGTTCTCACTTTGGGACACAGAACCAGAGGGTTTGCCAGTGACTTGATGCAGATATAAACACCAGCTGTGAGAAGGTTGGCTCCATAGGACAAGACCCAGTGAAACTCATCTTAAAATGGAGACAGAGCCTTCTTTTTAAAGGACTATACTTTGTGGGTTGCCATTTTTTAATTATAGTTAGAAAAACACAATTCTTGAAGAGGAAAAAAAAAGAGGGAAACCTGAATATTATATTTACACAAATAAGCGAAAAGGTAAATTTACTAAATGCCTGTGGTAGATTGGAATATTGTTCCAAATATTTGCTCTCCTCTAGATTAAAAGACAGCTCTTCCCACTGCCATGTGACTTGCAGTGCCTCCCCATAGATATTTTTCAGGCTTGGTTGTAATCTGGTAATGGGTTTTTCCTTTTTCCTTCACACAAATGTCATATTGTCAAATCACAAATGTCAAATCACAAATCTTAGAAACATGAAAAGGCAGCCAATGAAATGTGAGTGGAAGTGACAATATGACAGTTCTGAGTGAAAGCTTTCAAGAGTCATTGTTATTTCCCTCTTATGAGCTTACTCTCTCCCTCCAAGAGAATGGCATGTCCCAAATAGAGGATGGTCCTTCTGCCTGGGTCCCAGAATGAGAAGTCACATGGATCAGACCCTCAGCCAAACACAGGTGCTGACATGTAATGTGAGCAGGAAGTCAACCGAGATTTAGGTTTGTTTTGGCTATAGACTGACCTAGCAAAAGCTGACTACTGCGATGTCTATTCAGTGAAAGGTGATCCTCTGAAATAGAAGTAGTATGGCACCCCTCCCCCACCATACAGTTAATCTCACTTCAAGTAATGGAAAACAGTTTAAATTCAACATACTAAAGAGGATAAATATGAGGCTGTTAGGTAAAATATTTGAATAAGGGGCTGAGTACAGTTCCTGTTAGTTTTCAGGGCTGGGTTAGAATGAAAGTGATTGATAAAATGACACTGGAACTCTACTTAATGTACTACAAGCCCTAATTATTGTTACCTTTAAATTTCCAGGCAGAGGAACTCATAAAGATGTCACACTGAATCATCATATACAAATTAATGCCAGCAGCAGTTTTCTTATTATAAAATGGTTTTTTTAGGAAATTATTTCCTTTCTATATTTAAGTATTTTTTAAAATGTATTTTATAGGGTTGCTGAGAAAACTTAAGTTAAAGACATAAATTTGAAATTCGAAGGTAAGGGATTTCATTCTGGGAGCTTGGAGTTGGTTAAAGCAGTGGGAGGTAGGAATCAGAGAAGATAAACACCATGGCTAGGGCATATCATTTTATAGAAAGGATTCAAGCAAACTCTTTGGCTTGAAATGTCCTTCCCTATCACCCCATCTCTGCCTGTTAGAAGCCTCATGTTTCATTGTCCATCTCAAATGCCTTTTTCTCACTCAAACATCCCTAATGCCATCAGCTGGAATTAATTTTGCTATGCCTCATATTTTCATACCTCATTATGCCTCCACTGGAGGTACAGTGAATACACATTTCAGCCAAATGCCAAAGGGCTGAAAATTTAAATTTTCACTGAAGTCAAGGTTGCTGAAAAATATCACTTTCAGATAGTAAACTTCTAGGATACACAAAAAACCCTAAAGTTTTATGCCAACATTTAAATTATTTTAATATTCTTATTTAAAACATTAGTGCTAAAATTATAAAGTTTAACATATTAACGATATATACAAATATAGAAACAAAATTTTCCAGCACTATCAGCTGTTAGAGTTTCCTACAGTGACTATTGAGAGTGAAATTTCAGCTGAGGTGAGCAGATGAACAAGATCCATGTCTTAAATGGAATTAAATAAGAATTAAATTCTGGTTTTAACTTATAAATGCTAGGTACACTAAACATTTCTACAAAGAGCAGAGTTATGATGAAATCTCTATGTATCCTTCCTTGTATTATTTAAATTTTTATAAATATGTATTGACTAAAAAGTTCTCCCTAAGTTATCTAGCTAATACAGTCTTTATATTTGTAGTAACTGTCAACCTATTTCCCTATTTAGCTGCTTGAAAGTTCTTAATCACTTTTAATTATTTGAGTTGACTTTTTATTTTGAATTGATTTTGCACATAAAATAAACCTTTAACAACCAGTATCTACTATAGCATTTTACTTATCCAATAACTAATATACATTTATACTTTGATAGAATTTCAACAAATAAATCAGAGATTTTTCACTCAGGTTACATTTAAATGCCTGACCATATCTGAAAATGAATATTCGTATTATAATAACAAGACTAAATTATATCTTTCTTTCTTATCAGTGATACTGTTGACTGATATAAGAATAACCTTTATACCCACATAAATATCAACCATGCCAAAGTTCAAAGATGATGGAAATAATATTGAAGTAGGCATTCTAAAAGATTAAGGCACAAAGCCGAGGCCAAACACCAGATTTTTGACCGGATATCAAGACTCTTTGTCTGATGTCACTTAAGATAGTTAGCTTTTAGGCAGGGACATTCTACTTCTTATTCATAGTTAAGCTTTCAGACAACACCAAAATCTTTATCCACATGGTTGGCAGTTTTGTCATATTTTTCCCATTCTATCTTTTGTAGTTGATTTTTTGGATTAGATGTAGTCACCTGTATTGTTACTTCTATTATATTTTTATCTGAGTAGATCCAGGCTTACATTTTGGCCTGTCCATATATATATATATATATGTGTGTATATATATATATATATACACACATATATATATATACACACACACACACACACACACACATACATACATATATATATGTGTATATATGTGTGTGTGTGTGTGTATATATATATATATTTTTTCCCCCATCTTTAATTCCCTCCCCACCCATATCCACCCCTGACCTATGGATGTTGCCGTCTCCCCTTAAGAACTGGATCTCTGAAGGTAGGGCATCTCCTCCTACGCACTCACGGCACACACCTGGGGCCTGGCGCACCTGAGGTATGGTCCATGGTTCCACCTGGGGTGCAAACCCAGGACCTTCTGTGTGTAAAGCAGATGTGCTAACCACTACACTATGGAGCCACCCCCTGTCCAGATATTTTTGAACCTGTCAGAGTATTCCTTGTTCCACTCAGTGCTCATTAGCTAGAAACTTAGTTGGTATTTTATCAGTATCACATCCAAATTATTGGTAAACTGTTGACTGAGATACTTCATGGAAAGAGACTTATGGTGGCTAAGCTCTCCTAGTTAAAATTTTTCCCTGCATCAGCATTTACTTATGATCAAGAGTCAGAAAAGATTTTAACCAGTTTTTTAACTAGTGAGCCACACCGTTATGCAGTCCACATTTCCCAAGGATGTTGTGAGAATTTGTCAAATGTCTTGCTAAAATCCAAATACAGTGGGTTCTTTGAACCAAACTCTCATTTCCTATCGTTTATCATAAGCAAATCTGTGCTGCCTCCTAGAGATCACTATTTCACTTCTAAGTGTTTATAAATCACTAAAGTGGGTAATATGCTTTTCTAAAATTTTGCTCATGGTTGATCAGTTCAGTGATCTAGAATTTGGAAAATCTCCTCCATCCACACACCTTTTGAATCATGTACCTGCCTGATTTTCCTATATCACCTCCCTTGGGTTTGTTGGGCTCAAAGCATTGCTCAATCTCATTCAAGCACAAATATGTCTAGTCCCTGTTGAGGTCCTGTGACATGTGAGACACTTGCTAGAGGCTGTGAGCATCTGGTCATGTTTCCTGAGTGGTGGGTCAGTGAAATGGGTTGGTAGCTGGGGCAGAGAGGGTGTGGGGTACCACTTCGTATAGCATAGAGAAAGGCTGAATGATCAAACTGAGAGGGGGTTGTCCATAGCAGAGTCAAGTCTAACACACAACAGACACAAGCCAGGCTGCCAAATCCAAAGGAGGGTACCCAGAAAGCATAACAAATACAAACACGTTGAGATATCAGGGAAGCCATGAGAAGCAGAGCTGAATGAGAGGGAGTAACTCCTGAGTCAGCTCTTTCTTGTTTCTATTCGCCTCTTGGAGTGACAGGGGAGGGCCTGTCTGCCAGAAGGGAACGAACAGGTGAAACAAAAAATGAGTAATATTCAGTCCTACTTAAATTCCCGACATTGTCAGCATAAAATGGAGAACTTTGTTGGCATTAAAATACATGATGTTTATTTAGGTTAGAATTTAGGATAGTAATACCTAAGTGCCTTCTATGTGTCAGGCACTTTTCTAAGTGCTTTACACATTAATCCTCATAATAGTACCACTCTGAAGTATGATTATGATTTCTATTTTACAGATGATGAAATCGGGGCTAGGTAATTTACAGAAATTCATACAATAGGAGATTTGAACTAGGCAAGAATGACACTAAAGGGCACGCTTGTAACTCCTATTCATTACTGCCCCATAGACTGAAAAAGCAAATCTTTTTAACACAGTAATTACTGTACTTCCTTGTCCATGAGGTGTGAAACAGGAAATACAGAAATTACAATAGGCCTTATATGCTTCTTTTTGGACTTCATCATCAGTCTTAGTGACAAAGAATTAGTCAGAGTTCAGTAGAAGGGCAGGAAGAATAGGTTTTGTTTTCCAGGGCAAAATTTTACAATATAACTTTATGATTTTTACTGTCCCATATTATATATCCCAGCATATCTTTTAAAAAAGCAAATCCTAAATTAATATAAAAAATTCAAGGTAAAACATTTATCTGGGTTATCTGTATTCTTACTACCATTCATTCTAATAAGTTTTAACTGTTTAGCTGAATGTGTGCATTTTTATTTTAATAAGTTCTTATTTCTTCCTCTGGCTACTTTGGGTGGTCTGTCTACTTTTTATCTTCTTAATAAGGGTACATTATAGGAAAACATGGTGCCAACCACTTATTTTAAAGAGACAATGTGTCTAAAAATTAGGCAGATTAAATCAGTCTTTACTTTCATTTTAAAAGTTTATTCATTCCTAATGTTCTGTATACATTTTCACTTGGAAATGTGATTCCATACAGAAATGAATAGATTATATCTTTCAAAACAAAAAGATCTTGATTAATTAAAACAGTATACATTTACCTTAGCATTAAGTCCGGCTGGCTAATCACAAAGGGTCAAACATTGCAACTACTTGTGCGACTGGGATCAGGGTAAAAGAACTTCACGCTTTATACATTTTGCTTTATCACACTTTAATTCCCACACGATCTTCAATTTCACATTTAAAAGGCAAATTAGTCTTTCATTTTCTAATGAACATAATAAATGTCTACCTTTGATTGAAAAGTTTCAAAATTAAAAAATGAAACAATGTGGATTTTTCAATAACCACTTAGCCAAATAAATGTTGCCAATATAAGTTTAAACAGTTTACAAAGTATTATTTCTTTTGTTCTCTTCAAAACAATACAGATATACATAAGGTCACACATTACAGGCACCTAAACTGGTAAAATATTACAGATTGGTGGCATGCAAGTATTTTACATTTTTAAATGCAATGAAAAATGGTTATTTGTTTCCCTTGGATAGATGAAACAGTTAAGATAAAGGTTTAATTAAAATATAAATATTATTCCATGAATATAGTGAGTTGTAATTTTTTTTTTTTTTTTGAAAAAACCCAAATGGCAAAGATAAAATTTTAGGTCAGAACAATTTCTTTCTTAACTAAAGACTGTCACTGGCAATGATTGGTAGTAAAATAACATTTCCTCTAATAGCACATTTTCTATCCATCTCATTTCATCATATGGCCAATTCCTATCTATCCACATTTAGATTATCCATGGGAAATTTTTAATCCTGGGCCAAGTTCTCTCAATTACATAGTGTAGTTCTGATTGGCTTCTCTGTTATCCAGTCAATCATGTGCTCAGAACCACACACACACACCACACACACACACACATACACACACACGACACACACACACCACAATAATACACACACACAATACACAAAATTTAAATAAAAGTCTATGAAAAACATGCTGTGTTTACTGTGCTCAGTTTCCTTCTTTGCATTTCCCCTTTTCCTCCACCAATTTTGAGGGGAAGATATTATATATTTTAAATTGCCTTTCAGAAAAGGCTCTTCTTCCAGAACTATTCTGAAGACAGTAGAAACTGCTGGAGAGGAACAGAACTGTGGACTGTTCAGACCTCTTCCTCTGAACAAAGCCTTCTGAAGAGAGATGGAACTGCAATGGAGGCATTACTCATCCATGTTCAGAGGCAATGGAAACATTTTAGAATCACAGGAGCTGGAAGGGGCCTTAGAGAGCATCTAATCCAATCACTTCATTTTACAGATAAAATGAAGACAAGATAGATGAAAAGACTTGCCCGAATTCACACAGCTGACATCCAATTCAGCACAATTTTTTAAAAATATCACATGGTGACAAATGGAGCACGATTCTTGTGGGGCTGGAGGACAATTCAAGCAACATTTTTGAAGCACCTATTTTGCACAAGGCACCTTACCAGATGTTACTGAAGGTACAAAGATCGATGAGACAGTGCTTATGAAAGTCCTGTGAGGTCATGTTTCAATATCTTTCTTGGCAGAAAATAACACAGACCAGGGCTAAGGTTGCTGGTGATAATTAGGTAGCTGCTGCCCAGGAGAGCTGATCTCACAAGTGACACTCTTCCTTTCACTATCAGAGCTCGAGCCTGTTATAGCTGTTGGAGCCATAAAGACAGTTTTCTCTCCTAGGCCTTCATTCACGCCTCAAGTCATAGTCTCACCCTGAGTGGTGACAGAGCTGACAGAAGGGCAGCAGTGCCCCAAATCCTCCCTTCAATTCTTAATCACTGTTTGCTTCCCCTTTATGTCCAGCATTAGGCTCTCTGCAAGAGTCCTGACCATGTCCCAAGGAATGTCAGAGTGACCCAGAGAAACACCCTACCACACACATCACTGGTATATAACACCCACTGCTCCCATCAACCACCTCTCCTGCCTCTATGTAGAAAGTAAAGTGATACCAGTCCCCTACATCACACTCACGCTTCAATTCCCCATACTCAAAAAAATGTCAAGATGTAATTGTTAGTCAGAAGAAGGGAAAACAGATTCAAGAGGCAGTGGAAAACATTAGTGACTAGATATAAAAATGATCTCCTACTTTTGTATAGCCCTTTCAAGTGTAGTATTTTCATCCCGTTATCTGATTCTGTTCTCACCACAACTCTGTGAGGTAGTTAGTGAAGATATTATTCCCATTATAATATAGCTGAAAAACCTTAGGCTTGAGAGACTAAGTGGCCTGCCCCAGAGTCACCCAGCTAAGGAAGTTGGAGCCAAGTGTCCAGGTTTCTTGACTCTGAATCCAGTGCTCTTCCCCCTATATATGTCTATAATTGGCAGGCAATTGAATGAATTGCCCATGATCATACACCTGCTAAGTGTTGGTGATGGGATTAGGAGTCAGTCTCCAAATCTGTTAGTATGGTGCCCTTCCACCATACCATTTAGCAGAGCCAATGTGCTCAGAATGACTACCGTGGAAGATATCAGAGAAAAGTCTAGTGTCACTCACCCTCCTCCAAGTCAATGATGCATTACAAAACTGGGATAACCTCTGGTACATGCACAGCCTTCCTAGAACAGTACCTTGGACCTCCTCCTCCATCTATCTACCGAATGTTCAATCATTGCTCTTATGGGCAGATGGGAAAGAGGTAAGCTCAGCAGAGCTTACGTCTGCCCTTAAGTAAATTAAAACCTTTAATTTCTATCTTCCTTCCCCACCTCACTCAGCCTCTTCACTTTACTAAACTCCTGAACCACAAAATGAAATCCAATCTGATTTAGAGTTGGCAGCAAAAAAACAGCGAATCCATCCTGAGTTCTACGTACTTTTCTCTCTCTAGCTTGTTACCGGAAGGCCTGGCCATGTGATTTCCATCCAGAGTTTTCAGCCCGAAGCTTCCAATCATTTCCACACCTTTCCTTCGCAGGTGTTTCAATCCTTTAGCTTTGAGGATAGCATGGTGAGGGGTGGGAGTTTTGAAATAAGGAGCAAAAAGAAAAAACTGCTCCTGGAAGGCAAAGCTTAAACATTTCATCCCAGTTCTTGGCTCATTGAAATGAAAGTAGCTATTACCATTATTATTAATGTGAGAGTAAAGAGGCTTCAGGATCATGTCTAAAAACCCAATTCCAGGAAAAAATTCCACTGCATACAGATGACATGCCACAGAACCCAGTATTCACAACTTACTGCCCCTACCTATCTTTGCTGATGCTTGCACTAAAGATGGTATCCGTTTTGCAAAAAGGCACTCTACCCTCCAAATCCAGAAACACGTACCAAATGATATCAATCTAGAGTTGTTTTACTTCCTCTGTCTTCTTCAGTGTCTAGGAGAGAGCTAATTACAGCACATCCATGAAAAAAGGAGCTATCTACCAACTCCTTTGTAAATTTAAAGGGCTATCTTACACTTAAAGCATGCTGATGCTTAATGCCGGTTTCAGGTTTGAGCGTCTGAAACATTCTCATGGCAGTTATTCAGAGCACACTGGTTTCTCTGATGCTGGTGCCCTGCCAGGGGCAACAATTCTGTCTGGAAGAGAAGCTGTTGTTGTTCCTATCTGGTGTGCCAGGCTTCCCTTAGGGAAATTGTTTTGAAGAGTATAGGCATTGGGATGATTTCCGAGTTTTGCAATGAAGATGGGCTTTTATTGTACAATGAACTACATGCTCTAAGATGGGTGAGCTCCATGTGCCTCCAGGTTAGTGATTCTCTACCTAACCCAGGCCCAAAGCAACTCTGAGAGGGATAAGGGAAAAGTGACTGGGAGAAGCATCTCCCTTCAATTAGTTGTCCAGCTTTAGCCAAATAGCTTTTTGTAGTATTTGGTAATCTTTATATACAAAATATTTATATACAGTATACACCACACAGATGGAAAGAAGGGGCTGAATCATGAAAGAGCTTCTCCTTATGCACTTTAGGCATATGGAGAGATCTGGTACTAAAACAATGAAATGATTTCTAGGCTTTTAATATTTATTCTCTAGGGTTATTGTCCATACATACTGTGAAATTTGATGATTGGTGACCTAAACTGCAAATTCCAGGGAGTGATTTCACGTTAAGCTAGGCCTGCAGCAACTCTAAAAAGGATAAGGGACGTGGGCCTGAGGAGAAAGCATCTCCTTCCAATCAGTTGTCCAAATGTAGCCAAATATCTACTTAGATATTTAGATATTTGGTGATACACACACACACACACACACACACACACACACACACACACACACACAGACACGTACACACAATTTATTTACATTAGGCTGCACCAAGACGAAAGGAAAGGATTTAATCATATTGATGAGGATGCAACAGCTCCCATTACAATACACTTCTGTAAGGTGGGGAGATTGGTGCTGGACTAACTGATTGCCAGACTTTCAAAATTTCTCACTTAAAAGTCATCTTCCATACATGCTTTCAAATGAGCCTCCAAGTCCAGGAGAGCGATTTTACACTTAACATGGGCCTGTACAAATCTGAAAGGGGAAGAAGTGGTCTGGACAATCAGCTGTCCGGATGTTGCCAAAGATCTCAATATAATATGTGGCAAAATGAATACATATAAAAATATTTTATATATATTATGCCCCACCATGATGGATGGTAAGGGATTAATTATGCTCATGATCATGAAAGAGCTTCTACTTACACACTTTGGGCATATAGGGAGATGAAGTCCTAGGCTAGTTAAATGATAAAATGTAAGTTTATCTTCCAATAGTTATCTTTAATGTGTGAATACTCATGGAAATGTCACCTTTCAAGCTATTTTTAAAACACAGGTAATAATGAGATAAACTAATTGGCAATAAATATTTGATTTCATAGACTCTATTACATGTGACCCAACTATTGTACAAGCTGAAACAGTGCTCAATTTTGATAATATCCCATTATCTTGCTTTAATACTATCAAGAACTATAACACAGTCATCATCAAATTCTGATTTTTTTTTCTTGCTTTCTGTCAGGTTATGTCAGAAACTGCTTTAGCTCCCAGTCTACAGCACACTGAGGCTGCAGTGTACACTCTATAGGACCCAAGATTTCTTAGGGGGGTAGGTAAGAAAGAGAGTAAATGAGAAAAGAAAGGAAAAAGCTGAGGGGCATGCCAGGGATTCCACACAAGTATATCCAACAAATCTAAAGTGATAGGAGAGAGACATGGAAGAGAAATTCCTTCCCTTTGGCAACATGGTAACAAAGCATACCTATACAGAAAAACAAATGTTTCATTTTACTCAGTAATATGCTGATGAATGGTTATCAACGAGCAATTTAGGAGGAAAAATAGCCCTGATATGTAACACTTACTAATTTCCATTGTATAAATACTTCCACCATGGCCAATTTCAAACCACCACCAAGAAGTACCAAACTTCTGAGTTAGGGAGAACTACTGAGTTGGGAAGAGATGTAAATAGCATACCATTATATCGTATGTCTGCTATACAGACACAGTAGATGCAAATAGTCTGAAGAGAATAGAAAATAGCAAAATGTATTTTTGAGTACTACTTTTGTTTTTAATATAACTTATTTAATTGTAAGCACATGGCATTTAATTTTTAATAATGGCTGTGTTTAACAACCCGTTTGCATAATTCTTGAAAATTTAATCATCAGTAAGCCCGTATTAGTCAGCTCCAACATACCATACCTAAGAGGGTAAGAGAGAAGGAAAAATCAGAATGAAAACCACCAAATACTATTTACCATTTTTTTTGTATAGATAGGGAGATGTAGAAAAAACTAAAGGATCTTTAGGGTTTTCAAAATGTCAACATGTTCTGTTCATTATCCCCACAAAAAATCTAAAATATTCTTAAGAAAATGAGATGTTTCAAAGGATTTTAGAAATACAGATGTGAGTACTTATGAAGGTAAATGTCCAATTTTATAAAGGCTATCTATCCTAAACAGTTTCAATGTGCTTTACAAGCTAACTAGAATAATATATGAATTATTTTACCATTAACTTGTTTTACTGCTATCAAGCAAAACTCAGGAACACTCAATTACTAAACAAATTCTGGATTGGGCCCACCTTCTGCAAGAGTCAGCAATCTCTTTAGCTCCAGATGTTATCAGCACAAGGGATGTCACCTTTACAATGCTCAGAATTAGAGAGAAAAGAAAAAAAGAGAATGAATTGGAAGGAAGGGAGGCTCCGGAGAAGGGAGTAAGAGATGGAGATATAAAGCTACCTGTCAGAGTGCCAATTATCGCCTTGGGCACTAACAGTTATCAAAGACGTGAGCTTGAGCCAAAGGCTGCAGTCAGCAGTCACTTGTTTCTTTATTTTAGCATTGCACGGTTGTACTGCTAAATTAAGATTGATGCATAGTACCATGTAATCATCTCAGTACTTTCACATGTCTAGTTCTGGAGAAGACAAACATCTGGATAAGTGATAATTCACATTTTTTCCTGATGTTTGCAAATGTCTGGATGGATCATGCCATGTAGACAAAAATCTGTATAATTAACTTCAATGTTCACATTTCATTCTGTGATCTTGTTATACTAAAGATAAAGCAATAAATGGTTCTAAAATTTGCCAAAATAATGCAATCGTGTTTATCAGACAGTCTTGACTAAGGTGCAATTATTGTTTTACTTAGGAGTGTACTGTTTTAAAAGCTTCTCTCTTACTAAAATTTAAAAATTTCCCATTGTGCCTAGTAAACTTTAAAACAGCTTTGTAAAAAGTTATCCATCAGAGTCATGTTAAAGATTAAATCTATGTTGAATAATAAGTAAAGGTTGGTGTGCTAATTCATTTTATTACTTCTAAGTCTGGCTTGAAGCTATTTTTGTGGGTTAATAAACACTTTATACTTATTTGCTAGGACTGTGTTAAAGTATCATATAATGTCTTGCTTTTATGAAGATGATACCACTGATTGCTGATCAGTAAGGCATATGCACTTAGTGATATTTCCAGAACTAAGAATTTGTTCTAAGTTGGTCACATTTTCTTACCCAGTGAAAGATTGGCAACACTAACTTCTTATGTGGTCAGTAGAACACTTCTGATGTATTTAGCCTAACTCAAAGCTGTGCATGTAAACAGAGATAGGCCTCTAACATAATCATAGTTACAAACACACTTAAATACTCAATTCCTTTCAGTGTTTAAAAAACAAATTCACGTAAGAAAGCAAGAAAAATCCAATATGGAAGCAGTTAAATCATTTTTGATTGTTGTCACCCACTAACATTTGCGTAAGTCTACTAATGCAAGTTACCAGATGTGCCCATGAGCAAATAAAACAACTGTATATATTAAAAAATCCAAGATAAATAAGTAGTGCTAAAAAAGGATAACAAATTATTAGTCATGTGGCTAACTGAAATGAACGACCTTTGATAAAATGGTCCCGATGAGGAAGGAGGAAAGTTTTCATTTGTTTTTAAATGGCTGCCATGGTGAAACTTCGTCTCTTGTTGTAGAAATTTACCTTCGGTCTGCTTCAACTCGCTTTTTACGAACTAGGTAAGAAAGAAGGAAAGGTTAAAAAGACAAAGAGAAGGAATATTCCTTAAATTTCAGATAACATTAATCACACCGAATAGCAATCCCACACACTTGAGGATACAATTATCTTAAATTTCAACATTGAATTACCCATGGCAATAAGTGGAAATGAGAATAATCCAGTGTCTTGTGGGATTCACATTTAAATAAAGCTATGCCTGACAGCTGAGAATTTGTTAGAACTTTCCCATCTATGGAGTAAAAGGTCCAGAATAGATCCGCAAAATAGTGAACTTCTAAATATTTTCTTGGTCACCTATCCTCAGCACATCTTTTCAGTTTGTGCAACTCAATCACCAACCAGCTTTAACTAACACCCCAGGATGACATTCGCAATCTATTAATTTTGATTATGGCTTGAAGACCAGGAGGATCCGCAACCATAAGTTCAAAGTTTCTAAACCTGTTTAAATAAAATATTCTAAGTATCAACCTTCAAGGAAGGTGTGATTCAGATGGCAAGCAAACTCAGAGACTGGTTCTTGGTATCAAAGAAGTTGCCCAGCTGCCCATTGTTTCTGCGCCCTCTTCTCTCTTTCATCTCCCCAACTGCAGACTCTTCTGGCGGGTAAGGGAGGGCTCATCCAACCTTCCTAGATTTGGTGAAAATAGTGCCCTGGTTGTGGTCCTGCCCCAACTCTTCACTTTAAATAGCTCAGCCTACTCCTGCCTACTCTGCAGAAAATTTGACCAAAGCTGTTGCCCACAGCTGCTGCTCCTGGGTTTAAGATCGCCTCTCTGTTTACTTTAAACCTGTTGTTTTGCCTATTTTTCTGTGGTTTCCTTGCTGTTCAGCTGTAGGCCCCATGTGCTCTTCTTAGGCATCTTCTGATTACTGCCTCCTCCCTTCTCTAAAACCTTGTTTCCTGGCTTGCCTCACCCTTTGTGTCTCAAGGACAAGCACTGCCATATGCCTGGGTGCCATACACTGCACTTTGGCTGGATCTCAGGGTCTTAGCTAAGCATGTGTGAGGAAGAAACTGGACACTAACCATTACCTGCTGCCTTCCGGTTATAGCCTTTAGCTTCTATCTTGTCCACTATCTGAATTCTCTCCATGGCCAGTACAATACTTGGTGGAACACCTTGCCCAGTTCCCCTGTCCAAAGTCAAGCATTCTGTCCCTGAACCTCAAACTGGGGACTGAGGCCTGCGAATGGCTGACTGCTTGCCAAGTGGACTGACTGCCTGCACCTGGCTGTCCTTTTGCCATGCTGCTTCAGGTGGCTGGCATGTCCTCAGACCAAGCTTTCCCAGTATGTCCCATTCTCCTGTGCTGTGGCTGACCACCTCATTCTGACAGGAGAAAAAAAAAAAAAAGCCAGATCCTCACCAACAGTGGGCAGCAGGAAAGATTAAAGAGAGGCTTACTGAAAAAGCTACTTCTGAGTTACCTTTATAACATAGCTCCATTAGTTCATTTCACATGTAAATCACCAAAACATCAGACATATCCATATTTAAATCCAAGTACAAAAGCACAGTCAGGGATGAATCATATGTGAACTAAGAATTTCCATGTCATTGTGTTCATCTTCTGGTGAGAGTGATTACATGAAAGAAGTAAGTAAAGGAGAAGCAAATACATAAAGGAAATCAAGCAAAAATCAAAGGCTGTCTAGAAAAAAGAACAAACAGTTCTTCTTGAGAGAATGCTACAATAAAACTTAAACACTGTGAAATCGATGAGGATTCCTATGACCATGTTAATAGTGTGCCTTTGATTAAGGGTTGACACTAAAGCCAGAGGAATGGTGAGCTGTTATATCTGAAGTGGAGAAATGAATGGTCACTGTGATCTTCTAATTACTAATGGCACATATTATGGCTGCATTACCCAGGTCATTATTCTTTGTGATGGCAGCTGCCACCCTTGTTCGTGGCCCTTGCTTGGTAAACTGATATCCAAACTTGAGGATCCTTGAATTCTCCTCCAGCATCTGAGCAATTTCCATCTCTACGGCTGTTCCCAACTGTTGTCTCTGGTTGCAGGTGCAGACACATAATAGGATGACCAAGAAGAAAGAGCAAACAGTTACTTGTGTGGGAAAGATGCATAGCTACTTGTTGGATAAAAAAAAGCAAACAAAGTGTCCAACTGAATGGGACAAAGTCTCTTGAGATATTTTCTCCCATGCAGTCATTTGCTTCTTGTCTAGAAGCAAAACCCAACAGATAGCCAAATCTGCTGGCATGTTTACCTGAAAAGATGAAATCAATTATTTACAAAGGAAACAATAATTCTAGATGTAAAATTAAAGCAAAACAATTATTTGGTGTTTTCAAAAATAATCAAAGATCATCAACTGATGGACCATTCTCTTTTGGTAGAGTCTCACTAGGAGATCCCTAAGAAGCTTTATTGTGGTTCAAACCATAGCCAGGTCAATTCTCAAAAACTAAGGGTTATTGGGCTACAGAAAAATCCCCAGGTTTTTTAAGTTTGTGAAAGGAGGTTTTTTGTTTGTTTTCTTTTGAGATACAGAATAATGAAAATATTAAAAGTAGAGTTTAAAAAAATGGCAGCATGTAAAAATAGGAATTTAAAATTGGGGTTAAGGGACATAGTATATATTTTCATAATATGTTCACTAAATTTTTTAAAGTAAAAAAGTACAGGCTTGTGCAGAAAAAGCAAACAAAAAAATTTATTTAGCAGTTACCTATCTATTTCATTAATATGCGTCACCAATTGTTCTTCTCATAGGGCACCTGATTAAATCATTACATATTTACTTGGAGCCCAGCTACAGCGACCTGCCCCAGTGGTGGCCTCTCAACAGGCCTTCCTTCTGGTGCAGCTGCCTGTTGCAACATGCTAAATTGATCTCAGTTGCCGGAACCGTCTGAGGAAACTGTCTTATAGTTTATTTTACTTCCAACCCTTCATTAGACAGATCAGGAAACTGAGATTTACCTTTAATAGTCTTTGAGTCAATGAACAAAATTGTGGATAGAACTCGTTTTGACTCTGCATTTCCTCATTCTTGGCATAATGCAAAGAATTTTTCCAGGTGCTTTAGAACTTAATCCTCTCTCGTCACGAGAGAAGCCATTTCAGAGGCATACTGGGGGACTAAATTTGAAAAATTACACAAATCCATTCTTAGATGATTGAAGAGAGGTGATAAAGTTGAAGATTTAGAGGGGATTTAAGAGAGCAAGTTCAGACTTTGTATTTCAGGGTCTGCTTTACATGCATTATAAAAAGATGCCCTATTCTAAATTATTAGGATTTCAGCTCATTCACTAGGTATGAGGTTATCAGATTAGCAAAATGAAACAAAGCAAAACAAAACAAAACGAAAACCAAAAAACAGGATATCCAGTTAAATTTGAATTTCAATAAATAACAAATAATTTTTTAGTATACCCCAAATATTTAATGAGACACACTTATACTAAAAATTAATCATTGCTTATCTGAAATTCAAATTTAACTGTATTTATTTGGCAATCCTAACTAGATGGAATTTTACAAGGAACTAGGAACAGTGTCTGGAAAACTGTTTCAGATATGGGGTTTCACTATAGCCTAAACAAAAAGTTCAATATACTTTGGAATAAGGCATATCATGTCTTAGATCTCCTGGAAATATTTACTAAGAGCCCTCGACTTCTTCATGATACTAGTCTATTTGATAAATATCCCTGAGCTATCACTTCTTTTCCCTCACTTCATATTTCTCTCTAGCTTGTTTTCCTGCTCTCCCACTCCCTGATGACTCTTAATTTACTAGCAGCTGGACACACATCAAGATATTAAACTCTGAGCTTCCCCTGCATATACACAGAGATTCTGCTGTGCTCTCCCTCCACACCTCTGCACTTAGAAAGCTGTTCTGGTGATGCATCCCTTTTGGGGAGGGTGATAGTGAAGGCTACCTGTATCCTGGTAGAGTTCCCCTGCTGCTCTGGCAACATGCCTCAGGAGGGGTCCAGGGACAAAAGACCTGCACTAAACATCCCACTTGTCCAGGTGAACAAAAAAGGAGAGTAGAGTTGTTCATGGGGACCTGCTGGGGATCTTCAGGCTTAGGCAAAAGTCTTGGATAGGACCCTGGGGCTTTATTAGATCTTGGAGGGTCTACACTAGGAAATTTCCCAGATATATAGGGGTACTCTCAACAGGCACTTCCTCCCACCATGCCACAGGGGAATGCTCATATAGCAAGTTTCCTTGCTCTCTCCTCTATGGCCTCTTCTTCCCATTATCCAGACCTCTCAGATTCACTGAATCCCACTGCAGACACTTCCCTGTAGCCAAAGGGGCAGGGCTCAGCATCATGCTGGGAACTGAGACTTGCTGTCTGCAGGCAGGCGCCAGCCGAAGCCAGCAGAGCAACTCTGGAGGCACTGCAGGCTGATGCTTGGAAAAAGAGGTCTTCAAGGGACAGGAAGTGGAGGCTCTAGGGAAAAGCAGTTTGCTTTGACTGTTGATGGGAACCTGAGAAATGCTGCAACAGAGCTGAGATTGTGATCGTACTGCAGGTTCGACCTGCTTCTCTAGGCCAAATCATCTTCTAGAACCCAAATTCCTTTAAATGGGCTCTGTTGCTAGCACCAGACTACAGGAGCCTGGTCTGTTCTTTCTTTTAGCTCTGGCCGCCTCCATTCAGGGACAAGAAGTCTGTCTCTGGGCATGGCCACTCTGCTTTCTCCTTGTAGCACAGTCCCAGTGAGAGGCAACAGCAAGGCTGGGGCAAGACTGGGTTGAGATAACTGCTAAGAGGTAACAGTGATGATGGCTGAACAAAGCAGCTGTCACCCTCTGCCCCAACCTCCTCTCTTTCTCCTCTGGTGTCTGACTAGCCCAGGGCTACTGGATAGCTGGCTCTTTATGTCTCAGGCTGCCCCACTGTACGCTGCTTAATTATTAACCTGATCTCGCCTACACATCCCACAGGCCAGAAGCTGTTATAATTTATAGGAAAGCCAGAACATCAAACTGAGTGACAAAGCTTTGTCTTTTACTCACTCCACTGTGGCTTTCCCTCCGTTCATATGTACTCGTGAGGTAGTTTACCTGGTTGTCAATCTTGATCTCGGTCAGGGTGTCATTTTCTCTCAGTGCCTCTACCAGGCCCAGGATCCCAGTTCCAGTTATAAAATTGGATTCTATGTTTAGACTTTTCAACGTCTTGTTTACTTTCAGCATATCTGCAAAAGCCTTATTATGCAAAAAAATAACCATTAAGGTTTCTAAAGGTTTATTTCCTGAACTCCCCACCCTCAAATTAAATAGATATTTTTAACAGTACTTAAAATCTTAGTTAAAACATACTTTCACCTCCAAGTAACAAAGATAATAATTTAAAACTCAAAAAAAATTGTTTAGTCCAGCAGCCCAGACTTAGAAATTTTACAAACCTGCAAAACTTAAAAAAAAAAAAGAAAAAAAGGAAGGAAAAAAAATATGATACTGACATAGGATTACTAATTTTGTTTTTAAGTACAAAAAAAAAACCCCACTGCCATTTACCTGTCAAAGGTATTTTAACCTTAGGAGACATAGAAAGAACACATTCCCAAAGTTTTCCACTTCATGAAGAAAAGATAACTTTTAAGTGACTGAAACTTCCACAGTGCAAGATAACAAAAAAGAGGGCCATTATCTTAAAGAATTGCTATAATATAGAAAATAGAAAGATTGCGGAGAAAAAAAGTTGCCTGAGATGCCAAAGTAAGTCCCAACTGCAGTATTTTATTAAAGAACTGCCTTAGGAACAACTAGAGCATGTGGAGAGCACACTGCCCCTCCCTGCAGCTTCCCAGAAAAAGAGTTAACTGCAGGCACAACTATCAGTAAAAAATCTCCCAGGAGCCTCTAGTGAGGGTGCTAGGATCTAAGATAGAAGCAGTGCAGAAACTGAGGAGCCTCTAGACCACCACCAGATACAGTGTGGTGGAAGGAGGGGAGAGGCAGCTATGCCAAAGAATAAAATATACTGAACTCCCACTTCCCAGAGTGAAACCCTCCTAACTGCAGCCATTGCAGGGACTCCCAGGCTGCCTGCCAGCTCCTCATATACACACAACAGAGAAGGCTGCTGGTCAATTCGCCTGCCTACTTACGAGAGCACTCATTCATTCATTCAAAAAAGAGTATTTGTTGGTCTTCTACTGTATGCCAGCAGTAAAGAAATAAAAAATTCTTGTCCTAGGGAGCTTATATTTGAGGAGGGCAGAATCGATAATTAATTAAAATATATAGCCTGTCAGTTGGTGACAAATGGAGAAATATAAAGGGGCCTCCCGTCTAAGGGTGGTCAGATCTACACAAATGATCCTGGTTTACACAAACCAAACTTGTTCTCTATTCAGAAATATCAATGGGCAACCAGTGATTGCTAGACATGCTAGGAAAACCGACGTCATAAAAGAGAAAAGCCAAGTTGACCAAACAGTATAACATGCCAAAGAGGGGACAGAGATTATTTAGGGAACATAAACAAATGTATTTATTCTAACTGCTATTCTTCTCCCGAAAAAAAGCAAAGGAAAGAGAAGGCACTGTATCTATAAAATAAATACTATTATAAAACAAAAAAGAATAAGAACAAGAAAACATTCTGAAAATTTAAAATAATACATTGAAATAAAGCAAAGTAATAGATATCCAGAACTATAAAATGAACATGGCTAAAGACCAAGTTGGTAAGCTAGAAGATAAAGCTGAGGATATTTCCAAGAATGTAGAGTGAAAAGACAAAGATAGAATACCTGAGAGAAATGTTAAGCAATGAAGAAAAGATACAGAAGGTCAGCAATTATCTAATAGGAGTTTTGGAAGGACAACAATAAAAAGACAACAGAAAGGAAGACACTAGAAAATAACGAAAAAATTTCCCAGAGTTGAAGAAAGCTACAAGTCTTTATCTGAAAGAATCTACTGGAGGCTCAGAGAAACGAATAAAAAGACTCATAAACAGGCACATACAAATGAAATTTCAGAACTCCAAGAGAAAAGAGAGTCCTAAAAGTTTCTAACAAAAAATGAGTTACTTAAAAAGAAAGAAAAAATCAGATCGGCATTAGTCACTAGACTGTAAGGCCCATGAGAAAAGAGATTTATATATTTAAATAGCCAGATAATTGTAAATGCTGGTGATAAGTTTTAAATTTTGGAGTCAATCTACATACATAACATAAAATGACCTAAAATGTAGAAATTTCAAACATATAAAAATAATAGAATAAGTACAATTTGGAGGTAGAAGAGGAAGGAGGGATGGAAGGTATAGAAATGAACCATAATTTCTAACAGAGGATCAAAAATTATCTAAGATGATAAATTAGATTAAAATGTATGTATTTTAGTGTTTTTCTATCCTGGCTACATATTAAAGTGACCTGGAAGCCTTAAAAAAAAAAAAATACCAACTCTTGGGCCCCACCCCAGATGAAGTACATCAGTATCTCAGGTGTGGCCTGGACTGCTGCATTTTTGAAAAGCTCTCCAGGTGACTAATGTTCAGCCAGGATTGACAGCCACTTTAATTAAAGTCATAAAGACAACAACTAGAAAAATGATAAACAAACTAATAGTGATTGCTCTGGGGAATAGAACAAGGAACTTCTAAACTATTTAAATTGTTTTTATAGAGGAAAAAAACAGGAAGAAGAAGGAAGAAGAAAGGATCTAACTGGGATGAGAACAGGTTTCTCAGCCTCGGCACTAATGATATTTAAGGCCAGGAATTCTTTGTTGTGGGAGGTTGTCCTGAGTACTATGTGAGGTTTAGCAGCCTCTGAGACTCATTAAATGCCAAGAGCACCCCTCCCAGTCATGACAACCAAAAATAATTCCACCCACTGCCAAATGTCCCCTGGAGGGCAAAACTGCCTTAAGTTGAGAACCACTGGACTAGAAGAATAATCCTGTGTTATTGAAGTTGCTTGAACTACAAGGGAAGGGCAAAGATTTGAAAAAACATTATTGTACACCATGTAAATTAAAGTGCATCTATTCAGCACTAGGTCTTTAATTGGAATTAAATGTACACATTTTAATTAAAGCTCCAGAAGGGAATGCATGAGGCTTTTCCTTAAGGATGCTCCAAGCTTTGGGATTTACTTTCATTATTAGAATAACAAAACGTCAGAGCAATTATGGTTTTATAAAAAGTTGCAGGACCTCCTGGCAAGCAGCCAGAATCTTGCCAATTTCTTTGAAACTTGAGAAAACCCTTTTCTCATACTAAACAAAACAGGGGAGACCTAGCCAAACATAACCCTGGGCTGTAGGCCCAAGTTCATTTCAGTTCAGTAACTATTTGAGCATCTAGTACATGTGTTGGGGATAATAACATTAATAAAACAAAGACTAGATTTCTTAACTGTTATAGAAATCATTAGAGTAGAAATACATTTTTTAAAAGGTTTTGTTTTCTGTACTTTACAGTATTGTATGAAAATGGAGTTTTCTGCACTGTTCAAACCTGTGCCATCCAAATGGTAGCCACAATACACGTGGCTATTGAGCCCTTGAAAAGTGGCTGGTCTGAATTGAGACATGCTATAAATGTAAAACACACACTGGATTTCGAAGATATGGTATGAAAAAAATAGGTAAAATATCTCATTATATTTAGAACTTACATTTTGAAATAATATTTTGGGTATATTGGTTTAAATAAAATGTTATTAAAATTAAAATTAATTTAATCTATTTCTTCTTATTTTTTTAATGTGGCTACTAGAAAATTTAAACTTTAACATGTGGCTTACATTTCTGATTGTCATTTGATTTCTATTGGACAGTATTGTACTAAACTCTTGATTTTTATGGGACATCATTGTTAATAATAACAGCATTGTTTACATATTTGGGCCTTTTCTCTACACTGGCATTCAGTGAGGGTGAGTTCCATTAATACTTCTACAGATGTGGTTATATGGAAGTACTTGGCAGATGGTGAACTAAAGTTGATTATAGGTTAGTTAAATTCACTTCATGGCTTGGCCACATGCTGTGTAGTCTTAGTTAAGTTACTCAACCTCTCTGAGCCTCAGCTGACTCATCTGTAAAATGGGGATAATGCTATCTCACATACACATAGGTTGTCTACATTCACAATGATCCCACAGTGTCTTGCTGAATAAGTTTTTAAACCTTAGAAAGAAAAGTCTCTTGAAGCTCCTTACTTCAATGCTGATTTTTACTTCTCAGTAGCGAGTCTGAGATAACCAGTTTTCAATGTATAGAAAGGTTCTTGCCTGACAACAGCATAGCTGAAAGAGGAATCATTTCTAGAGCTAGGCTTGCTAGAAATAAGGCTGAGTAAGGCTGAAAGAGGCTTTTCTCTTCACACCCTTAAGGATAGTAATTATTCCTCCAATTCTATGGTGCACTTGTCACATGGTATGCATTCAACACAAAATTATTGCATTGAAAACAGTATCAAAGAGATTCTTATATTTGGAATTTATTTAGTTCATTTACCAAGTTATCTATTTGACCTAGAGTAGAAGAAAGATTATTTACTAGTAGTGCTTACTAGTCTCATCCTTTCCATTTATTGTAAATAATGTCTTAAATAGGAGTAATAAATCATTTCTTTATTCATCCCTTTAGTCACTTACATACATAATATACTGTTAATATTTTTGCTTTATTGGAAACAAGTCTACTAAAAGGCAGAGTTATTCAAAATTGTATACAGATATGAATCTTTAAATTGTGAATTTTACCTTACCAATGATCTAGTTGTGCTCTTTTTCTATTTTAATAATTGGTTCCAAATTCAAAACTGCTTTCAACCTACAAATTTAGATATGTAATAACTGCTGGTGAAAACATCAATTTTGTAGCTTAGTCTCTCTTTTACATGAGTGCTTATTTCAAGTTTACTATTATAATCATGGAAATAGTCTCTACTGCTGCGAGGTTGGAAGGCACATTCATTCATTTATTTAACAAGTATTTTTTAAACATCTACTCTGTGCCAGTACTGTAATAGGTAGTCATGACTTTCATGTTGTCAATTTTCAATGGTATTTTAGATTTTCCAAAAGGCATGTTACTTTAAATCAAATCATCAAGTCAGGAAAATTTTTGTTTTTCTAGTTTGATTCAAGGGCTGAGCATTAGATGCTATAGAACCACAGAGTGATGGGCAGGCTCCTGATAACTGACATATTTTAGCAAATGTTTGAGACAGTGAGGCATCGTGTGTAAATATAGCATAGCATTATGGTTAAGCTTCCTGGTTGTGGAACCAGAAAGACCTGGTGGTGAATCCTGACTGTTTTCTGGCTGCGTAACCTTGGAAAAGTTAATTAACCTCCCTGAACCTCAGATTGCTCATTTGTTAAAGTGGGAACTAACAATAGTACATACCTTATAGTATTATAGTGAGGATTAGGTGAGATGACATGTGTAAAGCGTAGAGATCAGTGCTGGAATTTACTGACTGCTCAAGGAATGTTAGCTATTAATAGGAGAAGTAACACTGATGATGGTGATAGTAGTATTTACTTGGGTTCAAGGGGCTTCCTTATTTTGCTGAATTGTCTAATGTTCATAGAAAGAACAGGGCTTTTTGTTTTTTGTTCTTTTTCATGTTCTGGTTAACAATGTCAAACAAAAAATATTTCAAGATTTGGTTGTTCAGCAATCCCTCTGCTGGGTATTTACCCCAAAGACTTGAAAACTCATATCCGAAAAGATATTTGCACACCGATGTTCATAGCAGCATTACTCATGGTGGCCAGGACATGGAAGCGACAGAAGTGTCCTACAATAGATGACTGGATAAAGAAGCTGTGGTACATATATACAATGTAATATTAGTCATAAGAAGAGATGAAATACTGCCATTTGTGACAACATGGATGGACCACGAGATAATCATACTAAGCGAAACAAGCCAGACAGAAAAAGTTGAAAACCACATGATATCACTTATATGTGAGATATAAACCTAAAATCAACAAACAAATAGGACAAACAAACAGAAACTCATGGACATGGACAATAGACTAGTGGTTACCAGAGGATAAGGGGGAAGGATAGATGGGTTAAAGGGGGTCAAATACGTGGTGACATTAAAGAATCGAAAACAAAAATTTGGTTGTTAAAATATTTTTGAAACATATTAATCCATTTCAAAGACTAAAAGAAAATGTACTTTAATATTTTTATATGTGCCAAGTTCCTGCAGGATTTGGGGGTCTCATAATATCCACTGATTGTGAAAGAATGTTACTGTAGATGCAGAAGTTTCAGAAAATTTGTACTAAGCCCAAAACAAAATTCAAATATTTATTTAGCTAAATGACTAATCTAATTTTGTTTCTTTCTCCTAAAAGTGTAATGCTAACAAAATTATAGTTAATTCAAAGTGCTTGACAACTGGATTCTGTTTTACTGTCTCATTCTAACTAATTTTGTTTATTAACGGTGTAGAAAATAAATTTACCGGATCTAAAAATTGTTAATCAAACAAATTAAAAGGAGTTTCTACTGAATTAAATATTTTCATATTATATTTCTAAGAATTTTACTCACAATTGCCACAGGATCATTGCTGCGGGTTGCAGCCAAGCTGAACTTTTGTACATGAGTGTTGGTCTCCAGAGCTTTAGCAAATTCTTTCAAGGTTGGTATTGGAATGTTCTAAGACGGGAAAGATACAGATAGTTGATAAACCAATTGGCAGCACCCCCACCCCAAGCTATGGACCAGCAACTTTCAAATACTTCATATGTTTAGATGACTAATTGCATGATATCCCCACTAAAACAGTCATCACCCATTCTCCAGCAACCAAGCCACACCTAGCCAATAACAACACTTACAGTCCAATAAGGGGATCTAACACAATGTGACATTCTGGTATCACCCTTCTTTTTACTAACCAAGAAATTATGCATATACCACATTCCCCTCTTCTCTTTCATTCTCTATATTCTAACCAGATTGACCTATTTGTTATTTTTATTTTTATTTATTTATTTTAAAAAATTTCCCCCACTCCTCCACTTCCACCCCTGACCTACGGATGTTGCTGTCTCCCCTTAAGAAATGGATCTCTGAAGGTGGGGTGTCTCCTCCTACACACTTGCGGTCCACACCCGGGGCCTGGCACGCCCAGGGTATGGGCCATGGCTCCGCTGGAGCTCAAACCCAGGACCTTATGCTTGTAAAGCAGATGTGCTAACCACTACTCTATGGAACCACCCCTTGTTATTCTTTTAATATACCATGGTGTTTCCTCCATATTTTTAGACATGCTTTTCCCTTTGCCTGGAAATTCCTTTGTCTTTTTCTCTGATTAATTCCCACTCATCTTTTAAGATCCAGTTGAATATTATCTCCTTTGTCTCTCAGCTTTTCTAGGCAGGATCAAAATTTTCCTAACCTGCAATTCCATAATATTTGGGGGCTTACATGTGTTGCAATGATTTGTTTAGTGTTTTTCTCCTAATATAAGTTCTTCAGAAAAAAAGGCCATATGTATCTTAATCCCTCTTCTACAGCATGTAGCACAGTGCTGACCACTGGGGAGGGAGACAACACACAGCACATCTAGAGGTTGACTCGTGTGAGTCCTAAATGTGCTACAGACTAGATCTGTGACTATGAGCAACTTAACCTCTTTAAGTCCCATTAAAGATGAAATGAGATGATGAATTTCAAGTATTTAGCAAAATATCTGGTACTGAGTGAGTACTCAATAAAAGTCAGTTATTATTATTAAATGCTAGAAATTGGCCCAACAAGAATGAACAAAACAGATGTCAATGTTCTTGTTCTCTTTCTCTCCCTCCTTCCCTCCTGCCGTGCTCGCTCACTCGCTCGCTCTCTCTCTCTCTCTCTCTCTCTCTCTCTCTCTTCCTCTCTCTATTGCCAAATAGAACAAAGTGGAAATGACTTCAGAGAATAAGTCATAAAAGGCATTGTGGCTTCTGGCTTTCTTTCTCTTGGATCACTTGCTTTAGGGGAAGCCAGCTGTCATGACATGAGGACACCTAGGCAGTCCCATGGAGAGGGTCATGTGGTAAGAAATTGAGGCTTCCTGCCAACAGCTACATGAGTATGCCATCTTGGAAGCAGATCCTCCTGCCCCAGTCAAGCTTTCAGATAACCGTAGCCATGGCTGATAGCTTCATTGAGACACTGAGCCCCAACTACCCAGCCAAGTCACTCCCTGATTCTTGACACTCAGAAACTATGTGAAATAAAAAATGTTTATTGTTTTAAGCCTCTAAATTTTGGAGTAATATGCTATTCAGCAATAGATAACCAGTACACTGTGTTTACCACAACTATTGTGATTCTTTTAAAAGAATTCTAGAAATCACTTTTTTTTTTAAACCCACTTCTTTTGAATAGGATATCCTGCCTCAAAATCAGTGATGCTAAGAATTGCAAATAGGTGAACTCATGTCTGAACTCATGACAAATCTAGTGACTAACAAAAATCATAATGAAATACCTTTATGTTGTTGAGATTGACTTCTTGAAGGCTGGGATCATTGGCTTTCATCTGCTGCAGACTTACTTCCACATTTGTGGGATTGGGTGGTTCCTCAAATATAGGCTTGACCTTTTCACCTTTGACCACATCTAAGACACAAGTTTTAATTTTACAACGAAAATATAAGAACTCTCTTATCAAAATCATTCTCCCAATGACCTTTCTTTCATATGCTCTGATTCCAATAATACTCTAAAATCAATAACAGCAAGCTTATTCGCAGCAAAGCAAGCATGGGAATGGTATGCTTCTGAGTTATAGTTTCAAACATTGATGTTTCTCTACCGCAATGAGAAGTCTCAATAGCTGACACTGCACAGAACCAAAAGTGCAGAAGACTCTACAGCAAACTCAAACTTCAAAAGAACATGCTTTTGAGCAGTTATTGCTGCTCCATAAAGACTGCTTTCAGACTATAATAACCAAATACTAGAATCTTGAGATGAAAAAAAAAAAAGAATCTCTTCATTTCCCAAACCTAAATACTCCTCTGGCTTTTTGGCCAAATCTGACCCTCCTCTGATGTCCATTGTACAGTGTTAATTTTGAGGAAAGTATGGGAAGAGAAAAGAATAGAAAAGAAGAATGAAAGAATTCTCAAAATCATTTAACAGAAAATGTTTCCAATATATATAACATATGAAGGGTCAACATCCCAATATACCAGAGCTCTTACAAATCAATGACAACCCAATTAAAAATGAACAAGTAATATGATCAGAAGAATTTCTGTCACCCAACTAAAAAAATATTAAAAAATACTTAAACTCTAAAATTAAAAAATAAGATACCATTTGATTATCAAATAAATAAATAAAAAGACATAATATTCAGAGTTGTCAATAATGTAGAGGGAAAAGCATCCTCACATACTGTTGGTGGAAATGAAAGCTGGTACACACTTTTTGGGAGAGTAAGCTGGAATTACCTATCAAAAATTAAAATGTGGGTACTATATGACCCAGTAATTCCATATCTAGAAGTCTAATCCACAGAAAAATAGCATGAATACATAAAGGTATACATTCAGGGATGTTCATAGATGTATTGCCTGTGACAGTAAACCATAATAAACAATATGTCCATCAATATGAAAATGGTTAAATAAGTTATAGTATAATTATATAAGGTGCAATCATCGAAAGAATGAAGTAAATCTACATATACTGATAAGAGAACCACAATTTGAAAAAAAAAGCTAATGAAAAATGAAATACTTAGGTATAAACCTGAAAAAATTTGTACAAGATCAGTATAAGGAAAACTACAAAATTCTGTTGAAAAAAACCAAAAAACTAAATGGAGAGATATTCCATGTTTAAGGACAGAAAGACTCAATATTGTCAAGATGTCAGTTCATCTCAACTTGACCTATAGATTCTGTGCAATCCCAATAAAAATTCCAGCAAGTTATTTTGTAGATATCCACAAACAAATTCTAAAGTTTATGTAGAGAAGCAAAATACCCAGAATAGCTAACACAATATTGCAAGAGAAGAGCAAAGTTGGAGGACTGACACCACCTGACTTCAAGACTTACTATAATGCAATGGTAATCAAGACAGTGTGGCATTGGTGGAAGAATATGCAAATAATCAATGGAACAGAACAGAGCTCCAAAATAATCCCACATATAGTTGACTGATCTTTGACAAAAGAGCAAAGACAACACAACGAAGAAAAGATGGTTTTTTCACAAATGGTGCTGGAACAACTGGACAATCACACACCTTATACTTTCACAAAAATTAACTCAGAATAGATCACATACCTAAATGTAAAATGTAAAACTATAAAACTCTTAGAAGGTAACATAAGATGAAACCTAGATGACCTAGGTTTGGCGACAAATTTTTAGATACAACACCAAAAGTATGATCCGTGAAAGAAAGAATTGACAGGCTGGACTTCATTAAAATTAAAACTTTCTACTCTGCAAAAGATTCTGTCAAGAGAATGAGGAGATGAACCACAGACTGGGAGAATACATTTGCAAAAGACATATGTAATAATGGACTATTATCCAAAATATACAAAGGACCCTTAAAACTCAACAATAAGAAAACAATCTGATTAAAAAATGAGCCAAAGATCTAGACAGACACCTTACCAAAGAAGATATACAAATGGCAAATAAGCATATGAAAAGATGCTCCACATCACATATCGTCAGGGAAATGCAAATTAAAACGGCGAAATACAACTACACACCTATTAGAATGGTGAAAATCTGGGACAGTGACAACACCAAATGCAGGCAAGGATGTGGAACAATTCTCATTCGTTGCTGGTGGGAATGCAAAATGGTACAACCACTTTGGAAGACAGTTTCACGATTTCTTACAAAACTAAATACACTTTTACCATATGACCTAGTAATCACGCTCCTTCATATTTATCCAAAGAAGCTGAAAATTTATGTCCACACAAAAACCTGCACACAAATGCTAATAGCTTTATTCATAATTGCCCAAACTTGGCAACCAAGATGCCATCCAGTAGGTAAATGGATAAATAAACTGTGGTACATGAGATAATGAAATATTCAGCACTAAAAAGAAATGAGCTATTAAGCCAATGAAAAGATGGAAGAACATTAAATGCATATTATCAAGTGAAAGAAGCCAGTCATATATGGAGACAGTAAAAAGATCAGTGATTTCTAGGAGTTAGAGGGGAGGAAAGATGAATAGGTAGAGCACAGAGGAATTTTAGGGCGGTGAAGCTACTCTGTAAGATATTATAACAGTAGATCCGTGACACTATACATTTGTCTAAACTCATAGAGTGAATTCTAATGTAAACTGTGGACTTCAGGTGATAATGTGTCAATGTAGGTTCATCAATTGTAACATATGTACCACTCTGGTGCAGGATGTTGATAATGAGGGAGGCTATCTATGCATGTGGAAGGGCAGAGGGTATACGTGATATCCTTATGACTTTCAATTTTACTATAAACCTAAAGCTGTTCTAAAAAAAAGTCTTTAAAAAAGTTAATGATATATATGTATAAAAGCCCAGGTTATGTAATTGCAAACATATTATCAGAATGTTACCTTTTGATATTGAAGTTAAAAAGGATGAACATTTTTCATCCGTATGCTTAAGAAACCAGAAAGAAAATAAAAGGAATATTGCTCATTGTCTGGTTAAATTATCCGGTACAAGTGATGATTTACAAGTATGTCGCTGAGACTAGAAAGCATCTCCCAAGTTTTCATTAAAGAAAATAAAATATAAATAATCTTAGAAAAACTGATCTTCAGTGAGTTTTCACAGTACCTGGATCACCAAAATTACCTGATTATTGATCTATCCCTACCATGAGAAGATAAGTTCCTTTGGGCAGGGACCATCTTTGTACCTAGGCCTGGAACACATAGTAGGTATTTAGTAGATTACTGATGACTGGAGAGTATAATGAACTGTATACATCTCCAGAAAATGCTGACATAGAAGATGGTGGTCTGGAACTATCTGTGTCAGTAATTCCACGCCAGTGTGTCTTTCATGCTCTTTGGCGGAAGTGGGTATTCAAATTCTAATGACAAGCATCCATTATTGAGACAAAAAGACATTTGAATGGAGAAGGGAACTTAGCTAAGATACTATAGTTGATTAAAACGCCTTAGGAACATGCACCTGTTTGCATCCTATGCTGACTATGAAACCTTTTTATCAGCAATTTTATCTTTTGACTGAACAGACCTACCAAGAGAGTGTGCTCCGGACAAAACAACTGATTATTACTAGTTATACTGCCCGACACAGTTCTCATTATCAGCTACTCTATTCTGGTTTGACAGCTCAGAGCCCAATGATCCTTGGTGAACTGACAAAAGCCACCTTCGAAGCAAGATGGAAGTCTGGAGTCACTAGCAGGCCCATTCAACAGGCCTCTCTCCTCCCAGACACCTGGAGGCTCCCAAGTCTCACAGAACCACAGATTCCACATCAACTTACTTCTCACAGGCCCTTTGCCACCTTTACTACTTGCTGTTTCTTCATCGAACTTTGGATTATTGAGCAAATTGTGTACTCCAAGAACAGCTGAAAGCAAAAAAATCAGTGAATAAACATTAAGTTTGGGAAAGCATGTTAGGATATCCACATTGTTAAATTACTCCTCAAAGAACAATTCTTCATACCATAAAGGTAAGTCTCCAGACCCCCCTTGCTTTGCATACTGTATGGTATATGTACAGAGTTAAATAAGCTTATTAAAAAATCCCTCCTTCCAAGACCACCAGCAATCTTCACAGGGCTTTCTACATCTATACATCTGTAATCATTTAGGATCTGAGAGACAATGGTCTGGTTATGTCCCCAAATTGCTGAAAACCTGCTGAGACCTCTTAGTGAAGTAGAATCAGATTTTCAGTTTTCTCATCTGTAAAATCTAAGGGTAGGACTGAGTCTAAGGTTATTTTAAGGTCTGAAATCATATAGATGGTAGCATGTGTTTTTCTAGAGGCAAAGAACAGAAAGATCATGGACCTCTTTCAATGTAAGCCTCACCAAAAGGAGTAGTCCTTTCAATGTCTAGAACATCCCAGGGTGGGCAATAAAAGACAAGATGTCAGCAATAAAAGGTCCTATAACCATGTTGAGATTTTGAGTCTCCTGTATTACATGGAACTTGCACCAGGAGGCAGCACTGTATGCAAGAAACAGCACTAGGTGAGCATGAACACTGGGCAGGCTGAAGCTGCAACTGCCCACCCAACTTCCCTTTGCTAATGAAATTGCAAGTGAGAAATTATAGGTGGCCACCTGGTGAAGGATCCCAGAATAGATAATCTGACAACAGGCGGCAGAGGTGCAGCTGTAATCTACCCATTAGAAGGAGGAGGCCAGCATACCACGAGAAAGGACAAATGTTTACAGCCAGCAAGTCTAAGGTTAAAGAAGGGCACTCAGGATCAGTCAGCCAGAGTGAATCCTGACTCTGTCACGTACTACTTGTGTGACTTGAGAAGTTACTAAAGCCTCTGATCCTGTTTCCCCATCTGTAAAATAGGAATAATAATTATTCTTTATCTATTACAAAGATTAAATGACTTCCTATGTGTCAGGCACTGTTCTAAGTGCTTTACGAATTCTTGTTAAGTAAATAAGAATTTGTTACTGTGTTTCTGGAATTGTCTAGGGAGAAGATGCCCTATTTGATAAACATAGGCCACTGAGACCATCCAACGAATATGACTTGATTTGGCCCCATTACTCACTAACTTCTAATTATAATTTGATTCCCATTGTCAAATTTTAATTTTTGTTTTATCTGTTTCCTGTGAATCTGGCTAGTGGATCGGTCCCTACCACCTGGCCCCAATCTGACTGATATGGTGTGCGCGGACAAGATCAGATCTCTACAGATCTCTAGACCAGCAGAGCTGAGAACTAGACTCTGGGTGGTAACCATACTATTCTGGGAGGAGCTGTTTTGGAAGTTGACTGCTGCTCCCTTGATGAACTGTCTCTCTACTCTCAGTCTGCCACAGTAACATGGGCAGGGTGTTGACACTCTTTCTTATCTAAACCTCAAATGGCTGGAAGCCCATTCACTCCTTACACTGCTCTTAATCTTTCCAGAGAGAGCCACCTTAGAGCAGATGCTGCCATCCGCCCTCAGCCGGCTTTCCTCCTGAGTGCTGAAGGAAGGAGCACTTGATGAGGGAAGAAGGCTGAGTAAAGATGAACAAAACAGTTTTCTATTGGAATTATCTCTCTGGTTTTATTGTGTGAATTTCAGGATCTAGTATCTTCCAAGTGATTGGTGATTTTCTCTTTCTCTTTGCTTAGGTATTTCCTGGGAATTCAGGCCTAGCCCTGCATTCTCCCTTCGGGCAATTCCAGTAGAGACCAGGAGGCAGCCCTTGGGAGGGGCAGTGACCATAACAGGATTCCTCCATAGCAACCACTGGGCTAAGTAGACTGGTCACTGCAAAGTGACTTCTTAACTAGTGATACAGGTGCCTCAACTCCTGCAGTAACTTCTGAGAGGGGTTCAAATATGTGACCTTAATATCAACCATTGATATCACAGAGGAATGAAAATGTAGCTAAAATGGTTTGCAGGCTATTAGAATAAGGCATAGCTGATTCTCCTGGGAGGAAGGAGATTATAATAACATATGTCTTCCAATGGAATTAAAAAAATGTGAGAATTCTTGTTAAAGCTGTGGAGTTGTTTTTTTTTTTAAGGCGAGGCAACCCTTGGTTGACCTCACAGATTGCAAGGACCTTGTCAGTTTACAACCCCTTATTTTTTTTATTTTTTATGCCTACAGCACCTGGTTGCACAGTTTTTTAAAGCACTTCTCCCCTGTGGTGATCTAATGACCCTAATAATCAAAATTTCCATCTCATTTGAAAAAAATGCATCCCATTAGTGCACAAATATGCACTATACAAGAAGTGGAAGGAAGCTCAGGAAATTAGGGTGAGAGACTTACTTTTCATTACATATTCTTTTGTACTATTTGGGCTATTTCTATCTGCATGTATAACTAAGTAATAATAACAATAATTATTATATTGTTGCTATTGTTAAGAAAACTAGAAAAAATAAGCAGATTGTACTAAATATGGATTCACTTTACTGGGTGAATATAACAGAAAATTATTCCTGCTCCATAGAGAGGCTAACGGACCCCTTAGTGGGAATAAAAATGGAATAGCAACTGCGAGAAGAACAAGAAGTTCATGGAAATTTTGTGAGAATAAAATGTAGTAAAATGCCAAATGTGAAAGTTCTTTAGGAAGCATAAGGGATATTAGTTTATTGTTTAAAGTTCTCGACACTCCATCTTTATTCTCGTTAATTTCTCAAATTCTTGAGTTTTGTAGCGATGGGCATTATTGTGGCATTTTACAGCTGAAATACTGCAGAATGTTTGTTCAGAGGAGTTAAGCCATCTGCATTGTCTTATAGCTACATAATGGCTGAAGTTGACCTGGTATCACATTAGTAACCAGTAGTTATGGAGAAGCTCAAAGGCTGCTGCTATGGTTGCCAACCTGGAGGTCACAGAGCCAGAGAGGAAAGTGCCCCAGAGCTGAGGACTAACCTGCAAGATCATAGAGTTCAGTGTCAGAGGCGCTGGCCAAAGCTTCTTCCAGTTCCGGGTCAAGGGTCACTTTTTCTTCTTTATGAGTTTCTATGGGCTTTTCTTTGGGAATAAAGACTCTCCCTTTAAATCAGAGGGAAAAACAAACACATGTTGCTACCTTATTGTAGGATAAGTGGACTGACCAGAGAATGTAGCTCTGGCCATTAAGAGTAGAGTCACTGAGCCACTGCACGTCCAACTGGGATTCCTTGATTGCTGGGGTGATGCCAATATCAATAATCCGCAATTACAGAAAAAGGTCAGAGGAGGAATCCTGCATTCTGCCACACCAAGATCCAAGGAGACTACAGTTCTTAAAAACAGAGGGAAACGGTGGCTTCTATTTTCCTCCCTTTCATCAACCAGCAGCACTTAGACTGTGGACCCCACACTTTAGAGAGCCCAACTCTGGGCTCCCCCACTGCTCCTGCCCCACTGCAGGAAGAGTCATGGGACCATTCATACCCAAAATGGAGGCCGCCTGCTAGACTAAACCCGATACCTAGGACCCTGGAATTCTCTGCCTAAAGAGCCCTGAGCCTGCTTCTAGGGTCTCCATGAGTCCCTTTCCCATGCCATCCTCCTGAGGGCAGGTCACACTGCTGGGGTATGTACCTCCAGGCCAAGGAAAAGTTGTTTGTGGGTGAGCATGGGCAAAGCTTAGCTATGCAGGCTAGGGTGTTGACCACGTGTGCCGAGGCCTTAGCAGTATAGGACAGATCCACCTCCCTGTGTGGGACTCTTGGACGTCCAAGAGCACAGGCCTAGGTATATCTGTGGGAGGACAGAACATATTTTAACAGTTTGTTAGTTTTTAGATTTATAAAAAATGGCACATCAGCTTCTACTTGTGTTCTTGCCTTGGACCCTGCAAATGTTTGGGCCAGATTCATCCAACTGGCCCCTGGGGTTCCTGAGGGACAAACTGATCATTCAGAATTTTCCTCCTACCAACTGAGATTGTAGACCACTAGGATGCTACATCTGGGGTCACTCGACTAGATAGTGACCTGGGGACACAGCCACCTCTCTAGAGCATACCAAAGCAAACCTGATTTAAAAGAAACAACATCAGGGCTGTCATACTCAGAGCTGTGAGGTCTAAGTAGCAGGGCACTCTGTGCTTCCCACACACGCATTCTCTGCCACCATCTCTTACTTCATCCTGTCAGCTGGATTTATTTTTGCCCAATAAAGCTTAAAAATGTCTGATATCTGCCCTGTTGTGCATGCATGCACACCTGCCACCACCACACAAACACACACACACACACACACACACACACACACACACCTCCTCCACCCACACCCCACACTGCCATCACGCCACACCACACACACCCCCCTCTCCAACCCAAACCTCTGGCTAATGATCACATTGCTGGAAAGATGGCACATTTCCTGCTCCTAACTTCTGGCCAGGCCAGCACACCCACATCTCACATGGGCAATGGCTCATAAAGATGTGAACCCAAGACACTCCAGGGCCCTCATAGCAATACTCCAGACCTACTTACACTCTTTCCAATTCATTCTAGCTTTCACTCTTGGTTTCTCTATCATGGAGCTGTTCTTACTTCTTGGCATGATCTTTGAAATTGGTCTCCTCTATTTTGATTTTTGGAGTTCTTTAAAGACTCATCCCCCCATGGCTTCTCTTCTTTGTCACCGTGGGTAAAACAGGTAGTTAGCTCCAGGTTCAGCCAATTGGGACCCAGGACCTTTCTAGGTCTCCCTTGGCTGGCCTGGCCTTACCCACTGCCATGGGAAAGGCAAGGGTCCAACCCAAAGTCAGTACCTCTCCCTCATGAAAACTCTCCAGAAGACGTCCCTGGTTACAGAGGCTACATATTTCCTGATAGTTCACCAGATCTTTAAATAACCAGGATAAGGAAATGGGGGCCAGGCAGAGCTGGACTTCCCAAGAAGGCACCACTGCTTGTGGTCAAGCTGGGGTATCCTGGTCACAAGGTTTCTACATTTGACCATTATATGAGCTGCCACATTTCCCAGAAAGAAGGAAAATACACTGGGAAAAAAAATAGGAGAATGGTCAAAAGGAAGGGAAAAAAATATGTCAATCAATCAATAACATCTCAGACACTGGGGCTCATCCCAGACTTAATTTTCATAATATCTGCAGCCTTAAGCATTTTATTTCTGGCTCAGATGATCTTGGGCCTAGAGTTAAAATAGGATTTCTGAAATCTTAATTCCTGGTACTATTTAGAAGTACTTGAAACATTAGGTACACAGGTGGCCCACAGCTATCAGTATTTAGGATAACTGCTGCTGCACATCCTTTTCTGAGGGTCCAACCAAACAACAAGTTCTAAGTAAATAAATCCATAGTGGAGAGTTAAATGCAGCTCAGGAAACAAGGGCCCAAGCCATGTGGCATTCAGAAATGAGATTTTGGGCCTGTCTCCAGAGGTCTTCACAATAACCTCCCCCTGCTTCCAGGTCATCTGCTGGTCTTTCTTGAGGCCCTGACGACAACTCACCCTGATCCCTCTGCTCTGTTTGGAAAACTTGCTCTCTGATCATTTTGCTCAGTTGTATTGCTTCTCAGTCTTCTCCTAAGCTACAATGTGCTGCTGTATACCCCGTCTGTATCCCCATTTATTACTCAGACAGCTCCTGCACTCCTAACACTCGCCCCTCGTGAACCATAGCTGCTCCTCAGACCTCTAATCTAAGAACAAAAGACAACAGCTTTCCTCTTATTATTCTGTCATTACCCTAATACTGGATGTTAATTGGGATTTTATTGAAGATTTGACATTATAATTATTTTTCCTTTGACAATTAAATTAGTCTAATAGCAACTATACTGCAATAGAAAGAACTCCATATTTCTATGGTAATCCTTGGTTATTTGCTCAGTTCGTCACTGTTTAACTTTACTTTCTTAATAAAATGACATTATCAGTGGTGCATGATCCATTGAATGTGCATGGTTCAGGGGAGAGTCAGATGCTCTGTAAGAGAAGGCAGAGGTGCTCTGACTCATGGCAGCAGAGGGGGGCTGTGCTCCTCCTATTCCTCGCAGCCATGGCACAGAAGCTCAGAGATGGCATTCATTCAAATCCGTATTTATCGAGTGCCTCCCCTGCGTCAGTTTCTGTGCCAGAATGCAAGAGAGACACAGTCCCACTGTGGAGTTCTCAATCTAGTGTGGAACACTCACAAAACCCAAAGTAAATAAACAAAAGGATGAACACTGTCAGTGCTGTGAAAGCAATAAATGAGTGTCATGGCAGAGAGAAGGGGTCTATTTTAGACAGAGAGGTCTGGGAAAGCCAGAGGCCTTGACACTTAAGCTGAGAGTTAGAATGGAAAAAATGGGGATGTGGGTCAGAGGGAAGAGTCCACGAGAAGACACTGAGATGGGAAAAGAACTTAGCAGGTTTGGGGAATTAAACAAAAATATTGTGGCTGAGGTTTAGTGAGGGAAGGCAGTCAAAGAGGTGGGCAGGGCAAGCTCCCCCAGACTGTGAGGACCACAGCAGGGATTTGGGGCTTTAAGCAGGGAAGTGACATGATCTGATCTGTTTTTAAAAGATTGTGGTTGCCATGAGGTTATCAATGATTCCATTAGTATCCATGGGCCCAAGTTTCCATCCATGGCTGAGGAATCTGATCGGGTAATTGATATCCACCTTTCGTCCAAAGAGGGGCTCGGGGTCGGGAGCTAAGGAGGAGACTTTTCCTTGTCTTAGTTCTGAGCTCACTCCTGGCATGGAGAAACATCCCTTTGCTCTTCACAGCCTTTGCAGGTCTATCATAGTGTCCTTGAGGGCAGGGCGGGGTCTTATTCACTGGGTCTTATTCACTATGGTCCCAGTCTCTGGCAAGTAGCTGTGCACAGAAGAGGTGCTGGATGAATGAACGATTGACTGCACTGACCTCTAACGGTAGCATCTGAGGGAACAGAGACAATGTCTAAACACGGAGCAGACTTCTGCCATGGGTAAAGCACTGGGCTAAGAGAAACATACCCATGCCGATGGGACCCTCTTTCAGACACAACACTACTTCACATTTCCAAAACTTTTTCTTTGGGCCTTAAGATTATTTTTTACTGAACTAATTTGAGTACCAGCTCACTCTAATTATTAATTGAATTAGCTTCCATACTCTGCCATCTTTTTTTTAATTAATAAGCTTCATTTTTTTGGAGCAGTTTTCGGTTCCCAGAGGAAAGTATCGAGAGTTCCCATATACTCCCTGGTCTCACTCTCACAACCTCCCTCTTTAACATCCCACAGCAGAGCTCATTTATTACAATCAATGAACCAACATTGATATTATTATCACCCAAAGTCCATAGATACATTAGGGCTCACTCTTGGTGGTGTACAGTCTATGGGTCTGGACAAATGTCTATACAGACATGTATCCATCAGCCAGGATTCTCTTTAATATAAAATCCAGTTCATGGGCTCATTTCCCACCTCCCTTGCTTGACCTCTCGTGACAGTACACTAGGAGTGCCTTGCTCCCGAGACATGCCACCTGGGGTCCTTACCTTTCTTTTCTCCAGTGAAGGGCACAAAGTCTTCCCTGTCTTTCTGTTCTAAAGCCTCCTTCTCCAGGTACATGAGGAGGTGCTCGCGGTCAAATGGGCCCGTGGCTGCTTTCTGTGTCTGGTCCTTCTGTCGGAATCCAGCCGGCAGCAGTGCACTCTGTCGATATACAGGTGTGAGCAGAAAGGAAGATGTCTACCTGACTGATACCCTGTTACCCTCCTCCCCGGCTGTATATGCGGGAAGCATGGAGAAGGATACCTGTGCAGTGACGTGGGGATGTGGGTGTGAGCTGAGGGTGGATGTCCCTGGCATATCTGAGGCCCTACTTGCTCTGTGTTGAGATGAGGGCTCCCAATGAGTGCAGGCAGAATATCGATGGCTGGAGCAGCCCCTGGGTCTTCTGCAGTGATGACAAAAGGCCCGCCACCCTTCATGGCCTCTTTCCTTACAGATCCTTGGCCAAATCTGCACCCATGGTTCTCCCAGGCAGGCATATGAAGGCTCTAAGAAGGAACCAATGCGACTACACTCTCTTATTTCTAACCCCTCTCCTGGGGAAACATCCAAGCAGGTATACGTAAATATTATGGTAGATGTTGATATCTGCTTGATTAAACTTAGAGACTCCTTCCTTAAGTTTAAAAAATAAAAACATAATTTTAAAAAGTAAATAAAACATTCGAAGTATCTGGCATATCAGAATATCATATAAATAACTTCAGTGACATAATTATTTATAATAAAATCATTTTGGATGCCTCTGATCCTAAATTTAAGATAATACCAGCAGGACTGAAGAAAGTGTTTGTTAAATGAACAGTATAATGAGTTACTTAGCTTTTCAAGAGCTCATAAAAATATTAGAATCTCCATTTAAAGTTACTTGATATTTTGGTTTGAGTTATTCTACCTATTGTGGGATCGCCAAAGGTTTCAAGTTATTTATACATTTTAAAGAAATGATATATAAAAGATCTGCTTTTGGAGCTAAAGACCTGGTTTAAATACCATCTCTGACATTTACTAGTAGGGGATCTTAAGTAAATTACTTCTCCTAGTCTGTCCCCTCATTTATGAAATGGGATAATATCATTTACCTCAGGGGCTTCTGTGCCCAGCAGAAAGCGTGACTCGGAAGAAACTGGTAAGATTTGTTCTTTTTCCCTTTTTCTTTTCTTTTTCTCTACATTAGACTGGCCCTTCCTTAATCAATGGAATCTGCTTTTTCCCATTTACATTAAATTGGTTTTTGAGAAATAGATTTGCCATATCCTATTATAGATGTGGCTAAGGAGGTTCTCAAGAATTTGTAAAAGTGACCCAGAACCTATCAGAGGAAGAACACAGAATTTGCCTTTGGCGCTGAGGGCCTTCTACACTATTGTTTAAGGACCATGCCATGCCATTTATCTCATGCTATCATTAACCATACTGCTTCGGTTCCACGTCACTAACCTCAGGATCTAGGTCATCGAGAACATTTTCCAAGTGTTTCAGTTCCTCTTCTGAGAGTTTGCCAAGAAGCTCATCTTCATCAATGTTCTTGTATTTTTCCAACTCTTTTTGAAAAGGGAGTGCCATGGTTTCTTATATGCCTTTCTCATGGGCCATGAACATTTAAACAAGTCAGCTTCCTGAGACTTCAGAATACTACTAATAAGAAAAAAAAACAGTTATCTCCTTTCTGTAAACAAGACTTATTAACAAGAAACAGGGCTGCCAATGGGTCTCTCTACTGGATGAAAAACTCAACAAAAAAGGTAATGTTACCTTCATTTGCAGAGCAACCTGACCACCTACAAAGTGTTTTCATATATATTATTTCACTTATTTAGATCTTTACAACAACCTGGAAAGGAAGCCTGCACAGATATTAACAACCCATTTTACAGATGAAGATTCTGAGGTGAAAGTGGCTAAGTGCTTTGCTTAAGGCCCCAGTGCTGGGATGTGCCAGGCCTTCTGATTCCGTGTAGTGAGTGCCTTTCCACCATACTACTCTGCCTCCTCCAGCCTTTCCCAGAAAACAGTGAGGAACAATGCGCTAATTGTAAGGCAGTTGCAAGAAGCACACTTGTGTCTTTTGAGAGGGAGGGATGTGAAGAATACAAAATGGGGTTCATTCAGTAAAGAGTTTGGAACATCCGTGTGAGAAAGCATTGTCCAGTAACTCTCCTGCCATTAAACAAAGTAAGATTCTAAAATTCTGGCTGCATGGTCACTCTCTCTACTCTTCTCTCTTTTCTTCTTTCCTCCTCTCCCACTCTCTTTCTAGTCCCATTTCTCTATTGTTTCCTGAGCCATCCTCACTAATTCTTTATACCCCTTGTCCATTCTCCTTTCAACCCTCCTTTTTTATACTACCTTACTCCTAAACTTCCATTCAAAATGAAATTTTTACTTGCTCTCTTCTTTCTTGCAGAGGATTTTACAGATTTTTCCTAGAAAGATCTTCCCTAGAAGATAATAATGCATTCAGGAAATAGCAATGTACTTAGCTGGTTGTGTTTCTCCTTAGGAGGTATAATATCAATCAGATCTTTTGAGGCAATTATTATTTGCTATATACCCACTAATTGCCAGGGAGAGTTCTAGAAAACAGGAATAGAAAGACAAACAAGATATGACCTCTTCCTCAAAGAGATGACAGCTCATTGAGACACAAAAATAGGATAATACCCTTGATAAGTGTTATAACAGAAGTAATAAATAAAAGAAGCTTAAAACACATGAAGAAATAATCATTGGATAAGGGGGCAGGGCTTGAGGGGACACTGAAAAACAGGTTGAGTTTGAGACTTGAAGAGGTCATAGATATGGGTCATTCTAGGAAAAAGGAACAGCATAAACACATGCACAAAGATAAGAAAGTACAGGATAAGTTGGTGAATGCTTGGTGTGGCTAGATGGGAGGGTTGTGAGGAGGGGAGAGAAAAGAACTAAAGACATCACTGAAGGGTCTTCCCTATATGCCTTGCCAAGGAACCGGGGCTATTTTCTGTTGGGTGATAAGGAGCCACTACAAATTTTTAAGTAGGAATGAAGAACAGGTTGGCATGGAAAAAACATTGTTCTCCTTTCTTTACTAATTCAATTGCTTACCATGTACAACTTTGTGATGTTCTACTTAGGTTTCTTTTCTATATACAATGTAACTCTTTCTCTTCTAGAAATTTTAGTTTTTTCAAAATTTTTTTTAATTGGTGGTAGAGGAGATATTATGTGGGAAAAAAACCAGACACCGATGACTTTGAGTCAAAAGTGATTCAAAAAGTTGGAATTTGAACATGAAGAAGTTTTAATATTAATGAATTATTTCACTTATATTTTCCCTTTTTATGTTTGCACAAGGGAGACATATTATTTTTAAAATCTGTGTATACTCATAGCAGCTTTTTTGTAATAGCCAAAAATTGTAAACAACTTGAATGATCATTAGATGGTGGACGGATAAACAAATTGTGCTATAGCCACACAATGGAATCTACTCAGAAATAAATAAATAAAAAGAAATGAACTATTGATAGACACAATGATGTAGATGAACCTCAAAATAATTATACTGAATGAAAGAAGCTAGACCAAACAGAATGTATATGGTATAATTCCATTTATCTAAAATTATAGAAAATATAAGCTGATCTGTATGACAGAAAGCAAATTAGTAGTTTCTTAGGGATCAAAGAGCGGTAGGAAGAGACAGAGAGAGGGATTATAAAGGGGCATGAGGAAACCTGAGGGTTATGCATATGTTCACCACCTTGATTGCAGTGATGGTTTCACAGATGCATGCATGTCAAAATTTAATCAAACTGTATACTTTAAACAAATGCAATTTATTGCATGTCAATTAAAAGACTTCAAAAAAATCAATGTGTACATCTAATACAGCTCTTTCAATAAAGTAAAAATTATATATTTAAGAAGGTATGTGCCATATTTTAATTTTTTCTTAATAGTACATAAAATATTGGTGTGTTAGAGTTGGTAAGATTCTATTTGTATTTCTATTCCGAGCTTCTACTACTATGCCCCAACTCCTCATCTTTCCCTGAAGCAGACTTGCTCTCCTGATTTTCTAGATTATACCATTAATCTGCCAGTCACTTCCAAAATTCAGATTTTTCTCCGTCTTACTAAGTCCAGTTGGTTAGCACTTCTTGTAGAGTCTTATTGCACAGTACTTTTCATATCATCCCTTCTCATCACTCTTGTTTTAGGCCTTTGTTCCTTTGGGCCTGGACTACTCTAATTGCATCTTGAAAGGTTTCTGTTTTTCCCTCTAAGTCACCCAGAGCACCACGATTAGATCATCTTTCTTAATGCAACTAACAAACTACTTGCCTGGTGAAGGACTTATAATGGCTCCCTTTTGTCTACAGAATGAAATTCAGACAGTTTAGCATCTAAAGCTCCCATAATTTGGCTTTGATCTGCATTTCCCGTTTTTTGCCTTATTTACTTTCTTAGGGCAGCACCCTGCCCCACAATCCAGTTAAAATGGTTTATTCCCTCTATGGGGTAGGCAGAATAATAGCCCCCTAAGGATGTCCATATGGCTAATCCCCAGATCCTGGGACTATGTTACTTTACATGGCAAGGGACCAAGTGTGATTAAATCAAATATTTTAAATTAGAAAGATTATCCTGGATTTTCTGGGTGGGCTTAGTTAATCACAAGGGCTCTTAAAAGAGGAAGGAGGAAAGCAGAAGATTCAGAGAACAAGATGTGACCACAGAAGCATAGTGATGCAATTGTTGGCTTTGAAGATAGAGGTAGGGGCGGAGAGCCAAGAAATGTGTGCAGGCTCTAAAAGCAGGAAAAGGTAAGGAAGTGGATTCTCCTCTATAGCCTTTAGAAAGGAATGCATTGATTTTAGCCCAATGAAACCCGTTTCAGACTTCTAACCTTCAAAATTATAAGATAATAAATTTGTGTTGTTTTAAGCCACCCAACTCTGACAGTAGCTATAGGTAACTAATATATCCTCTTATTTATACACTTTCATTTTCTGGATATCTTGTTTGCCTCTCGACATCCACTCCCCACCCTGCTCTGTGCCCAGGGAAGATGATGTGTTTACACTGTATCAATGGGCTCCCTTGCTCTCTGGCTTCTGTTTGGCCAACAAGAGGCACTAGCAGGAAACTGGAGGGCAGGGGGAACAGAGTAGGAGGGTAGTTCAGAAAGCCCCAATTCCAGTAAAGCCCCAATTCCAGTCAGGCAGCTTTTTTTCTATACAGTTGCCCTCCCCTTGCTGACTTCAGGCCTTGGGATAGTGAAGGGCCCCTGTGTGGCTAGGGCCAGATTTCTGCCTTGTTGAATTCCCTAAATCCTCTCCACATATTTGTAAATGGCCTCTTTATTAAAATTCCCTCCAATTACTCAGTTTGAGTGTGTCCTCTGTTTCTTGTTGAGACCTTGGCTGATACAGTAATATTACTTGGAATGCCTTTCTTTATTCTCATGGCTTATCTACCCATACTCTGCCTTTCAGACCTGGCTAAGAGTCTGGCTCTGCAAGACCACAGACTGTCTGCACTGACCGAGACCTTAAAGCTCACCCAGTCTAGCAACATAAGAGGGTTTTTCTTCTAATTCTCTGCTCACTCCTTCTTGGTCTCTTGGTAATTCCTCTTCCTCTACCTTAAATACCAGCAGGGACCTGTCTTAGAAGTTCTTTTCTCGCACTACACATTCTCCCTGGGGGAACTCATCGCCTCCAAAGTTTTAATATCCATCCCAAAGATCCCCAAAACCATCTTAGATCTAGACTGTCCCTGAAGGCTAGATCCATGTATTTCCAATTGCTAAACTGACTTCTCTACTTGGCTGCCTCAGGCACCTCAAATGTCACAAGTACTCTTATCATCTCTCCTTCCAAATAGCTTCTCTTTCTCTAGAATTTCTAATTTCAGGAAGTTGGCCAAGAAACCAGGGAGCCATTGTTGACAACGTCTCTTTCCTAACTCCTCTCCCCCCATCAGCAAATCCTGTCCTTACCTAAACACGTTAAGAATCCACCTACTTCACTTGATTGCACTGCTTCGTCCCCCTTACCCCCTTCCAAACCCTTCAACATACAAATGGCCAAAGTGATCTTTTAAAACAACTCTGCTCTAGTTACTTAAAAATTTCCATTGGCTTCTCATTGCCTTGAGGATAAGGTTCAAATTCAGTCTGGCCTCTGTCATTCTCATTAGTCTCATCCTTCACTGCACTCCCCATGTCCTCCTGGCTTCAGCCTCCCGGACCACTTCCAATTCCTGGATCATGCCTTATGCTGTTCCCTCTGCTCAGAGCACTCTTACCCCCTCCTCCCTTGGCTCACTGCTATCCTACTCATCTTCCAGTCTCATTGTAAGCTTAATTCCTCAGAGAGGTCTTGTTGGGACCCCCAGATAAGGTCTGAGTCACTCCCCACCCCCTTGGCACATCCCTTGATCAGAGCTTTCCTTGACTTTAGTATAATTGCTTGTTTTATCTTTGTCTTCCTTGCTAATCTCTGTGAGGGTGGGGACTGTATCAGTTTTAGTCACTGTTAAAATCCTGGCTCCCAGTCTTGGCCCAGAATAGGCATCCAACAAATATTGTGCAACCAATGTCAGATGAGCTAAGAGAGGTGAAGGGATCGATCCACTGGTCCAGAGCTCATTCCACTGTGTCTGCTGCCTCAACTCTCTACCAGGGACCTTTCTGAGGCCACCCAAGCCCACAGAAGTTGCTCTGCTTCCAAATTCGAGTTGCCTATGTTATAATTTGCTGTTTATTCCTTGTTCTCTCATTATCTTTTCATGTATGTTACACATACAGTTCTCTCTCTAACTATACCACTAACTCTCAGAGGACAGAGACAGTGTCAAAATTCTTTATCTTCCTTCCTAAGCCCAGGTTTGTACTGAAATATCAATAGATATGTCAACAGATATTTCAACAAATATCTACTGACAGCCCACCTTTGTCAGACACTGCTGGAACAAAAGCAGTAAACAAAACAGATATCCTGTGCCTCGACTGAACTCCTGGTTTAGCAGTAAGAGACATTAAGTATTTATAATAACATGTTAATACTATGTAACAGTACTTGTTAAACCAAACTGTGTATGTTGTGCCAATGTAAGGGGGGAGGAGGAGTCTCTAAGCTAAAGGAGAAAAAAATGGTGCATCCTCCTGGAACACAACTTTAACTTAAAGATTTATGGGAAAGCTAGTTGTTAATTTTAAATAATAAATACAGGTATACCATGGGGGAAGAATGCACTGTTTACATAGCTTTTAAAACCAAGTCATAGATTTCTGGCTCATGGCTAGCCAACTTTAGCCCCACCCAAGCTCCACAAGGGTTCACATTTGTCCTCTCCTCCAGTTAAAGATGCCATAGTGGAAAGTTTGCCAAAGCACTGCAAGAGTTTCACCTCCAGCAGAGTATCTGTCCCATGGCATGCATTCAACATGGAACAAGACAAGAAGATACGGAAATTGCACAGTAGAATGAAGCAAAGCTAAAGAAAAAAAAAAAAAGCTTCAGGAGTCCTAGTGGGCACAAAATCAATCTAGTTAGGAAAATGGAAAACAGGTGTTAGGATTTGAACTGAAGGAAGGATGACTTAGGCCCTCAGATAATTCTTCCTATTACTCAAAGATATGAACCCTGAGAAGGAAATCAAAGTGTCTTTCTTTGCTTTTCTTTGCACTACCTTCTTTGTGTAACTGTGGCATAAAAATGAAAAATCACATACAACACGAAGTACTCAGCTTTGGTCTTGCCTATGCACAAAGACTTACAACCAAAGCCAAAACAAGTAGCCGTATATATTAAATCTAATCCAAACCTGAGACTAATTTTTACAAAAGAGTAAACAAAAACTACCGATAAAAACCTAGTGAAAGGTTTTTAAACGGACAAAACAGTGCCACAGATTGCTTAGGAGTACACACCTATCTAGAAAAGATACAAAGGACTGCTCACAGAAAGGATAGACACCACATAATAGCGGGGGAGAAGGGGAGTTTTGACTGGAGAAAGGGAACTCGGGCTTCAACTGTATTAGTGATGATTTACTCCCAAGTGGGATAATCGGTAAGTGAGAAGGTATTATTCTTTATCATATCTTTAATATTTCATAATAGTTTTTAAACAATTAGTGAACCAATCTGCACAAGAGCAAAATCTACATTTTCTAAAATGAATAAATTAGAACAAAACTGGCATAGCAATATATCCTCCAATAAAACTTGAATTGATCCTATATATTTAATTCCTTTCTAGCTATGGGTAAATACAAAGATATGCACAAAACACATAGCCTGTGTTTTGGAATTTAGCTATTTGAAGATAGCACAGTCAAGTCTGTTTCTTTTTTAAACAGCCAAATGGCACCTGCCATATTCTGGACAATTCTTGCAGAAGATCAAGAACAGAGAATGGGGTAGGCAAAAAAAAAAAAAAAAAAAAAAAAGTTACAAGATAATTGGAATGGGGAAAGTTGAAAGTGGAATGAGGAACAGATCTTACCAGAATGAAGAGTTTTTATCTAAGATTATTTTTTCCTAACTTGCCAACGTTATAACACAAAAGTTGCCAAACCTCAAATTGTGCGTGAAAAGAGTCTCCTTTTAAAAGAATATGCCCACTAGTGATTACCTGCCTCCAGGTTCAGAAGAGCACAGAATACTAAAAGCATGAGCCCTGAAGTCAACTAGCCCTGGGTTTGATGGTTACAGATCTGTGTGCAAGTGACAACCTCTCAAAGCCTCTGTTCCTTCTTCTGTAAAACAGGCTAAGAACAGTACTTATCTCAGTAGGTAGAGGTGATGCTTAACATCATAGTGTGCATATTAGGTGCAGTGCCTAGCACATACAAACCTTTAGTCAAAGCTATTTCTCATTTGTCCTTGGTCTGGGGATAATCTTCTATTTGGAGTATTTGTTCCCTCTGTTATCCTTCTCAAGATCTACTGAATATGGAGAGGCAGCATCCTATTAGAGCTGTGGGTCAGTATTACCAAGTATAGCAAGCTACCATTATGTAGGCTGGCCAAAGTACGGGATAGGTTTTGCATGTACAGGAAGTAGCTGAGAAGCTTCTTGGCTGGGGAAGAAGCTCTTTAGCATGGAAGTCTTACCGTCTGCCCAGACTGCCACCTGGTTTCTAATTTTCTTGGCAGGTTCTACTTCCTGCTGCTGCCTTATCCCTTTATCTGGACCTATTCTCTGTTTTCTAAGAAGACCCTATTCCTATTTCTTGACTTCTTGCTTTCCACTTGTGTATCTGTCTTGTTAGTTTTTAACTGCCTATTGATGCTAGAACCTCATCTTGCCTTTGGGAAGTTATGGGCTTTTCACTTCCTGACTGGTACCATGAGTTCCCTACTTTCTGTCTTTTGATTCACATATCCTCCTGGCTTCTGCCAATTATGTAGTCTTTGACCAATCTATCTTGTCTCTTTTTCTGTCACCTGTATCTCAGCAGCCAAAGCTTTGTTATAACTTATGGGTACTATATATACCTTGACTCACGACTGCTTATCAAGATGATAAGTAAGATATTAAGCAACTGTTATGGAATGGGCATTGGCCAATTAGAATGGCTGTCAGCTATACACAACAGAGATGGCTTTCCCTGCACATACTGGCTGAACAGTAGCCCAGCTCACTAGACTCTAGACCCCTCCAATCACTCTGATGAGAGGTCTCAGATTTGCTTCTTATTCATCATGTCAAGGCCTTGTGCCCTGTTTCATGAGCTCCTGTTATCCACAGTCCTAGAACTGACCTTCTCATTCCCACTCTACCCAGCTGTCACTATGGGAATCCAGGAATACTGGAGACACACATGAAAGAGATGGGGTAGCCTTGATGTCAAAACAAAAAGGTAAAATATAAAAACAGAAAGAAAATATCTATCTATCTATCTATCGATCGATCGATCGATCTATCTATCTCCCAGGAGTAGCAAAAATATCCTTTCAGCAAAAGGTTTTGTATAAAATTAAGTGTTGTATCTTAAAAGTTACTTCTGTTTTCTTGGTCTAGAAACAGGAAGTCTCTCCTGCACACCTTTTTGAACCACTTATAATCTATAAGGGAAACATTTGGTTGCATGTGATTTACAAATAAAAGGAATGAGAGGAAACCCTACAACTTCTCTTCTGTCAAAAAGCTGGATCTGTTCTTTCCCCAACGCATTCCTAACTCAAAATAAAAAGAAGCACCACGTGGAACTTCCTAATACACTGACGCAGATCTCAAATGTAGAGAGGAAAGGGACAGTGCTTTCAAGATAGTTCTTGGGTAGGGCTAGAATTTCTAAGGTTTGGAAATTATTAATATTTTGAGGTTGGAGTTAGGGAATGGGATGTCTTAAGAAAATAACTGATAGTAGCCAAGATGAACCAAAAAAGGGAACTTTCTCTGACCCCACTCACACCACCAATAGGATTTAAATGCTGGGAACTTGAAGCCACAGGTTCACTTTTCAGTTCCCCAGATTCACTGCAGCTGTCTATCACTAACTACACAGTCCTCTAGACTGCTTTTTCTTTATTTACTTATTTATTTTATTGATCTCCTCCAACTTTTTAATTTAACTCATTTCCAGTTTGCCCCAAGAATACTCACTGGCAGCGCTTGCGACTACAGCATTTATCCTGAGATAACTCACAGATTATAATGCTAACCTACTCCCTAAGTTTGCCACAAAATTTCTCGATTTTATTTTCGCATCGCTCTAGTGTATCGATAGTCTTTGGCAACAAATGACATCGTTCTATTTATAGCATTCTGTTTTTAGTAGTGGTATTTCCATTTACAAAATACAGTAATTCTCCATCACCGAAGATGTCAAATCCTGGATGTTCCACTTTGTGTTGTTCCGTGCTTTGAAATTTACCACTCGAAAAAAAATTATTAATTACTGATCATCATATATATATCTGTTAAATTAAGATTAGAGACAAGTTCTGTTTAGAAATAACTCCAAGAACTGTTTTTATATTTTATTTTCACATTGAAAACCAGTCAAATTTGCTTCAGCCTCAAAGAGCATGTTTATGTAAAATTAAATTAATGCTGGCAGTGAGCTGCACTTTTTTTTACTAAACGAGAAATGGGTTAAAAAGTTCAAATTTACAAAAAAGGTAAAACAGTACAATAAGCACTTGTATACCACTCTCTTTGATTCACCAACTGTCATCATTTTGCTATATTTCTAAACTTGCTTCCCTGACTTTATACTTTTTTCCTGATCCAGCTGAAAGTTGCAGATGTCATGACACTGCCGCCAATACCCACATCTCAAAAGAATAACGACATTGTCATACATAACCACAGCATCACTAATGCACCTAAGAAAATTAAAAGTAATTCCATAGTATTATATAACATGGAATCCATATCCCAGTTTCTCTAATTGTCTCCAAATCATCTTTTATAGCTTTTTTTTTTTTTTTTTTTGCTGATCTAGGATACAAAGTTCACATCCCACATTGATTGTTACATCACTTGAGTATTTTAATCTACAACACTCCCCCAACCCCTTACCCCAGTCTTTTTGGCAGGAACACTACATAGGTGAAGTTATGGCATTCTTACTGCATCCCAACAGGAGACTCATTCTAGGTGCTGTTAAACTTTATCACTAAGTTAAAGTGATGCTTAACCTCTCCATTGTAAGGACACATATTCCCTAAGTAATCTGTGGAGAGATACTTTGAAATGATGTTAAAATCCTGTTCTCTGACAACTTTTCATGCAAAGGTTTTGTATCCGTGAATGAGTCCTTTCCCGTATCAGTTATACTACGGTTTGCACTGCACTGGTTTTCTGGTTTTCTCCTTCCTTCTATTGTGTACTATTTATTATTCAAACAATCATTACCCCCCTCTCTTTCCTCAGTGTACACACTCTCTGGTTACTTCTTGCTGGTGCTTCCTCTCCACCTCCTGGTTGACCACATCTGACCATTTCTGCCTAGCCGTGGGGAGCCATTGCTTTCCCCTTTACCAGCTGATCTCATCACTTTACCTTCGGCAAATTAAAAACAAAAACAAACAAAAAACACGTTGCCGACAAATTTACAGTAATCTAACAAAAGTTAAAATGGTCATAATGCATATTTATTGGGTTTGATGTAAGGGAGTAGAAAAAATCAGTTTTATTTTTTTAAAAATTAGATTGCCTAAGCCCTGAAAAACTTTTCCTCCTCACTATGGAAAAGCCACTTATCTGTCACAATCAGGCTTTTTCATAATGGTGTTGAATAGAAGCACCCTCTCATCTCCTTAGTTCCCCGATATGAGAATCTTGGAAGAAGAGAGGGTTAGAAATCATTTACCCCAACGCCCCATTTTACATGGAGAAAGAAACTAAGAGAGGTGCCTAGAGTCCCCTCAGCTCCTTAACGGTAGAGCTAGGACAAGAACCTGGTTTTAAAAACACCTCCTCTGATATTCGGTCCCTTCCCAAGCGCCCCGCCACGTGATTCAGATGTTTAATGGGAAAGATGAAACCGGAGCATTCAGAGCTAATTTGCATTTTGTCTGCATCGTTTTTGAACACTTTAAGTAAAAATTCCCATTAGGAGCTTTTTATTAATATTATTATTACGACATTCTAAAATCAATCTTCATTTCTATCAGGTCAACAGGGAAAATTTAGGAAGATTCAAGGGAGCATCTGCTAACCACTACCTTAATCAGGAAAAATCTATAAGGTCTCGAGGACCTGTATCAGGCCGCTCTCTGAATGTTGCTTTCTCGGAGGCTGAAATGCCTTGCGGGTGACAGCTCCACGGATCTTAGAAAAAGACGCCAGTAGGAGTCCACCCAACCCCACCCTTCCCCATCGCCCGCTTTGACGATGCAGTGAGAGGCATTAGATTCTAGGAGCTTGTCAAACGCTCACAGAAGAGAAAGTGGGGAACAAAGCCCGGCGTGGAAAAACCCAGCCCCGCAGCACTGGAGGACAGGAGACCGCGCCCTCCCTGCAGCGGCCCGGCGGGCTGCAGAGGCTGCGGAGCCGCACTGCGGGGCGTGGGACCCACACCCTGCGGGCGCCTCCCGCCGCGTCGCTCTCTGCAGCGCTCTGCTCCGCGAAGCCAGCCGGGCCGCGGACGCAAGAGGCAGCCCCGCTCTCCGCGCCCGGCCGGCTGAACGCCGACGCTGCAGAGCATCCTCCAGCTGCAGAGAGGGCGCGGCCGCCCCCGCACTGCGGGCTGGGGCTGCAGCTGCAGACAGCGCCTGGCCCCGGCGGGCCGCCACCCACCTCCCGAGCGCTCACCCTTCAGTGCGCCCATCCTGGAGCCGGCGGTGCGGGCAGTCAGTGCGTCAGCCCCGAGGTAGCGGGGCCAGGAACAGGGGCGGCACCGTGGCCGGGCGAGCGCGGGCGATCAACAGGCGGCTCCCGGCCGGCGGGCGCGGCGCGGGGGCGCGCGGCTGCTGCGGAGCAGGCTGGGAAGCGTAGTTCAAGCGGCGCGGCGCGGCCGCGCGGAGGCGGGACCCCCTGCCTGGTCCTCGGGATCTGGGGTACCCATCCCCGCTCTCCCTTGCAGGGGTCCTCTCCTGGAATCTGCGGCCCGACCCCATAACTGCTCTGCAAGGCGAGGGGAATCACAACCTTGGGAAACAGCTAGCTGTGCAGGCTCTTTAGAGAAGCTCGGGGCTACGTGTAGGGTGGGTGGCTAGGGCTCTTCAAGCTTGCGAGGAGCTGTTGGGTGAGTGAGCACCTTTGCGTGGAAGTCTTGTCAAGACCCAGATCAGTTCCCTTGTTTTCCTAATCACATTCCCTAGTTTTCGTGTACATTCGTTATTCCTAATGTCTTGTGTGACAGACATGGTAACTTTGACTTTTTTACATTGTGCATTTGTCACAAGTTATAGCCTTTTGTTAAATAATGGGACAGATCAAGCCAGCAGTTTTCCCAGAGAAAGCTGATGGTAGGTATAAACTGAAAATAATAAAGCAATTCTATTCAGATTAGTAGGAGTAGCAAGGGTTTGATATAGTAAAGATACTTGGTGGTGTAAAATGTCTGTGTGTGATGAAACGACTGGAGCATAATTCAGATGAAGGCTGTAAAAGGAAACAGGCATAAAAATGATTTATGTTAAAGTCATAGTTGGCAGCCAAAGCAGAGATACAAGAGCAATCTGACAGTCACAGGGCCATGTTTAAGCTCTGGGAGGATGTTGACACCAAACTAAGGAAAGTGAGTTATGAAAAGGAGCGTCTTATCAATCTCCATGCGAGGAGTGCTAGAAGCCAGTAGGTGTTAATGGATGAGTGAGGAAGTAACCTTTCTACTTTTAAAACTTAATGGAAAGATATTATCCGTTGTAGTCTGTTCTTTTAAATCTTATGTGAATGTTTCAAATTTTTTTTTTATATTTTAAATTTTAATTAGCTTTAAGTATGTAGTACATTGGTTAGACATCTATATAGTTAGTAAAATGATCTCCCCAATTGCTCCCTTCCTCCCTTGACCCTCCACCTAGCCAATGTTTAATGCTAATTGTGTCTCCTATGCCATGCTCCCTATCCCCCTGACCATCCATCAGCTACTAATTTGTACTTCTTTAACCTTTCATCCCATTTTCCCAGTCCCTCAAACCTCACTCCCCTCTGTCACCAACTTGTCCACTATATTTGCGAGTCTGTTTTTGATCGGTTTGTTCTTTTTATTCCTTAAATTCCGCATATAAGTGAAATCATATAGTGTTTATCTTTCTCTGTCTGAATTAAATACCTTCTAGATTCATCACAGCAGTATCTTTTTCCATTCCCTTCCTTTTCATATGTAGAGGTCTTGTTTTCTTATACTTTCAGCCATGCTATCTTTCGGTTGGAGTACTTAATTCTATTCCATTTAAGGTAGGAATGTAGTTACCATTCTTTATTCCTGGTTTTGATACATGTTTTTCCTTTTTAAAGAAGTGCCTCTAACATTTCCTGTATTACTGGCTTAGTGGTGATAAATTCTTTTAGTTTATTTTTGTCTAGGAAGCTCTTTATCTGTCCTTCAACTCTAAATGATAGTTTTGCTGGATAAATTATTCTTGGTTGTATATGATGGGTCTTCATCCTGTCGAATATTTTTTGCCAAGCACTTCTCTCCTGTATAGTCTCTCTTGAGAAATCAGCTGCCAGTTGTATGGGTATTCCCTTATATATATTTTTTCTCTTGCTGCTTTTAAAATTCTCTCTTTGTATTTAACCTTTAGCATTTTAATTATGATGTGTCTTGGTGTGGGCCTCTTTGGATCCTTCACCAGATTAAGGAAGTTTTCCATCATTATTTCTTCAAACAGCTATTCAACATCTTGATTTTCTTCACTTATGCCGATCAGACGAATATTTGGAGCCTTAATAGTGTCCCGTATCCTCCTTAAATTATTTTTATAGTCTTGGCATCTTTTTTCTTGCCATTCTGATTGAGTGTCCTGATTGGCTGTTCTGTCCTCTTCTTTATTCACTTTGTTTATCCCTTTGTTTATTCTATTTAATATACTTCTCATATCAGATAATGTGTTCTTCATTCCAGACTAGTTCCCTTTTATAATTTCCATTTCATTTTTGTTTTTTATCTCTTTGTTGAAGTTCTCACTGAATTTATCTTCACTTCCCAAAAGTTCATTGAGCATCTTTATAACCAGTGTTTTGAACTCTGCACCTGTTAGATTACTTGACTGCATTACATCTCTGTTCTGTTCTGTCATATGGTTTCTGCTTCTTTGTCTTCCCCTTTTGACTGCCTTTCTGTGTCTATTTCTATGTACGAAGCAAAGCTCCTAAGTCTCCTGGTCTTATTAGTGTGGAACAGTCCTGACAGGGGTTAAACCGCAGGCCAAATTTAGCCCAAGTCTCTACCCCTCCAGGGCCCCCTGTTAAAATTCAGCAAGCAATCCACAGATGCTCTGCTTATAGTTGCCTCAAAAGGCCACACCAGAAACCGAGGTCAGCTGCCTCTACCAGTGTGAGTCTCAGCAGGGAGCGCCTGAATCGCTGAGGAAACACCTGGATGTGGCTTGGGTGGGGCTCAAATTGGAGTAGGCTTGTTTTCAGGGAATCTTCTGGGCGGAGTGTCCTGTTATCCAGTTTGATGACGTCACAGCTATGGTGGCCCTGCGTTCTGTGCACTACTCGGGGGAGGGCTCAACAGAGAACAATGAATACCGCCAGCACTTCTGTACAGAGATAGTCTCGCCTAGGTCTTCATTCCGACAAAGTCTCCCTGTAAGTCCCTGGTGCCCCCTGTGCACAGCCTGATCAGCACCAGTGCTCAGAGCGAGCAGGTCTGTCACCGGGAAAATCCACTCGCGGACGTGGCCCCTTTAAGAGGCGTCTGCTGCTGCCGCAGCCTCCGTCTCTCTCAGCCACTGGGGATCAGGCAGCCTCATGTCCTCATCCCATCCTACCTTCTGCCTATTGCAGGGTAATTTCTTGGATTTCTCCATAGTTGTATGGCTTGTTCATCTTGATCCCAGGCAATTTTTCCTTGCTGCTGCTCCTTGTTTTCGTCACAACTTTGATTTGGTCACCAGAGAGATGAACAGAGCCTCTATCGTCTACACCATTTTTTCTCTATGTCTCAGAGTTTTTAAGGAAGAAAAGCTGATACCTAAACAGTAAATGTCACTTGGTAGAAAGTAAAAAATTCTATGTGGCTATTATAATAAAGTATTTTAGTTATTCACAATGGGAAATGTAGCATACCTCATTAGAAACGTAGTAGATACTGTTGCTTGCCTATTTCTTGCTCTTCCTTCTTTACAGAAGCCTGCACAGTTGTTCATCCAGTAGGGAAGATGACCCTATTACCATCTCAGAGGTACAATCTTAAATCTATCATGGGGAAAGGGTATAGGATCCTCTTGACTGGCTGTTGAGAGATTAGAAGTGAGCATGTGACCAGTTCTAGCCAGTGAGATCTGAGGAGAGGTCTGCTGACGGCCTTCTGGAAAAGACTTCCTTGCTCTTAAAGACGTACAGGGAAACATGTCACTGTTTTCCACTGGATGTTGTTGCATTTGGCTGTGTTATCTGAGACTGGATTAGCCATCTTAGAACCATCAGGGGATCCAGCCTTAGGACAAAGCCAACACTGATGATGGCAGAGTAAAGAGATAGAATGAACCTAGGTCTGTGATGTTCTTGTGGAGTCAGTAAGTCAATCAGCCCTGATCTGTCCTACTTCTGGACTTCTTGTTATATGAGATAATAAATATCCTCATTGTTGAGTCAATTCGAGATGGAGTTTTCTGTTACTTGTAGCTGAAAGCATCCTAAGTGCTACAGATGAAATGTAAAAGTTCTTCGGATGGACCGAAGGACTACTTCCCAGAGTTGATAAAAACAAGAATCACAACACACAGGCAAAAGATGGGGTTATCATCACGTAATAAAGGTATGGGTTTTAACATTCAACAGACCTAGGTTTTGACCCAAATACTTACTGCCCACTGGACTGTGACCAAGTTTCTTTAACTTCTCTAAGCCTCATTTTCTTCATCTCTAGACTGGGTATTATACTTACCATACAGGGTTGTTATGCAGATTAAATTAGATAATTTGTGTCAGGTATGCTACTAAGGATATGGTGCCTAGTAAGTATGGGGGCTATATTGATGAAGCATGAATTAAGTGTAATTAGCAGCAAGCACTTTTAAATGAATCACTGTATAATAGTGATTATGTAAAATGACATTGCAGCAATGCCATCAACAAAATCCAGAATGTGGGTAACTCTACAAGACAAACAGCCCATTTCTTCAATAAATAAATTGCAAGAAAAATAAAAGGAGAGTTTATAGATACACAGAAACATGAGACAACCATTACAATATGTAGATCTTGATTTGAACGAAGTAGCTGTTTAAAAAATCACATTTATGGGACAATTGAGGTAAATGTGTACACAGGATACTTGATTATATTAAGGTATTATTTTAGATTTTTTGGATATGGTAGTGATATCGTTATTTTTTTTTAAAAGTTCTTTTGGAGAGATACAACTGAATGTTATTAAAAAAAATACTGAATCTTTATGGAAGAAATAATATCTGGGATTTGCTTTTAAAATAATCCATTGTGAGAATGGTGGTAGGGCGGTAGGGTAGGAGTATAGATAAAATAAGATTGGTCATGAGTTAATAGTGGTTGAAACTGAGTGATAGAGCTTTATTAAACCATTTCTGCATTTTCAAATGCAGCTTCATTGAGATATATTTCATATATCATAAACTAACCCTTTTAAATTGTACAATTCAATTTTTTTTTTAGTACATTCACAGAGGTAAGTAACTATCACCCAATCTAACTTTAGAACATTTTCAAAATCCCAAAAAGGAATGCCATACACATTAGCAGTCACTCCCCCTTCTCACCACACCCCAGACCCTGGCAATCAGTACTCTGTTTTCTGTCTTCTCTGGATTTGCTTATTCTGGAGCTTTCACATAAGTGGAATCAGAAAACGTGGTCTTTGGTGACCTGCCTTCTTTCACTTAGCACAATTTTTTCAAGGTTCATCCATGTTATAGCATGTATTAGTACTTTATTCTTTTTATGGCCAAATAACATTCCAATGTATGGATATACAATATTTTCTTTGTCAGTTGATGGACATTTAGATTGTTTCCACATTTCGACTATTATGAATAATGCTGCTGTGCACGAATGTGCACAAGTTTTTGTATAGATATATATTATCATTTCTCTTGGGTATATACCTAGAAGTGGAGTTGCTGGGTAACACAGTAACTTTATGTTTAGCATTTTGAAGAATTTCCAAACTGTTTTCTAAAGTAGCTGAACCATTTTACATTTTTACTGGTAATGTGTGAGGGTTCCAATTTCTCCATGTCTTTGCCAGCCCTTGTTAACGTCTGTTTTTTTTTTTTAAAGTTATAGCTATCCCAGTGAGTATAAAATGTTATTTCATTTTGAATTTGATACACATTTCTCTAATAGCTTATGATGTTGAGCATTTTTTCATGTGCTTATTGGCCATTTTTATATCTTCTTTGGAGAAATGTCTATTCAAATCCTTTGCCTAAGTTTTAACTGGGTTACTTGTCTTTTTATTGATTTATAAAAGTTTTTTATTTGTTTTGGTTATAGAGCCCTTATCAGACATGCGATTTGCATATATTTTCTCCCTTTTTGTGATTGATTGTTCTTTTTTTTACTTTCTTGATGGTATTCTTTCATGAACACCCTTTATCAATTTGTGGAAGTTCTGTTTTGTTTGTGGAAGTACTTGTCTACTTTGTTTGATGCTTTTGTCATGAAAGGGTATGAGATTTTATCAAAGACTTTCTGTGTTTGTTAAAATGATCATCTGGGTTTTTTCCTTTATTCTATTAATAAGGTATATTATATTGATTTTCAAGTGTTAAATTAATGTTCATTTCTGGGATAAATCCCACTTTGTCATGGTATATAATCTTTTTTAGATGTTATTGAATTTGGTTTGTTAGTATTTTGTTGAGAACTTTTATGTCCATACTCATAAGAAATATTAGTCTATAATTTTATTTTCTTTCGATGTCTTTAACTAGTTGTGGTATCAGAGTAATACTGGCCTTATAGAATGAGCTAGGAAGTGTTCCTTCTTCTTCTATTTTTTTTTGGATGTTTGTGAAAGATTGGTATTAATTCTTTAAAAGCTTGGTAGAATTTACCAATAAAGCCATCTGGGCCTTGGCTTTGTTGAAAATTTAAAAATTACTAATTAAATCTCTTTGCTTGTTCTACATTTATTTAGATCATATATTTTTCCTTGAGTCAGTTTCATTAGTTTGTGTCTTTCTAAGAATTTATGCATTTCTTTGAAGTTATCTAGTTTGTCAGCATACAGTTGTTAATAATATTCATTAATTATCCTTTTTATTTCTGTAAGGTCAGAAGTGATGTCTCCGCTCTCATTTCTAATTTTGGTATTTGAGGTTTCTCTCTCTCTTTTTTCTTGTTTAGTCTAGCTAAAGTTTTGTCAATTTTGTTGATCTTTTCAAAGAACCAACTTTTGACTTAGTTGATTTTCTCTATTGTTTTTCTAGTCTTCATTTCATTTATTTCTGCCCTAATCTTTATTAGCTTTATCATGGACCAGATGGTTTTACTGGTGAATTTTACTGAGCATTTAAGGAAGAAATGATACCAATTCCCTGTACTCTCTTCCAGAAAATAGAAGCAGAGGAAACACTTTCTAAGTCATTCTGTGAGGCCAGCATTGCCCTGATACCAAATCTAAAGACATTAAAGGAAAGGATAATTACAGGCCAACATCTGTCATATAAATAGATGCAAATGTCCTCAAAAATATTAACACATTGAATCAAAATGTATAAAAAGAATTATAATTATAACCAAGTGGGATGTATTTCAGGTATGCAAATCTGGTTCAACATTCAAAACATCAATTAATGTTGTTGTTAATAACATCAATAGGCTAAAGAAAAAAATCATATGATCTAATCAATAGATACAGAAGAAGCATTTGACAAAATCCAACATTTATTCATGATAAAGTGCTCCCAGCAAACTAGAAATAGAGAGGAACTTCCTGTATGATAAAAAACAGCTGTAAAATCTCTACAGTTGACATCATACTTAAAGGTGAAAAACTAGATGCTTTCCTCCTAAAATCAGAAACAAGGCAAGGACATCTCTCCTTGTCGTTCCTAGTTAACATCGTACTAGAAGTCCTAGTCGATGCAATAAGACAAGAAGTGGGGAGTGGGGATGGAGAGGGTGTATGCAGATTGAGAAGGAAGAAATAAAACTATGTATTCATTTTCTACATAGATAATCATGATTAGAAATCATGTAGAAAATCACAAATAATTATTTAAAAACACCTCCTGGAATGAGGTTGCTGTAAGTGATTATAGAAATGTAGGACACAAGGTCAATGTATAAAAGTCAATTGCTTTCCTACAACTGAAACTTGAAATAAAAAATGTAACATTGTTTACATTAATACAAAAAAAACCCAGAAAAATGTTTAGATATTTATATCTATAATATTTCTATGACGGAAACAACAAACTGATGGAAGAAGTCAAAGAAGACCTAAATAAATGGAGAGATATTTCATGTTCACGAATAGGAAAACTCAATATTCTTAGAATGTCAATTCTTCCCAATTTAACCTATAGATTCAATGCAATCCCAGTTAAAATCTCAGCAAGTTATTTTGTAGATATCAATAAACCAATTCCAACATTTATATGGAAAGGCAAAAGACCCAGAATAGTCAATACAGTACTGAAGAAGAACAAAGTCAGAAGACTTATACTATCTCACTTCAAGACTTACTATTAAGCTAAATAATCAAGATAATGTGGTATTGGTGACATAATAGACAAATCAATGGAACAGAATAGAGATCCCAGAAATAGACTTACACAAATATAGTTAGTTTATCTTTGACAAAGATGCAAAGGCAATTTAATAGAGAGAGGATAATCTTTTCAACAAAAGGTGCTGAAACAACTGGACATCCACATGCAAAAGAATGAATCTAAACACTGACTTTTCACTATTCACAAAAATTAATTCAAGACGGCTCATAGACCTAAGTGCAAAACACAAAACTATATAACTCTTAGAAGAAAACATAGGAGAAAATCTAGGTGACTTTGGTTCAGTGATAACTTTTTAGATACAACACCAAAAGCAGATCCATGCAAGAAAAAATTGATGTTGGAATTTATTAGAGTTCAAAACTTTTGCTCTGAGAAAGACACTGTTAAAAGAATGAAAAAGCAAGCCACAGACTGGGAAAAAATGGTTGTAAAGATGTGGAGAAGTTGGAACCCCCATACATTGCCAGTGGGAATGTAAAATGGTGTGTTTGCTATGGAAAACAGATGGTTCCTCAAAAAGCTAAAAGAATTACCATATGACCCAGCAATTCTACTCGTAGATATCTACTCAGAGAAACTGAAAGCAAGGACTTGAATGGATATTTATATATAAATGTTTATTGCAGCGTTGTTTACTATAGCAAAAGGTGGAAACAACCCAGTGTCCATCAATAGGTGAATAGACAAATAAAATGTTATGTATCCATACAATGAAATCTTATTTAATTGTAAAAAGGAATGAAGTTCTGACACATGCTACAACATAGATGAATCTTGAGGACATTATGCTAAGTGAAATAAGCTAGATACAAAAAGACAAATATTATAAGTTTCTACTTATATCAAATATCTAGAATGGGCAAATTCATAGAGACAGAAAGTAGATTAGAAGTTACTAGGGGCTGGGAGAGGCAGGAATGGGGAGTTACTGCTCAGTGGTTACAGTTTCTTTTTGGAACGATGAAAAAGTTTTGGAAAAAGACAGTGGTGATGGTTGTACAACTTTGAGAATATAATTAATGTCACTAAATTGTATGTTTAAAAATGGCTAAAGTGGCTAATTTTGTGTTATATATGTTTTACCATAATTAAAAGACTGATAATGTAATATGAATATACAAAAAATAATGGAATTGTATACTTTAAATGGATAGTTGTATGGTACGTGAGTTATTTCTCCATAAATCTATCAAAATATGCCATCATATAAGCATAGAACAATTTACTTATCTATTCTACTGTTGATGAGTAATTGATTGCTTCTAGTTTTTGTTATTCTGAATGATGCTGCAATGGCCATTTTCACCTGTCTCCTGGTATATAGGTACATTATTTACAACAGGGAATATACAGCTTCTGGTATTGGAATTTCTGATTTGTAGAGGATGCACATGTACAGTTTTGCAAGATAATGGCAGAGTGTTTTTCAAAGTGGTTGTACCAAATTGTACTCCTCCCAGCAGTGCAAAGAATTCCTGTCTTCACTGATAACTGGTATTGCCCAACTTAAATTTTGCCAATCTGCTGAAAGTAAAATGGTTACTCTTCATGGTCTTAATGTGAATTTTTCTGATTATCAATGAGTTGAACATGTTTTCATATGTTTATTTACCATTCGGATTTTTTTCTTCTATAAAATTCTAGTTATGCCATTGGATTATTCATCTTTTCTTATTGTTATATAGTAATTAGCTCTTTAAACATTCCAGACATTAATCTTTGGTTGGTTGTATATGTTACAAATAAAACATTCTTTCCTACCAGAATCTATGCTGTTTCTGAATTCAAATAGCTAGAGTTCAATAATGAAGAATATCTAGTTTTTAGAATCAGTTGGTTCCTGATTTTCATATAAAAGTTAGCTGGTGTTTGGATAATGAGGGATAAATCAAACATTTTATTCAAGTATTTTTGGTTCCTAGGACACCTGTATCTTCTCTTAGTTCCTAATTTAATTTTTCCCTAAGGTATCTTTTCATTTGCAGAGGTTCTTTTTTTCTTTTTTAAATTGCATATGAGTTTATTTGAGCCAAATTGATGATATAGGCCAGGAAGCAAGATCTCAAATGTTCCTTGGGTAGCAGAAGTTCTTAATTTTAATGTTATCATGCTTATCAATCTTTTGTGAGTAATCCGTTTTTTTTCTTTTTTGGTCTTATTAAAGGAGTTCATTCTTATCTTGAGATCATAAAGATATTTTTCTATACAGTATTCTAAATGCTGTAAAGTTTTATCTTTCGCATTTAAGTCTGTAATCCATCTGAAATTAAATTTTGTGTATGGCGGGAGTTAGAGATCCAATCATGTGGATAACCAATTGTCCTGACATCATATATTTCATAGATCATTTCTCAGTGATCTGTAATGCCACCTTTGTCATAGATGAAGTTCTCACACATTTATGATTCTGTTTCTGGGTGCACTACTTGTATCCATTGGTCACCCGGCACCAGTATTACACTGTCCTGACTATTACAGATTTGTAATAATTTTTGATATCTAGAGCAGTTTCCCTTTCCTTATTTTTCAGAAGTATCTTTGCTCTCTGTGAGTCTTTGCTTTTCCATATCAACTTTAGAATTAGCTTGTCATGTTTTTTTATTTTTATATTTTAAATTATAGTCGACATACAATATTATATTGGTTTCAGGTGTACAACATAGTGACTAGACATTTATATAACTTACAAAGTGATTCACCCTGATAAATCCAGTACCCATTGACACCATACATAGTTATTACAATACTTCTGACTACATTCCCCATGCTGTGCTCTGCATCCCCATTTCTATTCTGTAATTACCAATTTGCATCTCTTAATCCCCTCCCCCTTCACCCATTCCTCCACATTCCCCCTCCCCCCCAATCTGGCCACTCTACTAAGTCATTTTTCTGGTCCTTTATTTAGGCCTGTCTCCCCTCACCCTTAATTCAGCATTTCCCAAACTGGAGAAAAAAGGGGTTTCATGGTCAAATGAGTTTGGGAAATAATGGTGTTGAGCAAAATCCAATAGTTTACTGCAGGATTTTTAGAGTCTTCAGTATTCTAATAAGCATCTATATATTGAAATCTGGGGTTCTGCATTGTGAATCTTCCAAAGCACACCTAATAACACCTCGTATAATCTAGTTCATTAATCTTCAAATAAAAATTTCTAGGTTCTTTAGTAAACTTTTCCTTAGTGGAAGAGACATTATATGCTGTCTCATTACTAGACTGTAAACTCTTCAAGGGCTTTTTCAGGATCTTTTTACTATATCTCAACTCAACGACGTTTGATGCTTTATTCGAGGCTCTGAGCATAGGCACTTCTGAGCTAAAAAGATGAATAAAGTTTAGTTATACCTCCCAGGAGTATGTATAGGGTGATAAATACATGGCACAAAACACAAGTTAAATGCTAAACAGACAACCTTGGGATTCATTGGAGAAACAATTGGGCAGTTGGGGGAAGGGGACAGGTGGGAAGAATCAGGAACAATCTCATTGGAATAAGCCTTAATTTTTAAAAAAATGTAGACAGAGTATTAGAAGAGTAGCATTACGGGTGGAGGGTATAGCACATACAAGGCATGAAGATAGGGAAAGGGTCAAGTTTAAGTGGCTGTTTGGCAAGAGCATATGGAGTGTACAGGATGATTGTAGATGGGGTATGGCCAGAGCATGAATAATAAAAATGGAAAGAGCAGCTTAAATGCCAGTGTGTATTATGTTAATGCTGTTGTTCACAGGAAACCACTGAAGAATTTTTGGGTGGGAGGGTGATGTGGGGGCTGCTTGCTCCTTTCCCATCCTTTCTCTCGGCTCCTGAGCCTCTGTCCAGCACAGCAACATATCGAAACTTCAGCCAATGAATCAACTTCCAGTCTCCTAACCTGCCTACAGGGTATCTCATCTTTGAGAGCTGTCCAGAGTACAACAGAAATCTGGGCATTAGAGTCTAGTAAATGCGCCCCACTCTGTGGAATGCTATTGCAAGCCAGAATGTCGAGGAGAGGGTGTTCAGATGAAGAACACAGATAAGAGGTCATTGGTAGATTTAATTATAATACTTCGGGGAGCTATAATTTCAGGATATTAAAGAGGAAACCAAACCAATAAAGCTGGATGCAGATAGTATATCCTGAACAGGAGAATAGACCGTCGCGAGTCAGACTTTTAAGACAACCCAAGACTAAAATCGGTTCTGGTGTGCAATGAAGAGTGAAACGCAAACACCTGGAGGTTAGTTTGAGGTCATCCACCAGGCCTTAGAAGTATTATCCTCCTGGTATAATGGAAAGGGCTGTACACTCCAGTAACACATCGTGTTAAGGTTTTCTGTGATATAGACTTAGAGGTCATCCGAGTGGGGAGAGGGAAGTACCCGTAGCATGGAAGAGTTTGAAGGTCTGAGAAAGCTGGTGCCTGCTGGGGAATCAATAAAGGGCGCAGAGCGAAGCTTTGGTGTTTTGGTGCGATCAGGGCAGGGCTCTAACCAGGCTCTGTCCGCCTAGCGTGGGGTTACACTGAGGGCCGACGACACCTAAGGATGGGCCGCTCTTAGCCCTCGCGGCCGCGGGCTTGGGTGCGCTCCCCCTCACGCCGCGCGGAGGAGGAGATACGCGCCACGACAGGCCCGCAGCTTCCCGCCGCAGCCGCTAGCTCGCCGCCCCCGCGGCACGGCCAGGCTCAGCCCCGGTGAGGAGGAAGCAGAGGCGGTGGCGGTGGCGGGGCGGAGGCACCGCCCCCCTGGCCGGCTTCCCGACCTGGCGGCCTCCGCAGGACCCATGGCGGATCCCTCGCCCGCGCTAGCCCTGCGGGAAGACGGCCCCCGCGCGCCCCGGTCCTTGGCCCCTTCGCCGCCGCCGCGCTCGCGCTCGGGCTCGGAGCCCGAGGAGGCCGAGCTGTCGCTGAGCCTGGCCCGCACCAAGACCCGCTCCTACGGCAGCACCGCCAGCGTGCGGGCGCCCCTGGGCGCCGGCGTCACCGAGCGCCATGTGGAGCACCGGGTCCGCGCGGGCGATACGCTGCAGGGCATCGCGCTCAAGTACGGAGTCACGGTGAGCAGGGGCGGCCTCCTGTGCCTGCGCTGGCGGCGGTGGTTGGGGGAGCGCAGGAAGATAGGGCGAGGGGAGGAGGGGAGAGAATGGCTTGGGGCGGGGCACGTGAGTAGTGGGGGTCGAAGAGGCTGTCGTCTGTCCCCCGCAGGCGGAGCCCCAAGCGCTCACTCCGTGAGTGGTGCCGGTACAGCGGTGGTCGCCAAAGCTGGTCCTGCAGCTGGGGGATGGGGGGTGGGGCGGGGAGAGGCGGGGCCTCCAAGGCTCCCTCCCCAGGTGGGTGCATCGAGTTCCCGGTGTCCTGCCCAGACGCAGATCAGATCTGTCGCGTGAGGAAGTTCAAAGAGGACCTGGGCTTTGTCACCGCCGGGGGCCACGTTCACCCGAATTTCAGTCTCGTTCATACCATTACGTGTATATTTACTCAAAATCTGTCTGACGTGTGGACTTGGGCAGAGTATTTGGTTTTCTATGTAAACAAGCCCTGTGATGAGTCAGGAATGGTAGTTGTTCCCTCAGGATGTTCTGGTTCTATCGATTATGCTTCTTTATTTAGAAGTGAAATTACACCCCTGGGCTCACTGGCAACTGTGAATGTGACACCTGTCGCTAAGCAGCAGCCAAGAACTGTGGTCTAGGTGAGCTGGAAAGCTGTGTTTATTATAAATTTATAAGTGTGTTTGTCTTGGGCATATTGCATTACACCTCTGGGAAGAACATGGAAACCTGAGGGAACATATTGTATCATTAAAAATACTTATAATTAACTCTGAGCTGTGTGATGGCCTTTTTGCATTTGCATCTGTGTCAGTTTTCAATGTTTTTCGTGAAGCACCTTAGACAGCAGTGGGAAGAAAGGTGATCTTATCTGTCTATATTTTTCTCTTAAAGTGAAACTCTTTCTGGCCCTTCACAAATGGCAGAGACTGAGTAATCTATTTTGCACATTCAAGCTGGTATATGTTTACCTAGCAGATCCTATCGTTTAAACATTTTGAGCAGGGATCCTGCTCTGCAGGCCAGTACGAATGTTATTATGCTGTGGGTAGTCCCATTCTACCCTCTTGGGAGTTAACTTAGAACTACAATTTTTATGTGCATTAATGGGGCCTGGTTTGGGTCAAAGCCAGAGGAAAGCAGGGTTGGCAAATATTAGTAGCCACCTTTTGCTGAATGCCTGCTGTGTGCTGGCATTGCATTTGTCCTATCCCATCTTATTCTTATTCAATTTGATTTTCCTAATAAGCCTTGAGATAGGTATAATTAATCTTTTTACAGACGAGAAGATGGATGAGAAGTAAGGATATTTTCCAAGTAAGTTTATTCATTGAGAGCAGCTCAAATAGTCATAGTGATAAAGCATTCATTTTTCTTAGACATTACTTAACGATTTCCACCCTCACTTTTATCCTAATCTTGTCAAGAGCTCTCGTAACATCCTGGTTACTGAAGAAGAAAGGCCTTTTCTGACTGGTTTCTGTGTGTCTTACCTACTAGGCCAGGTGACTGCACCTAGGAATCCATGAAATCCAGAGAAGTAGTATTTGCCTGGTCCCTGCCCAGAGCAGTCTCTCTGTAACCTACCACCCTCCATGGTTTCACTTGACTTGCTTAGGGCTCCTGAATATCTGCTCACTATAGTTCTCTACCTTATATCAAATGCTTTTTAACCCCTGTTTTTGGAATATAGATCTTGTTATTCATAATCTTATCATCCCTTTCCATTAAAGTATAAATTAGATTTTTCATTACTTTTATAAAGACTTGATTTTAAGATATTAAGCTCAAGTATAATGAATTGAGAACTGTAATCTATAGCCACAAATAGGCTACTACAGAATTTCTCACCTGCAGCACTATCCATGTTATGGACCAGATAATTCTTTGTCGGGAGGGTGGGAGGGGCGGGCGGAGGGAGAAGTTGTCCTGTGCATTGTAGCAGCATCTCTGAGCTCTGCCTACTGGATGCTGGTAGCACCCCTACCCCATCCAGACATTGCAAAATGCTCCCAGGGAAGAAACTCACTCTTTGTTGAGAACCACTGGTTTACTACACATATACCATTTACTTTGGGCCCTGAACTATATAGTTTATGAATTTATGTAGAACCAGTGAAAGTGATCATACTGTCACAGTGAAGTGATACTCTTGCTTTAATTAATATCTATGGATAGTAACTGAATTTGCTCATTATAAATTGAGATTTTAGGTGGAAACTTGCTCTGATTGAACAGAAAGCAGTCGAGTGAGTTAAATTTCTAATATTGACTGCCAAGATCATCAACATATTTAAATTATTGTTTAAAGGCATAGGTGATAAAATGTTTGAAACAGCAGGGCACCTGGAAATTGAGTCAGTCCAGGCAAACATTTAACTTGAACATCCCATGTCTGGCAAGAGCAGAGCATAGCTCTGCAATTTTACTTAAAGGAGCAGGAACTCAGGGGAGGCTGTCTGCCTATCACAGTTCCCCAGCACCCAGCTGGGAGTCCAGGCAGGACCTCAGTCCCTTGGTGGAGGAGACTAGTAAGAGCCAGTAGTATTTTAAATACAAAGAAGCTCCCAGAACAGAGACTCTGACAAGGAGTGAAGATGGAGATCTGGTTGCCAGTCCTCGGTTACCAGGGGAACAAGCTGGAAACTGGTTACCTGGAGTGGTACTCAACAGCTAGCAGGAGCAGGGTATATCCCAAGACGTGTGGAAATAGATGTGTCCCCAAAACTTGCCTGCACAGGAGAATGCCCTGAGACAGACTAAAAAGAAAAGATTCTGGCTGACCTTGAACCTACTTAATCAGCCTATCCAGAAACGGAGCCCGGAAATCTTCATACATATACGTATGGCCTTTTCGCTTGTTTCCAAAGCACCCTTCATGGGTGCGTGACTTGTGCAGTCACACAGGGCCCCATGCTTGGAAGAGCCCTGCACTTGGTTTAATGCCTTGCTATTACCATCTGAAGTTTTTAATAATTTGTGGACAAGGGCTCCACATTTTCTTTTTGCATTGGGCCCTACAAATTATGTAGCTGGTCTTGGCTGTGAGACTTGCTCCCTTACTGCCTTCAGGTCTTTGCTTAAATGTCTTCTCCATGAGACCTCCCTGACTACTCTATATCAAATTTCAACCCTTCTCTACACTGGTGCCCCTCACCCTTTCCCCTGCCTTGTTTTCCTAAACGTATTTATCATTCATCTAATTTTCTTTTTTCTTTTTTCCAGCTTCTATCTTTCTGATGATACATTAGTAAATAAATAAAAATCCATGCCCTCATGGAGCTTATATTTTAGTCAGTGGAGACAGTAAGTAAACAAACTGTTATATGTCAGGTATTGATAAGCAAAATAAAAAAAAAATTAAGCAGAGAAAGGAGATAGGGAGGGCTGGTGGAAGTGGCTGCAATTTAAAATGATGTGGCCGTGGAAGACCTCACTGAGAAGAAGACAAGGGAGGGAGCCATGCAGGTATCTGTGGAGAACATTCTACACAGAAGGAACAGCAAGTAGTACAAAGGCCCTGAGGTGGGAACATAATTGACATGTTTTAGGTATAGTGTAGCTGGTGCTTAGAATGCAAAGGGGTGTATTTGGGCCGAATCACTTAGGGCCTTGAAGGCCATTATAAGAACTTTGGCTTTTCTGAGTGAATTGAAAATTTGAGCAGAAGTGTGACATGATCTGACTTATACATTAAAAGGGCCACTCTGGCCACTGCTTTGAGAATAGGCTCGTGTGGGGTGGTGGGTGGGGTGAGGGTGGTGCAGATAGATGGGTGAGTGCCACGGCAGGGAGACCAGATAGGATGCAGGCTTTGCAGTAATGTAGGTGAGAGGATAGTAGCTTGGACCAAAGCAGTTGAGAAGGAAGTGGTGAGAATGGTTGGATTCTAGATGATTTATTGATATGCTATACATTTTCTGCTTACCTGTTTACTGTTTTGTTTGAGTATCTCTGCCTTAGAGATGGGCCCTGGGATTCAGGAAGCTTCTCCATGGGAAAGAAAAATGTGTACGTTCAAGAACCTGGCCAGGTCTGACACCCGATGGACCTAGTTCTTCTGCCAGTGACTTAGAAAATATCTTAATGACTCTTCCCACCATGCCTTTTAGTCATTCATAGTTATTAATATCTGGCATTCATTATTTTTTTTTACCTACTTTTTTGTTGAGCCTGGTTTATTTGAGGCCCCATAATGCTGGGGCTACAAGATAATGCATGCTGTCCTCTTTTATTCATGGTGAATTTATCAGCTACTGCTTTCCACCAGCCTATAGTTACTTGAGAAGCCAAGCTGCTTGAGTGATTGATTCATTTCTGTATATTCTGAGCCAGGCCTGAGTTGGGCACATGATAGGCCCTCACGTAGGTATGGATCCAATCCACAGGAAAGCCTGGCTAGTATGATGTCACTAGGCCCTGGAATTGAGCAGACCCTTAAAAATGAGGCCCAGGGCACAGTTTGAATGAGAGGATGCAGCCTGCTTGACTTGAATTACAAAGTTTGATTTGAGGCTAGCTCTCCAACCTACAGAAAGAAGACTGCAGCTTCAGTTGGTACTTGGTGCCCTTTTTTCCTCCCCCAGCAATAGGTCTTTACATGTAATTAAATATAGGTTTAGATATGAGCATCTTTATCTGAGTAAGAAGCATTTGAAGAAGTAGGTCTGGGAAACTGAAACTGAAATTGTAACTATTAAAAACAGTTCGGGTCTCAGAGTTGTACTTTCTTGGGCTGGAATTTCCCTGGCTATGCTTATCTCCACTGAGACATTAAGTCATTAGGTATGTCCCTTACCTAACCTAGTATTCTAATTTAGTTATGGGTTTTGCAGTAATCCTGTTCTTCTTAGTTAGATGCATGCCTCTAGAGGAAAGTAACCAGCTTCAGACAGTCACTGTAAACTTTTTTTTGGAAACCGGAAACACATCTAGAGAACAGTATAGAAACTAAAAGTGAGTAGGAGGCAGTGATGTTACTTATTATTTGCATAAACTTTCTTCATCTTTTTATTTCCCCCTGACAACTTGCCTGTCCTCTCCCCTCTCTAGAGGCTAAATTGTTTCCAGTGCCCTCAGACATTTCCTGTCCCATTTTATTCCCAGGGTCTTCTCTTTCTCCTCTAATGAGCTGCTAAGCCCAGTCACTTCTCTACACTTCCCCTATCAGAAGTTACCTTGCTGAGAAAAGGTGAAACGATTGTCATTTTAGTGGGAACAGTATTGGGAGTTAGAAATTAAGTGTATGTAAATCTTTCATGATGATAACTTTAGCCCCCGCTGCTAATGGAAATTGTTGACCCTTGCAGGTCAAAGGGAAGAGAACCATAAATAAATAGTACCTTCTGTAATGAGAGGTATGGTAAACTAGCCTTTAGTAGTTGGGAGTTTTAATAGATTCTCATGTATTTTTTTTTTTAAACACCTTTATTGAGGAATAATTTATATAGCACAAAATTCACCCATCTTAAGTGTACGATTCAAGAACTTTTAGTAAATTTACAAAGTTGTATAACCATCACCAGAATCCAATTTTATAACAGTTCCACCACCCAGAAAAAAATCCCTGTGCTTATTGCTGTTACTCCCTATTCACCTCTCCAGCCCCAGGCGACCACAGATTGATTTTCTAACCTATAGATTTGCCTTTTCTGGACATTTTCTATAAATAGAATCTCACGTATTCTTCTGAAATAGCATGGAGAAGGAATAAATCCTTTTCCCCATTAGCACATGACAGTGGAGGAGTCTGATTGCCGCCCAAACCTAGAACTTATCAGGAGACAGGGGGTTTGTGAATCCAGCACATACTAGAAAATAATCTTGAGAGAATCCCATATTTAAGTCTGTTTTCTTTTGTGTAAAACGATCATCAAATGCGAGTTGTGTGTATGTGAAAATATTCTGCAAGCCACACAGTACTGTACAAATGATAGTTATTATGTATCCTGAAATATTTTTGGAAGGGTGTGCCTTTTTTTAAGGAGTGGAGAGTGTTAACCTAAAAATGAAAGGCCTTTCAAAACAAGCATTTATTGAGACCAATAAGAATAACCATTTAGAAATTATTAATTCAAGCAGAAGCCCAAATTATGTTCTGATTAGGAGACAAGGCAGTGGATATTTATGAGAAAAGGAAGGGGAATAATCACATCAGTACAAAGAAGGCATTTCTATTAGTGCAGATAACATAACATAGTGATGTTAGTTTTAAACCATGTTTTAATTTTTTAGTCCAGTAGTCATGAGTCCAAGAGCCATAATAACTGCTTTTTTGTTATCTTTGCAAACAGTTTTTTGGGAAACGAGATTGCTTAGGCCCTATTTTTAACGTTCCAAGGTTAGAGATGTAAGACATGCAAGGCAGTTTCTTTGGCACGGCAACTCTAGCTCCATTTTAAAGTGGCTCCATTTATATTATTGTTTCCAAGATGAAGAGAAAAAATTTGAATGTTACATTCACAGTTAGGCAGGTGGCCCGATGATGCTGACCAGAGTTGCCTTTGGGGACAGTTCTTGGCCGTGACCAGCAGCTGCTGTTGAGATACCTTTTGAGGATAAGTTTGTGATTTCCCCCAGAGTGACTTCAGCTCTACAAAATGTATTTATTTACAGGGGAGTCACTTTAAATAAGTTTTTTTTAAGTTATTGATTGCACTCATCACTGTGGTGGACCTTGTGATCATCTTGTTACTTCTTACTTAATTATTTTATAATCTGTTTCTTAGTGACCTGACAGTCAATTTATTGAGTCATGCTATTCAATCCTGATTAGAAAAAGGTTTTGAAGTGAAAGCGTTTGATTGCTGTACCTCCCTCTTATTTATCCACCCCCTATAAACAGAGGGTGATTCTGCGTCACCTTGAAAAGGTCACACTTTCTATTCTCAGCGTGAATTGGGCATTAGGAAATATTGAACAGAGGGCAGGTGGGGCAGCGTTAGCGTTTTCTGGCTCTTCCATGGATTGGATCATGACTTTTCCCAGAACATTAGACCCATCTGAATTCAGATAAAAAGATAAAACATTCCTAAAACATCATTTCACTGTTAGTGATTATTTGTAGACTCTTTTCTATGCTACTGCTATTTTCTTCGTAACTGGGCTTCCTGTTGCCACTGATGCCACTTTTTGGCCAATCCATTTTCCACAAAGCTGCCAGAGTAATCTTTAACTGTAATCAGATCGTGTCACTCCCTTTCTTCACCCTCCATTGGCTTCTCATCACTTTAAAAATAAAATCCAAATTCTTTACCTCAGCACCCAATACTTCGCATGGTCTGGAATGTGCTCTTTACTCCCTGCATTTCAGCTACACCATTTTCCCTTGTTCCCGGGTATTTGCAGCTTCTCCTTCTGGATGGAATGCTAACCATGCTCCCCCCACCCCCCACCGCCCCCACCGCCGGCTTTATGCATGACTGGTTTTATTCTATAACTTTATCGAGTAGGTAACAGAGTTTGGAGCCTACGTCATTAGTTCAAGCCATTGCTTGTAAAGGAGAACAAGTTAAGATCAAATTAATTACCTTTGAATACAAAATTAAATTTCACACCTCAGGGCATTGACAACATATAATATTATTCATCTGGGCTTGTTTTTTCTTTGTGTATTCTTACTTCATGGGAAACAATATTTTTTTATTGAGAAAAATTCCTACCTCCTTCCTTCTCATTTGCTGAATACATGTTAGGATCCGCTCTTACCTGTTGCTTTCTCGCTCTCACCAAATCTGATGGTAAGAGTTGCTAATATTTTTGATTGCTTCCTGTGAACTATGCCTTGTTTTAAACGCTTTACATGAATCGAATCATTTAATCTTCAAAATGATCATATTATATAGAAGGTACTATTATTACTCTTGCTTTACAGAAAAGAAAACAGACATAGAGAATGGATAGACAGTGGCAAAGCCAGGAATTGAACCCAGAAAGTTTGGCCCCAGAGCACACATTTCTAATTACTACCTTATAATAGACTCATTTACTGTTTTCAACTTCAGACTCAGATCTGCCCATCCTTAGATTCGTCAGTACCTTGATGCTAACTATGTCTGGCTACCCCTGATGTCCTTGATGCTGGCATCCCACATCTTATCTTAGATTCTGGATATAAGGGTCAACATACAACTTAAATGCTTGCTGATAATACTGAGATGGAGCCAGGTCAGTCTCTGACATCAGGAAGCTTGTGGAAAGGCAATTATACCAGTGAATTGTACAACAGAATGTACAAGAGCTAGGGAGGCCTGCCTTTCAATCCTTGTAGACTCTCTGACTATACCTAGCTTTTGACTCGGTCACCTTGTCTCATGCTCCCTGTCATTTGCCCCTTGCCTGGTTGTAATGGCCTGTCTTGCTCTGAATGTTAAATTTATCAGTCAAGGTCCTGGCAGGATACAGATAGTGTGCTCAGAGGGTGTAGCCAAAGAGAGTTTAATGAAGGGACATTTACAGAAATATGAGCAGGGTTAAGGGAACCACCAAGGGATGGTGAAGCACCCAAGACTGGCAACATCAGGGAGATATTACTCCTAGGCCTGAAGGGCCAGGGAAAGGAGCACTGTACCAGACACCGATAGACAAGGGCTGCCTGGCAAGAACTCTGCCTCAGAGGGACACGACCACCAGAGTCATGGTGCAGTCGTTCTGCTGGTGACTTCCTGTGGAACACCAACTGGAATCCTAAGAACAAAAGGACTTGGGTAGTGAAGTTCTTAAGAGGTCGGCTTCTTGGGGTTCAGAATAGGCTCAAGAAGAGTGGGGGATGGATTGGGATATCAGAGTGGGTTTAGAGAATAGCCAACACAACAGATAACTTACTACCCCTTTCTGGTTACTGCTCTGGGTTTATCTTTTATGCCTCTTCTTCTGACTTACATTAATTCATCCATCCATCCATCCATCCATCCATCCATCATCCCATCCATCCATCCATCATCCATCCATCACCCATCCACCCATCCTACTTATCCAATCACCCATCACCCATCTACCCATCCATCCATCCATCCATCCATCCACCCACCCCACCCATCCATCACCCACCCACCCACCCATCTGCCTGTCCGTCCATCCATCCTAAGCACTCAGTGTATGTCAGATCTTTGTTAGACCCTGAGAAGCTATAGAAATAACAGTTCTTGTCCTGAAGGAATTCAGTTTATGGTTGATATTCCAACCCTGCTTCAGCAATCAGATTCTGGTGTTCCTGCTTGTTTCTGTCCTCCATGATTATTCTCAGAAAACAATGATTATTAACGATTGTAGGTCCCTGCCAATAAGCATTTCAAAAGGCACTGTATCAATTAAGGCCTTTTATTTATAAGTGACAGAAAACCTAACTCAAATTGGCCTAAGGAAAAAAACAAATCGAAACAACAAAACCAAACCAAAAAATGGCGTTTATTGGTTCATGGAACTGAAAGGTCTTAGGGTATTCTGACTTGAGGCTTTGATTCAGAGGTCTGATTGCTCTCCTCCAATGTGTCCTTGTTGTCAAGTTCTATGAGGTAGAAGGATGGTTGCTAGCAGCTCTAGGCACATCTCTTTCCAGCAGAAAAAATGAGGACCTCTCTTTTTCCAGATCCTGCATCTCTGAATTGTTCTTAAATGAGACTGTGACCTATCATGAAAGCCAGGGCACTGTGAAGCACTCAAGGACAGGAATGACTCACATGCTCACCTTCAAGCCAGAGGAGAGCTCAGTGCCATTGGAAGCCCACATACTAAGAGAAATAGAGGAGGATGGTAGGTGATAAACACAAGGAACACTAAAGGCAGATTAGAATATACCTGAACTTGCTATGGATAAAGTATTCAAGTTATTTAACTCTCCCAAATCTAAGCCTAAACTAGCCAGAGATACTTAGTATTTTTAGATTTTAACTTCGTCTCTAAAATACACTGCCTATTCATGTTCTTTCTTTCTTATCCTTGCCTTCTCTCCTTTACTAAAACTAGAGCACAAAAGACCACTCCACCCTACACAAAAGATACTTTTATGTAATGTCTTTAAAAGGGGAAAAAAAAAAGCTTTAAATGTACTATTTGTGTGGATTCGGCTTATAGTAAGAAAGCAGAAAGAACAGTCTATTTAACTATTGTTTTTTCAGGCTCTCTGAAGTAGAAATCTAATTTCTTTCACTCAATCAATCTGGCATTAAAGGATCACCATAATTTGGTCCCATTAGTCATGTCTTTTAATCCTGGTGGTATGTGGACTTTAGAGTCAGACAGAAATTCCAGCTCATACATTTAAAGAACTACATGCACTTGGTCCAATCAGTCATCTCTTGCGTGCCTTAATTTTTTCATTGGAAATCTGGAAGAGTAAATACCATCTGCTGTCAGGTGCTCTGCTAAATAGCCTCTGTCTCTATTGTCTGTCTGTCTGTCTATCTGTCTGTCATCTACCTATCTACTTATTTCCTCTATATAAGTATGTATATAAAACCTAATTTAATCTTTCCAACAACCCTGTGAAAGGGTAGATGATAATGTCTTGCACATGAAGCAGCAGGCTCAATGAGACAAGTAATGAGCTCATATTCATGTAGTTGGTGTTGGTGGAGCTGGGATTAGAAACCAGGTCTGTCAGATTCCCAAGCCTGTGTGCTTAGCTATTGGTACCAAACTGTCTCAATTACATACCTCACAAGAAAGAGTTGTGGTTAAAATTAGATGGTACAGTGAACATAAAGAGCCTAGCATGGTGCTAGTCCTGGGCTAGTTGTGGGGAGAAGTCTGAAGATACATTGTAATATGGCGTGATGATCATAAGAGTAGGCATTTCTCCAACATGCTGGATGCCAGCATAGTTTGAGTCCTGCATGCACATACCAACATTGTGGACTTAGGCATGCGTCTTAACTCTCTTGACTGATTCATTGGTAAGAAGGAGATGCTAATATCTAGTTTACAGAACTGTTATGAAGTTTAAATGAAGTTAAATAACATATGTAAATTCCATTTCCCCTTTCCCCTCTACCTTTCATTCCCATCTCTGTGGTTTGGAGAAGGCATCCACAGGCTATGAAAGAATTTAAGGTTACAGAAACCTGTATAAATTCTAGCTTCTAATCTGCCAGTTATATGGTACATAATCTCTATGAACTTTGTTTCTTTTATTTGTAAAGTGAATCTTCAAATATCTACTCTGTTGAGTAGGAAAAAATGAGATCCATTAGGTAAAGTGCTTCCCACTTCCTTTCCTTACATGTCCCCCTTCTACCCATTCTTCAAGGTCCATCTAAAGTTAAAAGAATCAAAAGCAGAACTTCACCTTCTCTGTGAGGCCTTTCTTAATGACTGCAGCCTCAGCCTATACCATTCTTCCAAATTCTCATCCTGCTTATCTCTGTACCACCTCCTGCATCCATTATATTTATCAAACACAATTCTAGAGGTATAGGAAGCACTACATAAGTAAAATAATAGCACTAGTAAGTTTTTAAAAAAATCAAATAATAGAAATGTTAAAATAAGAATGGAATTTATTAAATTACTGCTAAAAATTCTATGTATTTTTAACTTTAGAGATTTAAGGCTGCTTAGTAAAAGCTGCCTGGTAGGGGGTACATCATTATAGTGGGGAGAAAAATTAGTTTTTTCTTTTTCAAAATTGGGAAACAGAATTAATTACCTGACATCTCTTGAAATAACTGAGGGCGTCTGGGGAGGTGACAAAACCCAAATTAAGAATCTTGAATCCAGAGAAATCATCACACGCATTTTGCTCATGAGTATTTTTAGTTCTGTGTTGTGTAATAAGTCCTACTTCTGGATTTATTTATATGTAACTCTGTTTTCTTTTTTTGTATTTTAGATGGAACAGATTAAAAGGGCAAATAAACTGTTTACCAATGATTGTATATTTCTGAAGAAAACTTTGAACATCCCAGTTATATCAGAGAAGCCTCTGCTGTTTAATGGACTTAACTCAATTGATTCTCCAGAAAATGAAACTGTTGATAGCAGTTTTTCTCATGAAGAAGAGCTGGTAGCGGCTGGGGAAGACCTCTCTCCTCCTAGTCCTCAGGAATCTGATGTTCAGTCTGTGCCACCTGAGGAGGTGTCAGCCAGAGATTTCCTGCAGAGACTAGACTTGCAGATTAAGTTATCAACACAGGCAGCCAAGAAACTAAAAGAAGAGAGCAGGTAAAAATACGCTAGTGAAATGTCAGAGGCTGAATAGATTACTGTTAAGATGTTTTGACTTGGGTAAATTTTCTTTTCTTTTTTTGCTTTAAAAACTATATTTTAATTCCAGAAAGGCATTTTTAATATATGAAGTCTAAACAGAGCCACTGCACTCCATATAAGGCTTTATCTGTTGCAATGCTTTTATCTCTGTTATTTATTATAAAAAGTTTGCTTCTCTGCTTTAATAGTATAACTGTCCAACTAGCAATTCCGGAAAACAGCCAAATAGAGACATCTAGTTGACACCTTCAAAGGAAGTAATGTCCTAGAGAATACTTGTAAAATACTGATCCTTATAAAATTTGTCAAAGAGTTTGTCCATTATTTGTTCCTGGCTGTTTCCTATATAAGATCTCAAGTGAGCTTTCTTCTTTGTTCTTTAATTTGGTACTAGGGCAAACCTTTCTCTCTCCTATAATATTGGTTTCCTTCTTCCTTTATGACTCTTAGAATGGCATAGCCTACTGTGTTCCCTTTTTTGCCCCAGCTACTAGAAAGCTTGTAACTAAAATTGATACTCAGTTCAACTACTATAATATTTCTTATGGTTAATATATTTGTATCCTTCTCTTTTCTTTAGTCCTGATTTTTAATTTTTATTTTTTTCATCTTATATGTATCCCCTTTGTTGTAGGCACCTCAAATCCTTATGAGGTAAAATAGTAAAAACAAACAAATATAAATATGAATATAATTAATTTATAACTTAATATAAATTTCACATACTTTATTTAAATGTTATATAAACAGATATCAATACACATAACAAGTACCATTCTTTATTTCTGTAACTGAGATGCCAATAAAACTGAGTCAGTAAAGTACATTCAAATGAATATTTGCATTTCATACAACTTTTAAGGAGTGTGTGATATTATAAATTGGTATACTCCTGGACTTCTTTGGCAAATGGATAGTAAGTTGTATGATGAATGTATGTGTTAGTTGTCTGAGTACAGTTTTTAAACACTGGTTTATGCCGTATTTCTTTTTTTCAGAGATGAAGAAAGTCCCTATGCAACTTCACTCTATCACAGTTAGCTAATCATGGGGCATAATCTCACTTGGATTAAAAGATGGTTGAATCATAAAGAAACCAACAACTGAAGATTCATAGTACATCTTTAAATCACAATTAAGTAGTCCCACCTGTTGCAATTGCACTGAAGTGATTATTTAGCTCTGGCTTTCTATATTTTTAAGTCTGCATTATGGCATGATAACAAAATTGTATCCTAAAGCTCATCACTTTTGTAGGTGGTGGTAGTTTTTAGACTTGCTTTTGTGAATGTTAGTTGACAAAAGCATCAAAGACTATTTGCATAGTCAAGCAAAAAGCAACGTTTATCTCTTGAGAAATCCTAATTATATGAAAAACGTGGTTGCTGTTTAAGTGATGCTGATTTTGCTATGTGTTTATAACTTAAGTGCTATATATATTTCGATATGTGCTACATATTCTGTATTAATATAAAGAACCAAATTTTGTCTGCTATTTTGTAAAAAATAAACTACAAAAGTCTGGATGAAAAAATAAACTATGTTTTTATATTCGAGTCTTCAATTTTTTTCAACAAATGAGAAAAAATGAATTTTTAAATTATATTTTTAAAATAGTGGCACCTCCTCCTCTTTAATGGTTTTTATTATTTTAATTGCAATTTTGAAAAAGCTTCAGTAATCTAAATGTAAATCGATTGCAGTTACTAGTAATGTTTGCATTTTCATAATATTTGACTTGATGCATTTCAAATACAGTGAAAACATGGAATCTGATCACAAGAAGAAATAATGCCATGATCTGACGACACACTGGTGGATTATAGTTTAGATTTCATTGACAAGTCACTTTATAGAGTGTTTTGTAGTCACTATGTTTATTTGAATTGAGTGTTAGGTTTTTATTCACATTAATTTCATTGGTCTTACTTTTATTATATGTATGTTACAGCAAGAAACTTTAAGCAATATATTGTTTACAGTTAAATATTTTTTGTCTCAACTTCCGTTCAAGAGCCAGATTAAATCTTTATGCTTCCACAAAAATTCGTTTTATTTATTCCTCCCCAACATCCCAAAAGGGGTCTGCTTTCTATGGGGGCAAAAATGACTTTTGTTTCACATTTTCTCTCCCTTTTTTCTCTTTCCTCATTTTCTTCTCTCTGCCTCGTTCCTCCAGGTCTTCCATTAAGCAGGAAACAGTGCCCTTAGGTATTAATGCAGCAGAGCTTGAGAAACCAGAAATGCACATGTCCAACCCTTGAGGCGTAAATGGGAAACAGAAGCTGTCTGCCCTGTCTTGAATTTCCTGTTTGTTCATAATATATTTAATCCCTTGTTTTGTTTTGTTTTTCCTTGTTATTTTTTCCTCATTTTTTTTCATAATTACAACATCTCATGTTCTTATTTCTCGGTTTTTTTTTTTTTCTCATGTTATTATCATCTTTGATAGAGGGTGATCTCTTGATCATGCTCTGCTGCTTTCTTGTATCTATTATTATCTGAACTATGGGGAGTTAGTTGGAAGAAGAGAAAACTAAAAGAAAAAAATAAAGGAAAGGAAACAGTTGTGTATATAAGAAAAGCCTCAGGCCTCTGTGGAGGCCCAGGAACTTAAAAAAAATGTAAAGTTATGCTGTTTAACATAAATAATCTGAAATTTCAGAGTAATCCAAAAGATGTGAATTTAAAAACACTATCCGAAAGACATAAACTGAAAATTGAAATTAAGACCACAATCTCAAAAACATTTTTCTGAGTATTTTATTTTTGCCTAAGGTTTTTCTTAGCGGTTTCTAGCCCAAACTTTAAATTCATCGTGCCTACAGTTAAACTGTCCTGGATTCGAGTTCTTTAGTCCTTGCCTTGCATGTAGAATCACTGTGGAGGAATGGACAAAGCGTTAAGAATCCTGGGTTCTAGTTTCAGCTTTAACACTTCTGGGTCATGTGAGTTTGAGCATATCTTGTGCCCTTGGTTTTTTGTGTGTGTGTGTGTGTCATTTTGTTTTTTGTTTTGGTGACCGGTTTCCTCATTTACAAAACAGGACTGATGATCTCTCTCTTGTCTTGGTTATCAATAGGAGCTAAAGAATGTCAGTGTGTTCAGAAAGCTACAATAAACTCACTAAATAAATCTCTTATTTTTAAAAATTCTGCATACATATGAGATAAATTATAGCAAATGAATAAAATGCTTTAGTCACAGCCAGTTTTTTCTCTCTGATATAGAAGCAGCCCATTGGGACTACAGGACATGTTATCAAAGATGACTGATTAAAACAATTCCAATCCATCGTGCTTTGGCAAGTATAGTTTGGGCAAAGGTGTTTTTAGTTTCTTCACCGCTCACCAATGAGTACTGGCTTCTCGAGAACATATTAAGAGTTTAGTTTTTTGAGTGTCAGGCTTTGGTTTTAGTTTATTTTTGCAACTCTGGGGATGGAAGGTGCAGCAGTAGTCTCCTACTTACTTATGAAAAACAGCCTCTTACATTTTCCCTGTAAGTTCCCCAGTCCTCACCAAAAAGCGAATACCAAGTAGGGGCATTTAAGACAGGTATCAGAAGGCCATTTTATATAGTGACAGCTAAAATGCAAAGCATTATATTATTTTTATGATTCTCAACTGAAATATGTAGAAAAATAAGTAAGAATTTATACTGAATAACACATATTTAAAGCATTCTTTGGTTTGGGAATGTTGTCCATTAACATTTCAGGAGGACCCTGGGTGACTATTGTTTCTAGGGCCCTGTTTGTGGTGGTGACTGAGGAAGACGAGTTGCAGGGACCTGCAGTTCATTAACCTTTTTTTCCAAGGAAGCTCATCTCCCAGCTTTGGTTTATAAGGAAGAGAATGATTTTTTGTTGTTGTTGTTAAATTTATTGGGGTGACATTGGTTAACAAAATTATATAGGTTTCAAGTATACAATTCTATAATACATTGGCTGTATTCTCCAATCTGTGTTTACCACCCAAAGTCAAATCTTCTGTTACCGTATATTTGACCCCCTTTACCACTTCCTGGCTCCCTCCCTTTCCTGCTGATAACCACTATACTGTTGTCTGTGAGTTTTGGTTTGTCTTGTTCGTTTGCTGCTTTCAGTTTTGTATCCCACGTAGGAGTGAAATCATGTATATGGTTCTTCCCTTTTTCCATTAGACTTATTTTGCTTAACACAATATTCTTATAATCCATTCATATTGTTGTAAATGGCAGTATTTCATCTTTTCTTATGGCTGAATAATATTCTATTGAGTGATCTTTATCTGTGTTTCTACCATATTGCCTGGCCCTCTTGTTTTCTGTTGAGAAAACTCGGCTTGGATCAAGTCCAGTTTAGATAACTCAGATTGGGCACATATTTTTACCTTGCTTTTTGTAGTGTTTATGACCTCATTTTTCTTCTTGGAGAGTACATATGGATCCCTCTTAGTGAACAAACTCAATGTTGGAAAACTCACTAATAGAAAATGTTAAGAGGGATCCATATGTACTCTCCAAGTTAATAAATCCAGCAAATCTTATGCCCATTTTTCAGATTCCTTTTTGTGCTCTTGGGCCTGATAAAGAGCCAGCAGGAGCAGCCAAAAACAAAACAAAACAAAACAAACACAAAACACCAAATAGCTTCCTTTAATCTATAGAGGCTTTGTGAAACACAAATTTATTTTAACCAAAAGGGAACTGATAGTGGAAACGACATCTTATAACAGACATATACTATGAGGAGCTTTGGTACTCAGCATGCCTAGACAAAAGAACTCTAATTCTTCAGGGGGTGCTTATACATGTGACACAGTAGGGAAAAGGTTCAGTTTTAAGTTCAGTCAATTATAGGCTTTTCCAAAGCAACATAGCTCCGATTATAAAATGTCAATCTACAAGGAAGTAAGGATTCTATATATGAAAATCTCAGCTTAGAACTTTTCAGATAGTTTTTATGGCAAGAAAGCTATGTTTTAACCACTTTTCAAGGTTAATTTCTGTAAATCTAGCACTTTCTAATAATCCTTGAGTCAAAATAACTTTAATCACAGAATTAGAAGAGTTTTAAGCTATGTTATGTTTTTTTGAATCAGTGGAAAGAATCCTGGATCTTTTGCCATTTTTACAGGCTGCTGTAAATACGCTTGATGGCATTGGCTTCTTCTTTATCAAGGATGCCTTTCTCTACATAAGCATCAGCTTGCTGGTTAATGAAGTCTCTCATCTTTGAAAGATCATAATCTGGAAAACATCATTAGAGTATTGTGAGCAAGATGAGGAAAGAGCAATCCCATTACAGTGACCACCATGAACTAAGAAGCCTTTTGTATGCCACTACCACAACCAGCCCCCGTCTTTTGCACTGGAAGACATTCAGGTCTTGGTATTTGTGTAGTACTTTGCCGTTTAAAATCACCTGTATGTGTATTTTATTTGCTTATCTGCTCTCTATTATCATACCTGCAAGTTGTTCAGTATGGGAGTACCACCCTCATCTGACCACGGAGGGAACAGGCTCGGAGACCATGGCTTCACAAACTTTACTGTTTATACCAGTCACCTGGGGCTCTTGGGAAGCTGCAGATTTGCATTCAGTAGGTTCAAGGTGGTGCCTTAAGTTCTGCATTTTAAACAAGCTCCCAGGAGATGCTGCTGCTTCTGGTCTAGGAATCATGCTTATGGTAAGAAGATCCTAAAGCTTAAGTACCTTATTCAAGGTCACACAGGTAGTAAAAGTTATGATCAGAACCAGATGTTTTGACTTTCTAAATTGGTTAGTCCCTGTTGAAGTGACAACCTACTTTTAAAATTTTTTCCAAATTGAAAATTATCTTAATTTCCACGTTGTCTGAATTATATACAGGGAATGAAAAGCCAAACCATAACCTCTTTGTGGTTCCTCTGTCCTACTTGAACAAACAAAAGTCTGTGTAAACCATCAAACCACCTACCCAAAACAAAGAGATCCCTAAAAAAAGAAGCTGCCTGTGGCATCTTTCTGAAGGCTTAAAAAGAAACCCACGTCTTACCTTGATTCTTTTAAGTATTATATGATTTTTTTAAGTGAAAAATACAGAAACATAAAAATAAAATTTAAATCACTTGAATTCTATTAATCATAGATAACCACAGCTGGTATTTTGTTCTATATCCTTTTAGCTTTTCAAATATATATCTCACCCCAGAATCGAGATCAGTGTGTAAACAACCTTATAACTAGCTCCTTTCACTTAACTTTACACAGTGAGCATTAATAATATTCTTCAGAAAAATTATTTTAATGGCTACATACAATATATCCTATGGCAGTACCAAAATTGATGACACACCCCTTCATGGTTGGAAATGTGTGTTTTCCACACCACAGAGTACTTGGGGAGAACTTTCCAGGTTGCAAATTGCTTGAGGCTGTGTTCCTTGAGGACAATGCCATCTGTCTTGGCTGTTAGCAGCCCCTGGACCAGAGCCCTGCCTTCCATCAGTTTGTAAAGGGAAGAGAAAGGAGAGAGTGGGGTACAAACCATAACATTCCACGACTCCTTTAGTTAGCCTGAATATAACCTTAATCTGGGTCCCTTAGGAATCTTTAAGCCCCTGCATGAAAGAAATACTAAGTATGATGGACTCTCCAGAAGCACCAGGTGTTTATCATATGAAGGTGAACTGAGGCTTATAGAGAGCTGTTTCCTCTCTGCCAAGGAGAGAGTTTGCTCCCCACTAGGGCACAGCCATGAGGATTAAAGAGAGAACTCTTGGCATTGAGCACTTTACAACAGTCATCTGTTCTGCTCCTCACAAAACCTCATGAGAGATGAAGTATCCCCATTTTGGAGATGTAGAAACAAGACAGAGGAGATAAGTCACATGCTCAGGTCATGGTAGGGTCCGCTTCTGAACCCAAGTCTGTCCGCAGTCATTGCTTTGACTACCCTGTGGCCTTGAAGTAGTGCACGTGGAGCATCTAACATGTGCAGAACACACGTTCAGTTAGTGCTTGGGTTTTTTGTTGTTTTTTGACTCTCCCTTTCTTCTGGCACAAAATAGAGAACAAAGCTCAACTTACAAGCTGATTCCTGACTGACTAGTAGAGCACAAAGAGGCACCACTTGATTGTCACTGGTTCACATTTAATAATCTCCCTTCAGACTTGGTTGCAGGGTCAACATCTTTAGTGGAACAAAAGGCATACTCCCAAGGACAGATGTAAAGAGGTCCAGGTGATTTGAATGGACAAATAGGAAAATATTGTGCTTTCTTCTGAAATGGAAAAACTGCATCTTTATGACACCATGTGACAAGGGAAACCAGGTTGGTGCAGAGGAAAGGCTTTTAGCTGATTGTAAGAGTATACATCAGTAACCACCTTGTTAATCTCAAAAGAGGTTTTAGGGTTGCTAGGCTCAAAAGAGATAAGGGCTGTGATTCACTTCTTTAAAAGTACAGATGTTTTTATTTTATGGCTGCACAAGATTTTATCATCATCCTCTCTATCACATCACATAGACTTTTGTTTCCTGGATTTAGGAGGGAGATTCAAGTACCCTAGTCTCCTGCAAAACAAAGGGCATCAGCAGAGGTTAAGAAAGATCAGAACTAATAGTAAGATTTTCTGCTCATACAGCTGCAGCCACTGTATGGCCCTAGGACCTTTATCCCCACGGGCTTTGAGTCTACCAGAGCACATGTGAAGGCAGTGGAGGAAGAGCTCTCTGCTCCTGCCTTCGGGAGGATGTATTGCATGTCACCCTCAATTCCTGGAGGCAGAAGGGAGCAGCAAACTCAACCCTGTCACTCTGAGGTTTGCTCACAGAGCCTTGGATAAGCAAACACCAGAGTCCCACACTTCACTAGGTCGATCACTTCTGGAAGTAAAAGATTGAATTGCAGGATGTTGCTAGTTATGACCAGAAGTCTGATTTACCTGTTCATCAGTGAAAGAAATAACAAACAGTCCATATTGTTGAACCATACAATTTACATTGGTTTCAGAAAGCATTTTGGCACCTATTGTATTACATTAATTTTAAGATACACATCTTTTTGATTTTAAAGTCTTTCAGTCATTGATGGCATGTTAGAATTTTTCTTTCTTAGTAGTACATGAAACAATGGTACATTTCCCAATCAATGACAGATTTGATGAAATATGGTTCATGTGAATTTTAATGGCACTGACAGCCTGGAAATTCATTTCATGTTGAGTGAAATAAAATGGACATGTGCGAAGATCTGATAATTACTTCCATCTTGCTCAACTTGCAAGGCCACAGGCTAACGTGGTGCTGAAAATACCTCTTCTTCCCACTGTGCTGTATCTCAGTGGTTCTCAAATTTGGCTGCACAGTAGAGAGGTGGGGAGTTTAAAGAATATTGATGCCTGAATTCTGCCTCTCAGGTTTCTGATTTAGTGGTGTCACCTGGGCATCAGGACATGTAGAATCTCCGCATGTGATTTGAATGCACTTTAAAGTTTGAGAAGCGCTGCTCGTCTCATTTTAAAAGCATCACTTTACAACCGCTCTGGCCAGACACCTGAGAATCATACTAGACTCCTTTTTCTCCACGTAGCTCTCGAGTTTCTTCCTGCTTTTAAAATTTTTTTTCTGCTTGCCTTTGCTTAAGCCCCATCATTTCTGCTCTGGATCTTCACTTCCTATCTCTCTTCAGCCTTCTGGGGTCTTATTTTTTCAATATGTAACCACACTGCTTGCCAGATAGATTTCTCAGTTCTTATCTGAGTTCTCAGAGCTTAAGTAAGCCCTCGTTTAGGCTCCTCCGGCTAAAACAAACCTTTGCAGGGTACACAAACCTCTTCTTGACCTGGCTTATGCCCACCTTCCCGGCCCTGTCTGCGAGTCCTCCCCAGACACCTAGTTTTCCTGGGAAATGGAGTGGCTGCTCCAGTTCTCAGAATGTAGCACTCTCTTTTGTCCCTTTATGTCTTGGCACACAGCCTTCCCTCTGCCTCCATCTCTCCTCTCTTACCTTTTGCGCAGCCCTTTCTCCCAGTGATCTCTGTCTCTGTAAGGAGATGTGCCCTCTCCTCTTGCCTCCTTTGCACCACCACACCCCTCTATGATAGCACCAAGCAGGGCCAACAGTGCTTTATTGATGCCGTGAGCAACTTGAGATGGTGAGGGGGGACTGGAGGCCGGCTGCATTTTACTGTGGTTCACATTTCTGGCACTCAAAACAGAAAATCCTTCTGTGTTTTAAGTGAGAGGGAGGCTGCTTTTGTGACTGCAGGGTGCACCTCTCAGAAAATGCCTTTTTTTACCCGCAAGAAAAGGGGTGAGGGTTGGCAAAATAAGATTGGCAAAATGTTGATAATTATTGAAGGTGGATAATGGATGTATGAGAATTCATTATACTAGTCTCTTTACTTTTGTTTGACATGTTTGCATCATAAAATGTCAAAGAAAAGAAAAAAAAGGCTTTTGTTTGAAAGGCTGGTTTGAAAAAATAAGACAAATGGAGGTTCTGTTCTTTTCTGCATCCAAGAAGCGCTAGAGTCTTTCTGTGCTCAGAAAGAAGACTTTGGCCCATTTGATTGTGGGAATCTTTACTTAATAAGAGCCCCTGCCAAATGAGTGAAGCTTGCAATTTATAACCACACTAAAGCCTTACCTTCTTTATTTACTTTTTTGTTGTGTTTCTTCAACCATTCAATATTTTTTCTGATGGCTTCCAAATAGGCTTCTGTTTCTCCTGGAAAAGACAGGGAACCCATATCAGAAACTCATAAAATATCATTGCATCTCTTTTTAAAGGCCACACTTATTTTTAAAACAATAAACAAATATTGGAATTATCAAGCACATATCAGGTGGTATCCCTAATAAGATTCCAGGAGAAAGGACCAAGCTGGTAAGTGTCAAAAGCCATTAAACCCCCATACAAACAACTAGTTTGATGTCCTGGCAGAGCAGAGTATTGATTCAACTTACTAGATAGGTAGGTCCTTACAGTTCTGGTTAGGAATGGTTTTCCAAACTGAGAAACCCTGTTAGGTCAAGACCTGAATCAGAATGGCAGATTCTTAAAAGAATCCATCACCAAATAAGTGAAGTTAAGTAACTCCAAATTTGTGGCTTTATATAAGTGGCTATGCAAGTCTTCTGCCCTGTTTTGGTAGGGAGTGTATAAAAACCCAAATGAGGAGGATACCCGGGATCCTCTTTCAAGGTTTAGATTTCAAGTTAGATGGTGCACCTTAGAACTCATTCTAGTAAAATTCCCCTGGATGTAAAACACTCTGCGATAGGCCTCAAGAGTGATGAGAGAATACTAGGCATCACTGAAGTACCTGCTGTTTGATGGCCTTTGTACACCTTGTTGCCTGAAAAGTGGGTATTATCATCAATTTAGAGATGAGGAAACTAAGGCTCAGAGAAGCTAACTGACTTGCCTGAGGCCACACAGGAAATAACAGCTGGAATTTGAACTCTAGTCTTGCCAACTTGCTGCTACCTGTACTATCTGAAAGATAACACTGTCTTCAGACACGAACGCTCATGTACCCTTGTTTTGTCTCAAAGATATCAACCATTCCCTTAACTGAGTGAAGTCTCCAATGCTCAGAGTCTGCCTCAAGAGGACAGCTAGTCTGGAGAGTACAAGATGGCCTAAGAAAAGAGGCTTTCAAAGTCCAGGCCCTCTGTAAAAGTAATAGCTGCCAAGGCTCAGTGTGGTGACCACTGAGCCCCCTTTGATCCTATTACCTCTAGTCTACTTCCCAGACCTCTTGGTTGAACTACCTGTACTGTGTACTTTTAATGTGTCAGGGACTGTGGCTTGTGCTCCAAAATGCGTTATCGCTTGTAATCTTCACAATGACTTTTTGAGGCAGCTCTATTTCATCCCCATTTTACAGATGAAGAAAGTGAGGCATAGAGAGATAAAGTGATTTGTTGAAGATCACATGACTAGTAAGTAGTAGATCCAGGTCTGAACCCAGCTGGGTACATCTGCTTACAGTCCATGGATAATAACACTACCTTAAGATTTGACGATGTTCCAATTTCCACCATTGCATTTACCTAAGTGACTTCCTGCGCATCTTTTTTCCTGATCTTATAAGCCCACTCCGGCCTCATCACTGGAACTGCATGTTATCTGGTCCCCAAAGAAGCATAGAGAAGCTCTTGCGCAAAAAGTGGACAAGAGATGAGATCTACAATTTTCAGATCCTTTCACTTTAATTGCATGTGTAGAAAAGGCCTTGATTTCAATGCTTTGTTTTTAAAAATGTTAGAGCATGTGAAAGGCCAATGTTCCCCTGGCTGATGTTATATAATTATAGCACAACAAACATCGAGATTTTCATTGTCTGTTTCCTTTTTGCTGAGAAAGTCAACTGGATTTGGTGACGTAAAAACAGTGTTCTCTATTGCAAGTTAATTCAGTTAGAAAAGGCATTTTGAACAAGAAAAGAAATCTTAGTGCAGACTATTTCTAAAGAATGCAATTTCATAATTTTTAAAGAGTTTAAACCAAATTACTGGCTCTCGTAAAGCTTGCTTTAATGAATAGATAAAAATTTATCATTAGTACAATAGGTAATTAGGCCTTCTGAAACTTTTGAGAATGTGTGAAAAGTCTTGTTCTTTAAATGGTTTTAAGCATTCTTCCCACAATCTCATCTATGATATGTGGAGAGCTTATCTGAGTAAAAGAAAACCAGAGCTTAGTCTCTGTTTAAATACTGTATCAAAAAAGAAATATGAGGTTTCTGCCACAGTGTAGCAAACATGTTGATTCCCTACACTCACTCCTCCCTTATTCCAAATATGTTAATTGAGGGGCCCTCAACTGATGATGGACAAAATTGGTAGTTTAATACCCCCAGCTTCCTTATTCCTCAGTCTCCCAAGAGTCCTTAGTGGGACTGAGCCCCAGTTGTCCATAGCTAAATCCCACTCATTAACACAGCTTATACTGGCTTCTTTCCCTTCCCTGTCTCATGCACTTAACTTCCCAGTAGTGCTTCCTGGGGTCACGTCCCTATTCAACTACTTGACCTCAAATCCTTCTCACAGAGTCTGCTTTGGGGAGAAACCAACCTAAGACAGCATCATCTTGCGAGGTTGCTTATTGTGCAGGAGCAAATTACCTATAAAAATGGTGTTGAATTTTAAAAAGTATAATGCATGAAAAGTAATTTTATTTACTATATTGACATTATTAACCCACAATGGAGAATGACTTTACTGCAGCTTAAAGAAAAGTAGACTGCAATCCATTAAAAAACTATCTTGTGGATCATAACATATGTAATTAGCAAGTTCTCTAAAATAGAACCCCCTCAACAATCCTCATCCCCCTTTTCTGCCTTATTTTTATCTGTAGCACTTATTATATTATATAATTTATAAATTATATATACTTATTATATTATATAATTTATATAATTATTAAATTATATCATATAATTTAACTTTATTGTTCAACTTCCTCCCTTAGAAGTATTTCTTGTTTGCCAGTGTACTCTCATGTCTAGAATAAAGCCTAACTCTAGGCTTTCAATAGATATTAGCTAACTGAGTGAATGGATGAAAGCTTTTTATATAGTAGCCAAATCATAATCAGAAGATTTCTTGGTGAGCATGGACTCAAATCTAGAGAAAATAGAATTTTTAAAGTATAAATGGTATAGATTTCTTTTCTTTTTTTACAAAAAAAAAAAAACCCACAAAACTTTATTTGAAAGACTTGAAATTTAATAAATTCTGAATTTAAATGATGGCTATGTCAGAAGCACTTTTAAATATCTATAAATATACTATATCTATCTGTCATTTAATCTTCACAGAGCTCTATAAAATAAGCGTTATTATTTCCATTTTACTCATGAGAGAACTAAGGCTCAGACAGGTTAAGTGATGTGCCTGTGGGGACACAACTGAGTAAGGGTCAGAGCCTGGTCTTGAACCAGAATGAATCTGGAGCCTCCAATGAGTGGAGCTGGGTAAAATCCACTTTTCAGATCGGAGTGATTTTAGTGCCTGGTGTTGTTACCTAACTGGCTAATAAGGCACATTAGAATCACTTCAGAGAGCTTTTAAAAATCCTGATGCCCAGGACACTCCCAATACCAATTAAAACAGAATATCCGGGGGTAGGAACCAAGTACCATTTCCACCCCCTACCCCCCGAAACAATCCTGAGGCAATTTCAATGTGGAGTAAAGTTTGAGAACCACTGCCACTGGTATTGGAACATGCACACAACTATAGGAGCACTGGTAACAACAAGAATAAAATCAGGTGTTCCTCTGCTCTTGGAGAGAAACAGCTGGTTCCTATTTACATTTTCTCTTCTCAGGAGCTATAAAGCAAATCTTTTATTTACACAGGGAACACTGAAAGCCCATGAAAGTCTGCTTTGGAAAGTTGGACTATTTTATTCAAATATATTTCTGCTTCCTTTGGAAAAAAATAGCTTATGGCTGAGGTAATATGGCACAAGCCTTAAAACATATGCTGAAGCAGATGGGAAGAGCGCCAGAGTCGAGAGGCAGCCCTGCTTTTCTGGCTGTTCTGGTTTTCAGCACTATAAAAGAAATATCCTTTTTTTTATACATGAATTTGCCCTGACCCTGATATGCTATCCTTCCTGATCCATGATCCCTTAAAAAACCAAACAAACAAAAAACCAACTAGAAATCAAGAGTTAACCTATTGAATACTAGATATACTAAAGATATCAGATCTTCTAAAGAAAAACTAGTTTGCCATAGTGCTTAAAACCTTATAAAATTAAATTTGATATAATGCTTAAATTCTGTGTAGTAAAGATTGTGTAATTAGCTTTGAACTGCATAAAACCAAGGAACTGATACCAATACCATAGATGCCAACATGGGCCCTAGAGCCATTCAGTTCAAGAATATCTGTCCAATGATGACATTTTACATGCCCAAAATGCAGCATGGAATATTGGGATGAGCACTGAATGGTGGGCCACGAGTTCAAGGCTCAGCTCTGCCACTCTTTGGCTATGAGATCTTGTGCTAGTTGCTTTATTTTCTGAGCCTTGGTTTATTTTTTGTAAATTAAGGTATGAATCCTAAAAAGAAGAGTCAAAGTTTCTACACAGAGGAAGAAATTCTCTTTTGCTGTCCTCGAAAAACCTGTGTTGATGGCAGGTCTCCCATAGCTGCGCTTAGCTCCTGGCACACTTGCTGACTCACAGGGGAGAAGACGGGACTCACTATATTTGGACATTTCTAGAAGAATGCCTTGGGATTTGAATAAAGGCATGCATTTTCTCCTCTTATGTTGCTTTGAAAATAAGAGCATCCATATGAGTTAGTCAATTTATTATCAATTTATTATTTAAATAGGCTATCTTCTCTTTTCTGGCTTCTATAAAGAAGATACAAGAATGATAGGATATTTAGGTAAAAGGTATCTTAGAGATCACTTTTTTAAACCTAATTCCATTATCTGGCTATAAACTTGACAAATGATAGCATTGGGGGTGAGTTTATGGGTATTATAGTACTTATCTCATCCCTTGGATGATTTTGAAAAAAGATTTTCAGTGACTCATAGAGCAGAAGTCAGTGAGTAAACATCAAACTGGCAAAAACAGCCACACTTAGATCATGGAATGAAGTTTTAATGTACTTTTTTTTTTGGTTTCCAGAGAGCAATTTACTTGAAAAGTTAAGCAAGTTTATAGATAAGGTTGAAATCAGAATAAGTTTGATTTCATCGGCGCATTCCTAAATTTAGGAATAATTATTGAATCATTCAAATTCTTGTACCAACTAAAAATCACTATTTTAAAATATTATTCTTAATGTGAGTCCCTGTAGAAAGCAAGATTTTAAATAGTTTAACTAAACTATAGTCAAAGGTGAATGTGTCATTTTTCCTCATTGGTAATTAAATTGGATTTTTTTTTTCACATTGTCTGCCTGAAATGAGATGCATGTAAAAAAGCTCCGTTAAGTTAAAGAATAATATAAATGTAAGATATTATTATTATTATTATTATTATTCCTATTCCCCAAGAACCCAGCATATGCTTGGCATGATTAAGAAATATTTGCTGTATTTGGATGGGGCCATCAATCTCACGTTGCAAGACCGAAATATACTCCCTACAGATAATCCTGCCAATGTATATTGCTTATAATTAATTCCTTAAGTCGTTTTAGTTGGGCTATTATCTCGTCCCTTGCTCTATTCCATAATATCCTCCAACTTTCTCTCTGAAGGGAGCCTGTTTTACACGCTCCTGATTCATCAATATAGGAGATACACATTCATGTATATGGCTTGTATTACACTTGCCCACACATAAATTAAGAATTATTTTCAGATGTGGTTCCATAGTGTAGTGGTTAGCACATCTGCTTTACACGCAGAAGGTCCTGGGTTCATACCCCAGTGGAGCCATGGTCCATGGTCTACGGCCATGCAATCCTGAACAAGCCTGATGTCTGATCTTGGAAGCTAAGCAGGGTTGGGCCTGGTTAGTACTGGGATGGGAGACCACCTAGGAAGTCCAGGTGCTATAGGCATAAATAATAATAAAAATAAAGAAGAATTATATTCAGGTCATTTCAAAGCTTGCTTGAGTCCTCAGAGCCAGACATTGGTTCTTATATTCCTTCTGTAGCTCTCCTTCCTGAGCACAGTGCCAGATGTGTCATCAAAATAAATGTTTATTTGTTGCTGAATAAATGTCTCAGAAAATCCAGTCAATCCTACCTTAATCCACATGGATGCTTTATTTTTCTGCCTAGAGACAACAGGTGTTTCCTTAGTGGTTTTATAATAGAGAAGCAAAGCAGCCTTTGAAAAAAGTACAAATAAAGCAACTGTGAACACAAAGGTATATGTTATAATGTCCTTTTGGGGATTAACTACATTTTTTTTTCCCCCAAAGAAATGTTTACCCTTGGCTTAAGCTCGGTTTGATATTTTCTAAACTGTACCAGAATCAGTTTTCCTTATCTCAGAGAATTGGGGGTCAGGGATAGCTGGGCTATTACCTCTAACTAAATCTCTAAATAATGAGGGGGGCGGACTAATTTTAGCCCCAAATCTCTACTTTTTTCCTAATGTTTCAGGAGAGCTGTTACAAAGAGTACCACCAAAAAATGGAGTTTTACTCTCTTCTCTCCCCATTCTTATATGATGGAAATCTTAACGAGAAAAGAAATCTAACTTCATCCTTAGTTTCCACTCACATCCTAAATAGGCAATAGTGGGCTACCTACCAAGAATCAACTCCTTCTATTCTTTTTTTTTTACATAATACTTTCCTAAAACAAACAAAGAGACCTGTCAGCACCCATTCTTAAGGATAGTTGCACAGTGATATAAGGTGTCATTTTCAGCACTGGGCATGCTACCTCAGCAAGTCAAAGGGCCTAGATGCTAGCTTGTTGTTTTCTAGAAAAATAGATTTATTATATATGGGTTTCTTGCAAAGGAGATGATTCAGGTTTCTGTTGGGGTGATGTGCAGTGCTTTGTGCTGCCCAATTCCTGGCTCTGTCTCAGGTCACAGGACCATTCTTTTCCTGACTAGCTATCTTTTAAAAGTTTACCCCTCACCCTCCATCTCACATCCATCAGGATGGCTGTTTTTTGCGGGGAAGGGGAGGGGAAACAAAAAACAAAAAACAAAACCAGAAAATAAAAAGTGTTGGTGAAGATGTAGACAAATTGGAACACTTGCACCCTGTTAATGGGAATGTAAAAGTAAAAGGGTGCAGCTGCTATGGAAACGGTAAGGGTTTCCTCAAAAAATTTAAAATAGAATTACCATATGATCCAGAAATTTCACTTCTGAGAATCTCTCCCCACCACACCACCCCCACATACAAATTGAATGCAAGCTCTCAAGGAGATATTTGTAACACAATGTTCACAGCAGCATTAGTCATAATAGCCAAAAGGTAACAGCAACTCAACAGTCCAGAGGCAAATAGCCGGATAAGAAATGTGGTATATATATATAACAGAATATTGTTCAGACTTAAAAAGGAAGGAAATTCTGACATATGTTACAACATAAATGAACCTGGAGGATATTATGCTAAGTGAAAAAAGCCAACCGCAAAAGGACAAATACTGTATGATTCCACTTAAATGAAGTACCTAAAGTTATCAAATTCAGAGACAGAAGATGGAATGGTGGTTGCCAGGGACTGGAGAAGGAGGGGGAATAGGGAGTTATTATTTAATGAGTACAGCGTTTTGGTTTTGCCTGAAAAGAGTTCTGAAATGGAAGGTGGTGGTGGTAGCAGCACAAAACTGTGAATGTACTTAATGCCACTGAACTGTACTTAATGCCACTGAACTGTACATTTAAGGATGGTTAAGATGGTAAATTTTATGTTATGTGTATTTTACCACAGTTTCCTCCCCAAAGATATTAAAGACAAATTTATCACTTATCCAAAGCGGGTTTAGGGTTGAGTGGAGGTATCAAGGCCATGTGACTGGCCTATAGGGTCAGCAAACACGGCACGTATATCACCAATTCCCCCTTCTCATACCCATGACAAACATTATTAATTAATCATTCCACTACGCAGCATCATAATCTTTCTTAACATAGGCCACTACCAAAAAAATTAGAGTTGATATGTCAGCTCTGTCAACATAGGAGAAAATTGTGAATGTCTTTACAATTCATGCTGGAGAAAGAAAGAGCACAATAGCATGAAACTTTATAAGATAAGAAAAATCAATATGAACTCAACGTATTTAAAAATTTTTCTTTTAATGCTCTGTCTCAAAAATGTCCCAGTAACTGACACAGAAGCATAACCATTGGCCAACATCACAACTCATTTGAACCCATATAACCCAAGTTCAGGTCTCTCTATTTTCTACAAAAAAGAACCAGAACTCTTTGAAGGGGATTTGATTTCAAGTCTTGGGACAGGAAAATTCAGAGTGATTCTAGAATATCCTATTGTTGCCAGAGAGCAAAGATGCTTTTAAAAACCACTGAATGTTGCTGAAAGGACAAAAGAGAAACTTAGGTGGATACCCAAGCTATACCCATGTAAGCATAAAATCGTCATCATCATCATCATCATCATCATCATCATCAAGCAGCACAATATACATAAATATAAAAAGTTAATATAAAGTATCAAAGGTAGTAGTAACATAAAAGGGAAATAATTTGTAATTTTATTGCTGTTATTAAGTTACAAAGCATGAGTACAAAGCTAGTTTGTTTCTTTTCTACTTAATGTTAATTTTGGGTCTATCAAGTATAATGTGAACCTGTTTCTATCTGTTTGAACAGGAAAGATTGGGGATCTGCAAGTGGGCCAAGCAGTCCCTTCAAAATTAACCGTGAACACAATCGTACTATAGTAAGGAATAAGCAAAGTCTATCAGTTCATTGCCATTAATAATTCTACATAATAAACACTGAAAAGAGAACCCGATGGTGTGTTTTCAAATGACAAATTAGCTGAACGTCATGCCCACTCTCCAAGAGAGAGCAATGACCCACTCCCCCAGCTGCTAGGGGGAAAAAAATCCTCTAGATGACCCCACTGATAAGACACTGATAAGACACTGATAAGACATAAGTTCCAGTTATACCAGAGAGGCTAATGTATCTTAATGACAGAAAAATAAGGTAGGTTTAAGCCATCTGTTCACAACTTCTGGTAAAAACACTGAGTTTCGGTAAAAGACTATCTGTCTGAGAGACAGGAATATTAACTTTCCATGACATAATTAGCACACTTTGTAATAAAAGGGCCTTGAACCACAGGACTATGCAACCAAATCCTACATCTTGGCTTAAAATCAAAGGATTAACAACTTAGAACTTGCAACCTCACAGGGTCTTTTTCTTTCAGAGTATGACAAAGTTTCTAAAATCCTATAAATTTTATATCACATAGACTCACTAAGGTAGAGTAAAAATCAGACCACAGGAATGTGTAAGAATAAAGATAAAAACATATGTTTTGTAATAATATGTGATTTTTTAAGTATGTGCTTTTAAAAGTATTTAGGTCATTTAAGGAAATTTGATATATTTGATTTATGATTTTTAACCAAGTCCTTAAAAGTGTTTGTCAGGTTGCAATCGCTGTAAATGATTAAGGAAATTTGCTTTATTAAATCCATACATTTTGATAACTTTGTTGAATAAGTAGTATGTGACTATTAGAGGAGTGTGAATTGTGTTTAAAGAAATATTGCTTAATAAATTCCTAGGGTTATAAATTGGACATTAAACAATGCACAAATGGTTATAAGTATTCCTCCCCCAAGCACTAAAGTCCATTGTATACTAAAGGCCATCAAAAAGATAAAACCAATTTGCCATCCCAGGAAACTCAAGAACATTAAAAAAAAGATTGCTATTCAAATAGAGATACCACATGCTGAATCTTTTCTATACCACTAGTGTTAATTCCTCATGTTTGGTGGGATTTGACTTTCAGATCACCCTTCCAGGTGTGATGAAAGTTTTGCTTCCTCAGTTTCATTGCCAACCTAGAGCTATCCATTCCATACCTTTTGGCTCATCTGTTTTTCCTCTTAGATTATCATCTTTTGTGGAATCCTTCAAAGTTCCATATTCCTTTTCCATCTTAGCCGCTTCTTCCTTGGTACTATCTGTTTCTTCATGATTCTTTTCCGATGGTGCTGTAATCAGATTGTGCATGGTTATTATAACCCTACTTTCTACTTATTAATTAATTCCTAACATAGAAATAAACGTTATTGAAAAGGTACAGTTTGAGGTCAAGTTATTTTTTGAGCTGAAAGGGATTTTAATGATTATCTAGTGTAACTCCCTCGCCCCACCCCATTTCACGGAAGAGGAAACTGTGAGGGGAAAGATGTGCCTAAGGTCACTTACTGAGTTAGGAGGAGAGCTGGGCCAACGCCCCCGCTTTCCAGATTCTGGTTTGGTGTTCTTTCCCTCTGCCGCACTATATCATTAGAACATAAAATTTTTTCCTCGCTTTAATTAACACAGGCAATCAAGTGGGATATATCAGGTCCCAAAATAAATTTGAGTCTTGATTCCAAATGAAAATAACTCTGTAGTTGCCCATTTTGAAGAACACTCTATTACTCAGAGTAGCACCTAAGAATTCAGAAGCCATGGCAAGACTTCTCTCCTGTCTCATTTTTCATACTCCCTTATCCTGTTCACCCCAAGGCAAGGAAGAGAGTTGGAGCCTTGCTGTCAAGAAAAGATAACCCTTGTTCACGTCTCATGTAAAAATAACTATATATATTTTTTAAAAAACTATTTTCTTCTAGTACTCCTATATTGAATTAAAAAATCATAAACCTTAAAGTAAGTAATCTCTTGAAAACAATTGTAATGCATTTCTGTCGCCAACAAAATAAGGAAACTCAAGCAGCCCAATAATAAGCTGTTTTTCTTCTTTTTTTCTTTTAATAAAAGGATTGTTACTATAAGAAAAAAAGAGAAAGAAATCAATCATTGTCTCATCATGTAAAACATCCACTACTAGTGCTGTGGTCTGTATTTTTTTTTTTTCGATACATAAATTTTTCCTACTTGTGGTAATATTCTGTTCCTTGCTTTTGTCGTTCATTAACATCATTATGGAAAGATATTTATAGGTTATTAAAAACTACTTCAAAACATCATTTTAGAGGGCTGTATACTATGCCATCAAATATATGTGCATAATTTCCGTGGCAGGGACACAATCTTAAGGTATAAGAACTTTCCTCTTTTCGCTCCTCCCTCGCCTCTGAAAGGAGGCTCCTTGCACAGCTTGGCTTTGTAGGGTTTGCCTTGCGCAGTGGGGAGATGGGTGGAGATACAGAAATGAAGAAACCAAGAGAGGGGGATAAATCATACTACATAGGGGCAGAGACTATCCCAGAGGCAAGAGAAGACCTGGGAGGGGAGAGCAAGTGGAAGGGGCAGCAGAGAGTGGACAGATGACCAGGGACAATAATCTGGAAAAGTGGTGATCTGGGGGGAAAAAAAAAGATATCTAAAGGAAAATTTTAGGAAAATCGCTCAATTTTATGATGTAGCCCTCTCCTTATCCCACCAGCCACCTCTTGAGAATCTTTAGTAAAGACCTGCATTCCTTTTCAGTACTTCTTGGGATCAGGTTTCTGTGCTGGGACTGGCTACAAAATAGCCAGGGGTACAGCTATTTAATCCCATGGTTGGATGTTAAAACTTTTTGAAATCTATTAATTCTTTATCAGTGTTTACTGAAGTTTATTATTTACCACACAACAGAGTTCTTGTGATAAAAGCTAAAAAAAAAAAAAAAAAGTTAAATTAATCATACCTGGGAAAAGTTTGCTTTTATTGTCAGTTATATTTTTTTCTAGTTTGTTCTTGGTCTGAAGAGCAATTGTTTCATCCAAGTTTTCTGGAAGGAAGAAGAGAAGAAATATAATTTTATTTCTTAAAATATGATATCAAACTTCTACTAAAAATGTTTAAATCTCACCAGAAATATCACAATAACAATTTCACAATATTAATACTGCTAGTAAAATATGTTGACATGGATTTTATTTCTAGAAATCATAGACTCTCAGGATTGAAAGGTATGCTATTTGAGATTCTCAAGTTTAGCCTCCTGGTCAATTAATTGCAGAAGTCCTTCCATATTTTTGTGGCCACTGCTAGAACACATCCAAGGTTGAAACCTACAATGGATACCTGTGGTTTTGGCCTACTCAGCACCTGGTAACTACACCTTGATTTTGTTTTGGAGAACACAGACTGCTCCCACTCTCAGCACAGTTGGCTCAAGTGGGAGCTGCAGTTAGTCCAGGCCTGGCTCCTTAGGGTCTTCCAATCCTTGGGCTATAGTGATTGGTTCACAGAGAATAACATGACTCAAGCCAGGCCAATGAGATTCAATGCTAGAACCACTGGGAGAAACAGGATCTCTTCCCACTAAGATCATTGTACCATGGAGATGTGAGGTTGGGGGCTGTGCTAGCCATCTTGTTCCTCTAAGGGAGCAGATTATCTCCAATGAATCAATACATGGAAAGTCAGAGCTGTAAGTTGGAGAGGAATAGACTCTTCACACAATAGGTGGACTTCACAAACCTGAAGCCAGACCACCGCGAACCCTGAACTTTTCATTACATGAGGCAATTAAATTTCCTTTTCGCTCAAGCCTAAGTGTTGGATTTCCATCATTTAGGGTCCTCATTAATTTATGAGGCAGCCAGTTCTATCGTTAGGTGGTCTTAAGGGTGAGCATTTCCTTATTCTTATCAAGATGAAATCTGTATCCTTATCTTTGTCCTAACTTGGCTTTTTGGAGTAACATCATACAGGTGTGACTAGACAGAAACCTAGCCTATAAACACCCCAAGGTAGACAATGCATTAGAATCCACATTCTTTCTATTGAGTTATTCACCTAGCTACATATCAATCTCACTAATAAGGCAGGCTTTTTTTTTTTTGCTATTTGCAAACAAGCATTTCTTTGCAATTAGTCCATAAGATTCCGTTATTACTTTGTACTATTTTCTCCCCAAGTAAATTCCTATTTCTACCCTACCCCATGCCTCTTTTAAGAAGAAAATCCAGTATATTCTGTGTGTGATGCATTCTGTTTTCTTTCAGATAGTATTTTGATATATTTCCTTTTAACTTTTTATACATATGTCCATTTTTACCACCAAAATTCAGGTCACATTCTAAATGGCTTTAAGTATTCAACAGTATATCATAAATATTTCTTCCTGTCATTAATCCTTATAAATAATACTTATATTGTATATGTAATAAACATATACAATTATTAAAATACAAACATTTCAAAATAAAATTGAAATAGTCTAACATAAGATTAAATAATTTTAGATATTTTTCTCTTGTGAACTATCTAGGTTATTTCCATTTTTCTGTCCTATAAACCAGTGCTGTCCAATAGAACTTTCTGCAATGATGGAAATATTCATTTCTGTACTGTTCAATATGGTAGCCACCAGGTACGTGAGACAATTGAGCATTTAAAATGTGCCTAGTGTAACTGAGGAACTAGACTTTCAATTTTGTTTAATTTTAGTTACTTTCTATTTTAATAGCAACATGTGATTAATGGCTACCATGTTGGACAGTACAGCCAAAAACAATAGTGGAAATATCTACCTTGTACATAAGCCTTGTGACAACTCTAATTTATTACCATAAGATAAGTACTTAAGTGTAGTGGTTCTGAGTCACAGAGTATTGGTATGAAACAATGACTAATTTTAAACGTCTTTGATCTACTATTAACTGAGTAAAATGGGCCATGAAGCACTGTGTATAACGAGAGCCCATTTTTTGTTAAATAAAATAAATAAGATAAAGAAATGATGTAGGTATACGTGTGTGCACACATACACAGAGAAAAATATCTGGAAAGATATAAACCAAAATATTACCTGGATGTTGGTATTATGAGTGATTTTTTGCTTCCTTTTTTGCATTGACTTGTTTTTAAAAATAAATGTTCTTTTATAATAAAAAACCAGTAAAACTATTTTCATGTGGGAAAATATAAAGTTTATAAAGAATAATTCTAGTTTACTGTCTTATGAGATTTTCTCTTCTAATTCCCCTTCCCCCATCAGATAACAGAGTAAGGGGCCATGAGGTCATCTTGCCCAAAGGACATCAGGGATGAAGGGTATTTGTTAATTAACTCAACCAAGCAGAAAAACAAAAGGCTTTAAAACAACAACAAAAATTTACATGCAAGATCAAAGAATGTCCAAGCTTATTTATAAAGTTCCAAGAATCAAGGGTTGGCAAATTTTTTCCATAAAGTGACAGATAGTAAATATTTTTGGCTTTTTGGGCCATGTGGTATCTGTCTCAACTACTCAACTCTGTAATTGCAGCATAAAAGACACTAAAAGAAATGAGCATGGCTGTATTCCAATAAAACTTCATTTATGGAACTGAACTTTGAATTTTATATAGCTTCCTTGTGTCATAAAATACTATTTGTCTTAAGATTTTTTTTTTCCAACCACTTAAAAATGTAAAAGCCATGCTTAGCTTGTGTGCTATACAAAAATAGGTACTAGGCTGGATTTGGTCCATGGGCAATAGTTTTCTGGCCCCTATTGTAGATAATGAAGTCTTTTATTTTACAGATGTAGAAACCAAGGCATAGTGAATGCCTTCCTGCACTCAGGCAGAGCTGGTCTGAGGCAGAATTTCTGATGCCAAGTCTAGAGCTCTTTCCTTCTTATCATATACAGAGCTTATTGATTAAAGTCAAGACCCTTTTAGTCCTGACCATTCCAACACGATTGAGAAAAAAATGTCAAATTTTAATAAAATTGTCTCTGCGAAGATTATTAGAGAATATCAGGAAGACGAAATATAACAAATGTGAAATGTTTCTACTCAAACTGGATCTGTAAAGATAAAGAGTTGAAAACTTCCAGTTAATTCGACTTGCTTGCATTATCAAGCTGGGGCAATTCTGGTTACCCAGATGATTCTGGCTATTTTGGTGTAAGTTATCTAATTAGTAAAGTATTTATTGCCAAATCTTTAATTCACTTTGGACAATGAAAACTAACAACAGTAAAAACAAAACAAATAGGACTCTCACCAAGATAGGAAACACCTTCTTCTGGAGATATTGTGCCATACTTTACCATCATCTTCACAAAATCAATCAGTGTTTTCATGATAGTAATCAGTGTTTCTTTCTCTTTTGCCTCTTTTTCTATATAAAAAGACAAAATATTTTTTTAAATATTAATGGAGCATAGCTTTATCTTTCAATGTCAATTTATGAAGCATGGCATCTTATTGAAATATTTCTATCTACATTTATAGCTAAAAGTTACAAGAATCCCAAGACTTTATTGGGAATACAGAACATTGTACAGGTATACTATACTTTTTCAGAAATGGACATTTATAGCTTCTTCAAAAAGATTTACTTTAAAGTATTTTATTAATAGAGTAAATAATAGAGATAGTTTATGACCTGAGATAATATGAACACAAAAGGAAAGTTAGAAGATTGATGACCTGACAACTTTTCTTTACTCGGGCTGTACATTTTTGAGGGTAAGAATGACTTGGTTTCATTAATTAAGCTTAATATTTTAAATAAGAACACACATGTATCTTTTTTTTAATGTAAAGTTGATTTTTAACAGTAGCATATATTACTTTATACACTTCAGTTCATATGAAAGAATGGATGTATATAGTAATAATGTTCCAACAGTACAGAAGTAAATAATAGTGAAAGTAACATTCTCTTCTTCCTCTCAATTCCTACTCTCTGTAGGTAACCATTAGTAACAGTTCCTTGAGAACTCTTTATATTTGACATACTGTTCTGTATCTTGATGGAACAAGATGGCCAATGATTCCATAGTAGTTCAGTAGATGTATTAATTCTAAAACCAGAAAAAAAAATCTATTTCCATTTTTGAAGAAAAAACTAAGGAGAACCCATTTTCCCTAGTCTTTTAGCTACTATGAAGGATTTTCTCTACATACTTCTAGGCTTTTCCTCATCTTTTCATCCTCCCCACTGACATGAGGTTAGCAAGCAGTAGACATTTGTCTACATTTCTCTGCCACTGAGGATTTGGAATCTTTCTTCTTTCCACTCCCCTGGAACAGTGGAAGGCAGAGACCTGAGAAAAGCGCCTGATCTGCAGACTCAAACTATCCCTGAAATTGGCTGTTTGAAGAGCTAGACTGAGAGCGAGCAAGCCTACTCTTGGCTCTCATACTAAACTACATTCTATAACCCAGTCTTTATCAGTCTCAGAGATATTTTGATTTTCTACCTGCTTTATTCCTCAATTGGTTCAGACCTTGGGTGAGAAAGATAGGTACAGTCAAAGACCTCGGTGTGAGTATTAAATTAAGAATCCATAAAAATAAAGGCATTAAGGGTTGGGGTCAGAGGAACTGAAAGATTAAAAACAAATCAAATAAGAAACATTCCATACAGTAGAATCTTTAAAATACCATGAAAGTAACAAGGTGAAGGGAAAGGAAAGGTAGGAGAAGAGGTAGAGGAGAGATCCTGCAAAAGGACTGGTAAATAATATCTTCAGCCACTCCATTATTTGCTCAAGATCACATCTATATAAATATTTGGTATCATGCTGATGTTCTTCACTAACAAGAAGTGACTCACCAGGATGACAGAAGTCATGAGCTGGGCATCTGCCAACCAATGGAGCAAGATGGCTCAGAATAGACCTTAAGATTACAAGCCCTGCAGACCTCAGCAGAGGGGCTGAGGTGCCATCTGGCCAATGTCTAGAATTGAAGGACTAAGGATGTTCTCCAGAAATGAAAGCTTACCCTAAGGTCATTTCTTGGGTAACTTTTACAATTATAGAAATCTTTATTACAAACATTCAATCTGGGGTTGAATCCTTGAACGGGGAGAAGAAAAGCTAGTAAGGCAGTGCAGGGCATCTGTCTGGACAACAATAACAGAAAATTTGCCCACTATTATCCTTCTGATAGATTAACCAAAAATAAACATGAATTGAAATCTTCAGTAAATTTATTTTGGCCTACATATAGAGAAAAGAGCAAGACAGAGTACTGGACTTTTTTTTTTTTTTAAACAAATCATTTTCCAAGTGTATTTTGGGCTCCTGACGTCCTTTAGTTCAATATTTATGCCACTTTAACACATTTAAAAACAGAAGCTGATATGTCTAAAAAGCAAAATTCCGAATCATTTATAGAATAATAAATTATGTTCCATACACTATTCCCGCTAGGAGAGGAAAATGAATAAAGCTTATATGTATATATATAGATTTGCACTAGGAGTGGAGGCTGAACTGGGTCAAGTGGGGACACTATCTGATTCATTTCTGCACCTGTACAAGGTTTACTCTAGTACCACGAATGTAGCACATGTTCAATAACTGTTTGTTGAACAAATAAATGAACCCTCTAGCAACAAGAAGATTAAATTGTCCAGAAACTCCACCCTTCCTGATTATCTTTTCCTAAATATTTCCATGACTAGTATACTTCTTTTGAAAAAAATCGATGTGAACTACCTTCCCTAAGGCCACAATATATGTCATCGAGGATTTCATTTGGAAACTGAAAACAGGAAGAAAAAAAAACACCCACACATTTCCTGGAATTACTGTTTCTGTTCCACATGGTCAGAAAACACAGTTTTTACCTGAATCAATACTTTTCAGTAGTGCATAGAAGTTTGGGAAATACTGGAGTTCCTCAAAGTTGTCTTCACTGTAGGTTTTAGTTCTCCTTTCTAAGCCATTTGTCAAGGTTAAGGTGTTAGATACTGTTTCATCATTTTCTCCATTAGTAAAACCATCTTGAATTGCTGCCATTGAAGTCTCCAGTAGGAATGAAAAATCAATAAAAAAATAAAATTTTGTTAGAACTGATGATACTCCAGTTTGATTCTTTCCTCTGAGGTGTCCTTAAATGTGAAGTGCAAGAATACCTCTTCCTTTGCTAGCTCCTGCAGGATCAAACCCTTTTCTAGGCACATGGGTGGGCATCTAGTCACATGAGTAAGTCACTGGGACTTAGAGACAGGTGCTCGACCTGAAGACCCTGGATCCTGCTCAGGGGAGAATACACAGGGAATTTCTAGATTGCTGCTCTGACAGAGTTCCCCTCCATCAATTCTCATGAGTGTCTCCTTGTTAAACTGCCTTTTATGGAGGAGGGGAGTTTTGCATTCACAGAATCTACTGAAAGAGATGATGCAAAGCATAAGAAAGCTTGCCAGAATATCTACACTAGTACAGCAGTCACATCTGGAGATTTCTTGGTGATATTTTAAGTGTAGTCTAGAAGGGTACAAAAGACTTCCCCAGACCTGATTTATGCCCAGTGTTCCTCATCTTAATGATCCTTTCTCCATTCAGTGAACTACACAGAAATCAACAAGCTTTTTTTTCCTTTCCCCTTTCCTTTCCTTCTATTCAATCTATCAGTAGTCTTTTTGGCTCTACTTTCAAAATTTACCCCAAATTTGTACATTTCTCTCTTTTCTACTACCCCACTCTGGTCCAAGCTGCCTTCATCTCTTACTTTTTAACTGATATACCACCCACCTCCAATCTCTTCTCAATATGGCATTTTCCACATTTGCAGCCAGAATTATCTTTTTTAAAAAACTGATCATGTAACTCCTTCACTTATAGTCCATCATTGTTTTTCCATCATTACAACAAAGATCAGAATCCATAATATGGCTCATAAAGCCCTGACTGGTCTGGCCTGGGTCCACCTCGCCAATCTCATTTCTCTCTCTCTCTCTCTCTCTCTCTCTCTCTCTCTCTCTCTCTCTCTCTCTCTCTCTCTCTCTCTCTCTCAACTTGTTTCAGTTACTTGGATACTCCATATATCCTTCTTTACTTGCTGTCTCTCATGATCTCAAGTTAACTCCTATTCAGCCTTCAGTTTTCAGCTTAAGCTACTTCCTCTGGGATGCCTTCCTTGAGCCTACATCCAGGAAGACAGGATCCTTTTTTTATAAGGGCTCATAGAACCATGTACGTTTCCTCAGAGCACTTAATGCAGTTATAATTAAAATACATGACTATTTAAAGACCATCTACCTCTTCCATTAGACCTTAAGCTTGATGAGAGCAGGGATTATGTCTTTTTAAATGAGCATTATGTTTCCAGTGCTTGGTACATAACTGATACCTCAATAAATATTTATCAAAAGGATATTTCATTTGCATTGATGCATTTAGGTAACATGAGTGAACAGGTAGAGAATATGGACATTTTAGATATGGGAAACAAAGTGTACATTAATTGGAGTGAAGTATCATTAAAATAGCTATGTCAGTTTCAGTTCAGACTGATAAGTTTGAGTGAAAGTCACGAGTTCTTTGATAAACCCAGAAAGTTTTTTTAGAGTGGGCAGATCTTTAAAAGCTGTGCAAAAAAGATGGCAGCTGGTGGGGATTAGAAGTAGGGAGAACAAAGGAGAACTTTTAGGCTATGTCGTAAAGAAAATCCAGACCCCATTTCTGTTTCTAGCCTCCTCTAAAACAAGAGTATATAAGCCTATGTACTCTTTTCCCTTATATTTGAGATAGGATGTAGAAGGGGATAAGAAGCCATGGGGTCTGGGTGCTCTGGTGGAGAAAATCAAAGAAAAGATGAGGAGTTTGCTATGTTCCTATGGTCAGCTCCAGCTAGAGTTTTAAAGAAAATTCAAGGAAGAGAGAAAAATTTCAGCAACTTGACTGAGGTTAAAGAAAAGATGAGGATGCAAGAAATTCAGCAAGAAGAAGGAAGAATGAATAACTGTCTAAATAAAGGATGACAGATGGATCTCTGAACCAATGAAAAGAGAAAGGAGCAAATGCAAGAACACAGGGTAGAACAGAGAGGCAGCATCAGGTAACTATTTTGGGGGAATATAAAAGCTGATGTGGCAGAGGATCAAATCAACTAAGTTTTTCTTTTTCTTTTTTGGATTTTGGGGGCAGATGATGACATATATGGTGAACAGAAGTTGGATACCAAAAGAGTTGTAAAATATTTGGTTTCGATGCACAGGGATCATAGAAATAGTTATTATGTGCAATAACCATTTCACATAATGTTGTGTTATATTGTGGGGTGTATTATGAAACCTTTACTATGCAATATGATATAACATGTATCAAATTACTTTCAAAGTAGAGTTTATGTATATCTTTTAACTTATTGCTATTTCATTAATATATATATTTTATTAGTTTCAAGTACACAGTACATTGGTTAGACATGTATATAGTTTATAAAATGATCCCCCTAATTGCTCTTTCTCTCCTCCGGATATATTTTTAAGAGGGCTAAAAGTGTCACATACCCCATATTTTCTTTGGCACCAAGTGAGGTACTAATTATACATCGATTATATTAATTATATACAAATAAAAGTATACACACATCCATGCACACACATCCATAGCATACACATATATATTCACATATACATACCACTTTCTCTGGTATTTTTCCAGCCTGACTTTCAGTTCTGCTTGTGGGTTTACTGAGTTTCTCCTCATAATTATTGGCTTCCTTAGAGATCAACTTTTGTAAAACATCTGCTACTTCATCTTCCAGTGTATGTGCCTGGCTTTCTGTGATCTGTTATAAAGAGTCAAAACACATATAACTGTTATTCCCATTTTTATGATAAAAAAAAATCTAGATAAACTCTGTAGTTGAACACATATTTTTAGAAGACAAGAGACTCTTTTGGTCCCTCTTCTGGACAACACTTCTTTATGCCTCCATACATGCTGGCTATCATAGTGACTGACCAGCACTCCTGGGAAGAAGTATCTTTGGGCTCACCATGCAAGTGGTCACTTCTATCTGTTGGAATCCACAGAACACTTACTTTGAGACACATCTTGAGGACTGTTTCTCAACCCTCAGCTTCAGGTCATGGACAGGTAACCTTTGAAACTTGAGAATTTAGAACTCTATTAAAGCCTGCCAGGGCTGCGTAGGGCTGGGGAGCTAAGCTGAGGCAGGGTCCAACTGGTCTGCTTAGAGTCTCCCAAATATTGCATGCCTTTGCTCGTGTTATTTCTTTCTCGCCTCGCACACATTTTTTACTTCTGCTGGTTAAATTCTAATTATCCTTCTAAGCTCACTTCAAACACCTCCTCCTTTGAAGCTTTTCCCTTATAGCTCAACTGGATATAATCCTTCCTCTGGCACACTGAACAGATGTTACGGTTCTCACACAGCTTGCATTATATGCACGCATGTACTTGTCTAGTTCCTCTTATGGACTATACATTTCTAGAGGGAAAGAATGGTGCTTTATTTGTCCTCGGAACCTATGGTGCTAGTATAAAGTAGATACATTATAAACATTTGGCTATTTGAATGTAGTGGCTTGGCTTCTTAGCATATTCCAAATTGTACTAAGAATTTGCTTTATTCTCATGCATACAACTCACTAGGCCGAGATTCAGGAGTTTAGAAACGATCTTGTCAAATACTCCTCTGTCATTTTCCTCATAAATCCTGGTAGCAATTTTCTGGACAATGTCTTCAGCGGTTAAAGGAGTTCCATCTAGTTGATGAAGGCCGTCTGGATCATCTAGACAGAGCAATCACAATTTCACTTCATGGTGAAAACACAGAACTATTTCTTGGATCATATTATAGATTTATAATATGTACCTTGCTCCTGTACACCTAGATATGTTTGGAATATATTCAAACTCTTGGTTTGAAATAAAATTTGACTTCAAATTAAGAACCTAGGATGATAATGGAAATTCTGGAAGTTTCTTATGTGATTGTAAGAGGCAGGAAGATCTAAAGTCAACACAAAAGCCCTCTTCATTTTTTATTATCACTAATAATACAAAAAATATTATGCTTTTTATAGTATGCCATATTTGTATAGTGTGACATGTTGTTCAAAATCCCTTCTATATATCATAGAATTTGATATTCCATTTCCACTCAAGGAGATTAGTAGTATCCACACAAGTATTCCCTTTGCAGGCAAATTCCTGGGTGGAGGGAAAGGGAAACTACCTCGCACCCAGAATCAGAGAGTATGTACTGAAGATTTTATGACTTACCTGGAATAAATGTTTACTTCTAAGTGAACATGTGTCAGAGTGCCTTTATATAAGGCAGCTTAATGTGACAAGCCTCTTTCTCCACCAGAGAATAGGGACCTAATTTTATGTGCTTGGAATTTAAACTTTTAAAATGTGACAACAGATTTGCACAAAGCAATGTATAAAGCTATTAACTCTCTGCAGAGAAGATTGCAAATATGTATCCTTGGCATTCCTGGGAGTACATCTAACAGCACTACTTCAGACTGGAGCATGGGCCCATTCTGAGAGAAAGGGAGAAGGTAATAGGGTTTGTGGCAAGAAAGCATTGCACCTTGTCCTTGGAGAGCTCCCAGGAGTCAACTGGTCTTTTCCAATCTATACCACATGGAGTGGAATATTCATGTGAGCATATTTACAAGGCACTTAACTCACCCTATCATGTCTAGGCAGACTGAGATCAGAATTTTAGCTCCTGTGACATCTCTTGTTATCTATATAACCTTGGACCACTATAAAGAAAGATAATAAGAGTACCTATTTTAAGGGATTCTCAGGATCAGATTAAATAAGATTTAAAAGCACTTTTTAAATTGCAAAGTATTATATGAAAGTTAATGTAGTATTAATATAGCAGACAGCGGATTTGTACCTGAAATAAAGGAACTGCAATTATTTTCCAGAGAAAATAGACATTGACTCCTTGGCCAAATTCTGCTCCAATAATTTTGATCGTATTCACTCAAAGAAAGAAGAATCTGCTATTTCTATTCTGAGGCTGTCCTTTTCTTCCACAGGTTCAGGGGATTCAAACAAGAATTTTCTTCCATGGTCTTTCTTCCAAACTCTATGGAGATGGAAGTACATATAGCCTCAGGCAGACTATTTTCTTGTTGTTTGGAAAGAAGCTGAGGAAAATGAGTAGGGTGATTATGCAAGGAGGACTGGAAGTTTTTTTTTATTTTTATTTTTTTATAGTTTTCAAATTTTTTAAAATTTTTAAAAATTTTAATTAGTTCCAAGTATACAGTACATTGGTTAGACATCTATATAGTTAGTAAAATGACCCCTCCAATTGCTCCCTCCCTCCCCCGACCCTCCACCTAGCCATGGTATTAATGCTAATTGCATTCCCTATGCCGTGCTTCCATCCCTGTGACCATCTATCAGCTACTAATTTGTACTTCTTTAACCCTTCACCCCATTTCCCTAGCCCCCCAAACCTCATTCCTCTCTGTCTGTCACCAAATTGACCACTATATTTGAGAGTCTGTTTTTGACTCGTTTGTTCTTTTTATTCTTTAAATTCCGCCCAAAGCAATGTATAAAGCTAAGTGAAACTATATAGTGTTTATCATTCTCTGTCTGGCTTAAATACCTTCTAGGTTCATCACAGCAATATCTTTTTCCATTCCCTTCCTTTTCATATGTAGGGGTCTTGTTTTCTTATCCTTTCAGCCACTCTATCTTTTGGTTGGAGCACTTAATTCTTTTTCATTTAAGGTACTTATTGATAGGAATGTAGTTGTTATCATTCTTTATTCCTATTTTCGATAAATGTTCTTTCTTCTTAAAGAAGTCCCTCCAACATTTCCTGTAATTCTGGCTTGTTGGTGATAAATTCCTTTAGTTTATTTTTGTCTGTCCATCTCTTTATCTGTCCATCAACTAACTCTAAATGATAGCTTTGCTAGATAAATTATTCTCAGTTGTAGATCCTGAGTCTTCACCTATCGAATATTTTTTGCCAAGCCCTTCTGTCCTGCAGTCTCTCTTGAGAAATCAGCTGCCAGTCGTATGGGTGTTCCCTTACATGTAATTATTTGTTTTTCCCTTGCAGTTTTTAAAATTCTTTCTTTGTATTTAATCTTTGGCATTTTAATTATGATGTGTCTTGGTGTGGGCCTCTTTGGATTCCTGATTTTTGGAATCCTCTGAGTTTCCTGGGGTTTTATGTCCATTTCTTTCACCAGATTAGGGAAGTTTTCCATTATCATTTCTTCAAACAGCTGTGCAACATCTTGATTTTCTTCACTTATGCCTATCGGACGAATATTTAGAGCCTTAATAGTATCCTATACCCTCCTTAAATCATCTTTATAGTCTCGGCATCTTTTTTCTTGCCATTCTGATTGAATGTCTTGATTGGCTTTCCTGTCCTCTAGATAGAGCACACGATCCTCTTCTTTATTCTTGGTTTATTCCCTTGTTTATTCCCTTTAATATACTTCTCATCTTAGATAACGTGTTCTCCATTTCAGACTGGTTTTCTCTTATAATCTCCATCCCTATTTTTATCTCTTTGTTGAGTTCTCTACATTTCCCAAAAGTTCATTGAGCATCTTTATAACTAGTGTTTTGAACTCTGCACCTGTTAATTACTTGACTCCATTATATCTGGATCTCTGTTCTCTTCTCTCGTATGGTTTCTGCTTCTTCATCTTCTCATTTTGGCTGTCTTTCTGTGTCTGTTTCTATGTACTAGGCAAAGCTCCTAAGTCTCCTGGTCTTATTAGTGTGGATTTGTAAAGTAGGCACAAACCCAGTGGCACAGTCCTGAGAGGGGCTCAGCTGCAGGCCAAATTTAGCCCAAGCCTCTACCCCTGTGGGGCCACCTGTCAAGATTCAGCAAGCAATCCACAGATGCTGTGCTTATAGGTGCCTCAAAAGTCCACACCAGAAACTGAGGCCAGCTGCCTCCAGTGTGAGTCTAGGCGCTGCTCAGCAAGGAGCACCTTACTCACTGAGGATATACCTGGATGTGGCTTGAGTTGGGGCTCGAGTTGGGGTAGGCAGGATTTCAGGGAATCCTCTGGGCAGAGCGAACTCTGTTATCCAGTTTGATGACTTCACAGCTATGGCGGTGCTGTGTCCTGCTCTTTAAGAGGGGCAGGGCTCAACAGGGAACAATGGATACCGCATGGCACTTCTGTATCGAGTGAGTCTCTCTTTGACTCTCGCTCGGACAATTCCTCCCTGTAAGTCTCTGGTGCCTCCTGTGCATCCGAACAGGCACTGGTGCTCAGAGTGAGCAGGTCCGTCACTGTGAAAATCTGCTCCCAGATGCAGCCCTTTTAAGAAGCTTCTGCTGCTGCCTCTGTTGCTGCCTCCATCTCACTCAGCCAATCAGACTAGGCAGCCTCGCGTCCTCACCCTGTCCTACCTTCTGTTGCAGGGTGATTTATTGGATATCTCCCTAGTTGTATGGCTTGTTCATCTAAATCCCAGGCTATTTTTCCTTGCTGCTGCTCCTTTTTTCTGTCACAACTTTGATTTGGTCACCAGAAGGATGAACAGAGCCTCTATCATCTATGCCTTTTTTTTTCCTCCAGCTGGACTGGAAGTTTTTTTACAGTAAATTATTGCTAAGCTTCTGGCCAACCCATGAGCTGTGAGCCCTTTGAACCAGAGTGACCAATGAGCACAAAAGCCCTAAAAAAAATCCCATTAAATCAGTTCCTCTCCTAGCTGACTGAAAATTGAGTTTATCATCTGTCCCCACCCCCATCCCCCCAAGGAGCAGAAACTCACTATCATGTAGGTCTGATTTTTCCATTAGTGGGTTGCAAGTCAGACCCTTGAGAATAGGTGAAGCAGAAACTGCCCTGGTCCATGCAGAGGTGGAAGAATTTACTTCCCTTCCCACTTATCCCTCAGGATTTGAAAAAAGAAGACTATTGGTTGCTTGCTGGAGCTACCAATACTCTTCGTTTTTCAGATCCTAAGGGATAATTGAGAAGGGAAATAAATAACCGAGATGACTGTTTTTCAGATCATTTACTTCACAACAAGGAGAACATTAGCAATACTGAAGAAATAGCCTCTTTCCTCTGCTGTATTGCTATATTGTCTTAAACCAGGGACTTAGGCCTCCCCTAGCAGAGCTTTACTAAATGGGGTTAATAATTGAGCATTTGGGCATTGCTCCTTACCTTCCACTGATTTCTCATGGCTCCTCTAAAATGGACAGAATATTATTCAGAATCTCCTACTTAATGCTCATGAAGGGGTATTTCACTATCTTATATAGACCGCTAAGGGGAAGCCAGTAGTTCAACATTTATAACATTTTTAAAGTAGCTACAACGTTTTAACTGAATGTAAAAGGGATGTGTTCTGCCGATTATGTTTTGCCTAGTTATATTTTGAATCTCCCGTGTATAACATGGCCCTTGACATTCATTTGTTAATATATTTTTATTAAGGTCTTAATATGGACCAGAACTGGAAATAGAGTGATGAATAATTTAAGCATGGTCTCTAAATGCACAGAACTTATTGTCTAGTTCATAGTCTGATACATAGTAATTGCTCAATGAATATTTGTTTGGTGAATGCACATAAGAGCCTGAAAGCACTACTTCATAAAAGAAACTTAAAAATAATCCTGAGTCACACCTACCGCAGAAAACACTAAACAGGAGAATTGATGGTCCTATAGCACAAGCCCATTTGGAGGTTTTCCAAAGGCATGAAAGCACCCTGAAGAAGTTAGTTAGGTTCCCTCACTCTCCCATCTGCATGCCTCTGAAGTCTAGTCACCTTGGTGGTACCAAATGCTCTGGTTCCAGGACTCTTAGAGTCTGAGAGGAGATCAGCAATTCACTCATAAATAATTTCTCTCCAAGAATCTTCTCTATAACCTCAAGTGGACTTAAAATGATTTCTAGGAGAAACTTAGAGCCTTCAGGACTAGCACTTGGTAGTTGGACTCCACTTGGGATGGTAATAAAATTTTAAATAATTTTAAAATAAGTTGTTCAAGTCAGCGGTCAGACTGCAAACAGATCTGTGCCTCTACCTGCAAAGTACAACCAGTTTGACCAAAAAATACAAACAAACAATTTTATTTTATTAAATCAAATGGTCATTTCAGTCAAAGTGGTTGAATTCATTTTGTATGCAGCTAGGCCCAGTGTCTATATCTAGCACAAATAGGTTAAAAAGTTGAATTCGAGAAAGAAAAATTCCCTGAGTAGTAAGGAATATGACATGTGTCAAAATATAAACCATCTCCCCTACTCTATTACATGCACAGCAGACTTATGAAATTTCCTTGGGCCATATCTTTAAAAGTCAAATTTAATTGGCAGTTGTTTTCTGGCAGAGATAATCGGCATAATTCTCTTGTGGCCATAATAAAGACATATAAGAAAATCTGAAGTCACTCCTAAGCACTTGTCCTCCGAAAGGAAAACATGCACTCTTCCTCAATGCCCAGGTACAATAGTTCACTTATTCACTTGTGTACTCTTATTTGTTCATTCATTCACTTATCAACTTATCAATTTATGAGCATCCAAACAGTGGAGCTAGAATGTCTCTGTTCTCATGAGTTTTTCAGTTTAGTTTAGGAGAAAAAGTTAAATCAGAAGTCATCATATTTAGAAATGTAAAATTACAAACTGCATTAAGTGCCATGAAGGAAGGGAACAAGATTTCCATCACATCCTGTGTGCTGGATGAACCTAGAAAAGTAGACAGGAACCAGTCCTTATAGGAATGTGGAAACCATTTTAAGAACTTTGGTTTTTATCCTAAAAGAAATGGGAATTTATTAATGGGTTTTATGCAGAAGAGTGTCATGCTCATGTTCACATGTTGAAAAGATCACTCTGGCAGCTACATGAAGAATGAGTTGGAGAGGCACAGAGTGGAAGCTGGAAGATCTATTGGAAGGTTTTGTTAAATTCAAGTGAGACATGATTGGAGCTTGGAAAAGAATGGTGGTGATTAGAGATAGAAAAAAAATTTAGAGATATATAGGAGGTAAAATTGATGAGACTGGTAGATTAGAATTTGAGAGGTAAGGAAAAAGAGAAATAGTTTGAATCCTAGATTTCTGTTTTGAAAAAATAGATGAGTAGTAGTGCCTTTCCTAGAGAAAGAGCACATTAAGAGGCTAAATTGTCAGTTATACAGAGATTATGAGATTAATCTTGAACATATTAAGTTTGAGATGCTTCTGAGACTTCTAAGACAAGATGTTAAGTAGGTAGACAATATGTATAAATCTGTCTATAGTTCAGAAAAGTCTGGGCTAGTGATATGAGACATCAGGATATAGATGGTAACTGAAGCCATGGAAAAGTTGGAATAACCTAGGGGAAAAGGCAATAGCTAGAAAGAGAACACTGAAAGGGGAATAATGTTTCACCTTTGGGAAGGGGGGGATATTTTGTTAATTTAATTATTTGAGAATTATGATATTTCGTTTGTATTAAAAGTTAAAAATTAGAATGTTAAAATGAATTCAGTAACATAAAATATAGATAGTAGATTTTAAAAGTTTTTCAAAGCATCAGCAAAGGTATTTTTAAAGAGAAAATAAAATCTGGGCTTCTGTGGAGCTGGGGCTTTGCACATTATAAGTAAATTCGGGCTTTATCTCAGTTTTGGACCTGACTAATAAAGGATTAAGAATGTATAAGAGATATAATTTTTAAATATAGGACTTTCTTCTAACCCATAATGGGAAACTACAAATTAGAGAAAATGAGTATCAAAACTTTTTTCCTCATTTACCTTGAAATTTATGATCTAGTCCACTCTTAGTAGAATCATAATCATCAATCAGTCTTCGATTCTTAGTTGAGTCAACATCTTCCACGTTCAATTTATTATCATATGGAGATCTTGTTATGGATTGTCTTTCTTTCTCAATTTTTTCCTTTTCTGTTATTGCCCTTAGCAGGTTCAAGTTATCAACAAAGGAATAATTGCTTTCACCTGGCTTGTTTTCTGGAAGAAAAGCCCCCAAACCCAAAACATCTATTTTAGTTAAGATTCTCATAGCTTACATTATTTAAATTAATATCATATAGTTTATTTTACCTGGAAGGAATGTTTTTTTAATCTTGTCTGCTTCTGCTTCAGCAATCTGTGAAACAAACAGGAGATAGACCTAGTTTTAAATCATTGCTCCACCATTTACCAAATATAACAACTAAATAATTTAATCTCCATGAGATTTAGTTTTCTTGTTTGTAAAATGTAGATAGTAATTTCTATCTCAAAGCATTGTCATAAGGATTAAATGAGATAAAATAAAGGGCAGATGGTCTATTAATTTTTTTCTTCTATAGTATAATGAAAGGTAAATCTCTGATAAATTAAGCAGTCTTACAATAGAATGGATGCGATGTGGAGCTTGCTGGGTTATTTTACAGTCAGTTTTATGTATTATGCAGAACTCTTTCTATATAACTGTCAGGACATTGATATTACCAAAATTATATTTCCCATCCTAATTTCTGTCAATTTTTTATTAATCTCCTGAAGTTTGTGAATTCAAAATGGCTAAAATGTCATAGCATAATTACATTAAATTATAATAACTAAAATAAAATGAAATAGCATTTATAATTTTATTTTTTACCTACCTGTTCATTCAGAGGTCTTTCTGCACTTAATTCTCTATTATGTAGGAGTTTGTCTAGAACAAACACACAAATATAAATTTAATTGTGCATTCAAAAGACACAACATATTTCTTATTAAATAAATTCTTCATAAAAAAACATTAGGAGAAATAATTTTGGATGGCTGTGAAACAAAAATATATATTAACAAAGATTATCAAGATTATACAATAACAATGATTATTATGTTGCCTTGCTTATTTTCCTGTTGTATTTCCTGAGTAATAGAATTATATGTTTTTTTCCTGACCAGAAATCTAACATATAGTTCTAACACTTGGTCTGCCAGCTGTTTTGAACTAGACAGCATGATTTGAATTGGTATTATTAGCACACTAATAAAGCTCTTTTATCATACATTGCCTATGTTATGAATAGAGTATCTGAGAAAGGTTTTAAGACTGTGGGAGAAAAAGCTGCTTTATTAGACGGAAAAGCCACTCTCTGCCAATTTCAAAATAAGATCTTTCAAAACAATCCAGGTTATCGCTCTATCATGTAAAAAGTGAGGGGGGAGAGGGACTCTGTCTCTAAATACGAACTGATTTCTCTGTCAATATGCACGGATATGATCTAATCAGAAAATTAAGCAAGGTGATTTACAGCTCACGGTTATGCCAAGCCTTACCTTTTCGCGGCGAAATAAAAGGGAGATGGCAAAGAAAGTGTTCACGTACCTTGGCTGCCTCCTGGTTTGGGGAAAGCTTGAATTGGGCTGCTTTGAAGTACCAACACCAGAATCCAAGCACCGGTCCAAAGGAACCCCATTCTTCCACTTTTGGCTTCAGAAACAGCTTGGCGCCGGGCTCCCGGAGCTGTAGCTTTTGTTATGAATGAAAAAGAGGAGTAAAAACAGGAAGAGCTAGGAGGGCGGGCGAGGGGAGGAAGGGTGGTGGGGACGCAGCTGCGGGTGGAGCTCAACGCGGCTCCTGAGTAAAGGGATTAGAAAGGCTCTAGGCGCTGGGCAGTCAGATCTTCAGGTGGAGAAGAGCGCTGTCCGTCCTGTGGGTGCTGAAGTTCCTATGACGTGAAGACGGCCGCGAGTGCTTTAGGGCGTAGCCTTACTCTCGCTCCCTCCTTGAGAGGAAGTGAGGAAGGAAGCGCATGCTCCCTGCGAGCCAGAGGCGGGAATGGATGGCGTCAGCGACTCCAACTCCACTCCAATCCCCTGGGAATGGAAGGGGGAGGGGCAACAGATCTGCTAGCGTATTTTCTGTGCCGCAGTCCTAGGGCTGCTTCAGCTCTCAGGGTCACCTGGATTGCCGTAAGCTTGGACATCATTGTCGTAATTTTCCAAGTAAACATTACCTCAAGGACCAAATGCCTTCTCTACTCGTTCTCCCATCAAGGAAAGCTAGATAACCTGTGCGAAGTGTTCTGCTTTGGGAGTATTCTGAGTTATCTGCTCCAGAATCCCTCCTTTCCATTCCGTCTTCCGTACCTAAAAGGTAGATATAATCCTTAGAAAAGCCCTGCCTTTTGTGATTTGAGTTGACATACCGAGCGTCCCTTGGTGCTCTTATTTGTGCCTCAGTTCTATGAAGTCTTTTGAATTGGGAAATTTAAGGAACATTCTTTCAAATAGATTGCTGCAACACACCATCACTCTCCTGGATGCTGAAACAGACCTAAAAAAATCGTTGCCTGTACCCCTAACAGTGAACGTCTTCATCGGTCCTGGGTAGGTCAGCAGTAAAGGCCACTTTCATTCTAAAATTTTTCCTTACCCACCAAGGGTAAAGCTCTCCCTTCATCACCACCATTACCAAACACAAAAACAAAAACAACTCAAAAACAAAAACAAAAAAACAGCTGCGCTTTCACAAAATTCTCTAGGATTCTATTATGCCTAAAAACCTGGCTGTTCCAGGGATCCTGGAGAGGGGATAGTGATGAAAAGCATTTTTCTTCATAAATAGGCCAAGGAGGTGCTTCCTATATTCTGAGAATATTCCCAAAAGCCTAAGATTATTGCATAAAAAGAATTTTCAAAAGACTTTTAAATGATGAAAGCAAGCAACACTAATGTGAGCAGGGTGCTGAGTAAGCCCTTTCCTCTCTGATTTTTTTTAACAGAGCTTGGATCCTTTCCTTTGGACTGTGGCATGCTGGGAACCAAAGAGAGGGATTCAGCACAATCAAGCCTTTGATTTCTGTACCTCTGTTTTTCAAGGAGCAAATTTGTCATTCAAGTACCTAAAAACTAACTTAACAAGCCGACAAATCTCTCTCATTCTGGAGGTTTTTGAGTTTGGAAGTCACTCAAACACTTTCTTTAATAATCTAAAGAGTATTTTTTTAAAAAAATTGGAACAGTTCCTTATTCCCTGTAAAACCTGCTGGTACCAGATTATAACTGAACAGTGGGGAACATAAAGAGTGCTTTTTAAACTAACGGGTACTTCAAAACAAATAATTGTTTTTTGGTGGAGATAACATAGCATTATTATCCCACTATCCTAAATTTAAAAAATTAAATCACAATTTAAAATCCTAGCTTAGTAAAGTGTAAATTTCCTTAGTTTCCTCCTCTTCAAAATGGAGATAGCAGACTCTGTTTACCTCAAAATGTTATTATGAGATCAAATGGGTACATGTTTCGATCAAGTAATTTTGATGCTAGGAATATTTTGACACCACCTAAAAAAATAAGTCATGAAATGTTTTCAGCTTTTAAAAAACATTACTGAGTATTATGTGAAATATCTATTCATCAATTCTGAGACTCACTCTATTGCTGACCTCATTCCTCAGCCTCACTCCATTCTTTGTCTTGTTCCTGACTCACCTCTCCCCTCAATATATGTTTGCAATTAAGAGAGGTACAGAATGGAATAAAGGTAAGGGATGGTTATTGAGAACATTGCATTACTTGCCAAAAATAAGACAGGTATTTGACTTTTCTCTGCCATCTGGATTCAAAGTGACTGTGTTAAATGGGCACAAAATCTAGCAACATGTTATGTTTCCAATCAAATGAGCTATGGAGCATTGAGTAATAGTAAGGCATAAATTAGTTTACATTCATCAGTCTTAAGGATGTTTTTGCTGAACTTAGTATAGGTCTATGAATAGAGTAATCCCAAGTTTTACTTATTCTCTCATTCATGTAACACACGTTTATTGAGCACTCGAAATGTACCAAGTATTGAGATAATTTCTGGGTATAATCCCTGCTGGTCATACAGTCTAATAGAAAGTACTGTGATTATAACAACAATTAGAATAACAACCACAACTATTTACTGAATAGGTTTCATGTGCTACACATTGACGTCATTTAAATATAAGCGAATAAATAAGCACAAAGGTATGCTATGGGTCCCCTGTTGTATGTGTGGAGTTCAGGTGGGATGCAAATAATGAAATGAATAATCAGGAAAGGTTTCAAAGAGAAGATGCCTCTTTTGTTAATAATAAAAAGATTAAAATATTTGATTATTGTATGTAAATGCACTATAAACATTAAATAATATAAAAATATATGTTGAAATTATAGGACAAGTGTCACTGACACAGATCAGATGATCATGAAATTGACAACATACAATGTACAATGAGTTGAATGCTGCTTGTGTATGCATCAGCATGCCCATGGATTGATTGTCGTGTATTCATTTGCTAGTGGAGAAGATACCTTTTGAACTTAGACTTGAAGATATATTTGAAGAATGTTTTTATTTAGCATAGAAAGTATTATTATATTATTATTGTATATTTTATTATAGAAAATTTCAAACAAACAGAAAAGTAGGAAAAAATCATTGAAATGTACTCCCATGAATTCATTATCCAACTTCAATACTCATTAACTCATGACCATTCTTTTTATTTTATATTCCCAACCACATTGTACCACCAATGGATTATATACCCATAAAAATCCTGGACTTCATATAATTTCATCCATAAGTTTGTCAGTATATTTACCTAAAAGATAAGTATTCTTTTTTCCCAACATTACTGTAATAACTTTATCATACCTCATAATAAGAATACTACCTTAATATCATCAAATATCCAGTCAGAGTTCAAATTTCCCCACTTGCTTCATAAATATTTTTACACTCGGTTTGCTTGGACCAGGATCCAAACAAAGCCATGTGTTGTATTTGGTTGGCATGTGAGAGACCCTTATGGGTGTAAGACCAAAAAGGTAGATGTTGCCAGGTCTTCTTTGACTTCTCCAGAGAAGTTAGTTGCTTCTTCAGAATACTGTACATACTTCCAATATTGTGTGTATCTCATTGTGCTGTTTTTGTACATGCTTCTTTTCTTCCTATTTCAAAAATAATAAATATACATTGAAGGAAAAATTCTGAAAATACAGGTAAATGAGAAGGGGAAAAATCATCAGAGATAACCACTGCTAACTTTGGGTATATGTCTTCCTGGTGCATGTTCTTTCTAAGAAAATATTATATATATATTTATAAAATTGTATGTCTCACTGTAATTATCTGCTTACATAACTAGCTATCTATCCCACTAAACAGTCAACTCCTCCAGGGAAAGGATCTTGTCTTACTCATCTTTCACTTCTCAGCCCTGCTTACAGCACCTGGATCCATTTGCTTAAATTAATGAAGTAACAGAGGGTTACCTGTTTACTTTTAGTCTTCAAATGCTGAAAATATTATCACTATCCCACACTGGAGGATCATGACTGTCTTGCAGTACCAGGAGCTGCCAGTTCCTTAAAGAGCTCTTAGCCACTCTGTCAGTGTGATTCTCCTCCACTGCAATGCCTTATTCTCAGGCTCAATCATTTACATACATATATTTACTAAGAAGTCATGTTTTTAGGAAGATCTACTGTCTCAGGTTGGGTTCCCTGGGAAACAGACCCTGGGAACTGATACACTAATAAACTTCCTGCATGCTAGCTGCTGATTCAAAAGCATACACTAATAAACTTCCTGCATGCTAGGAAGTTTATTAGTGTATGCTTTTGAATCAGCAGCTATGGAAGAGAAAGAATGGGAAAGATGCAGGATTTAGCAGAGGTGGAAGCTGAGCTGCAACATAGTTTCAATGGAAGACTTAGCCAATTCTATAAGAACTTTTGCCAATGAGATGACCCTTCAGAGCTGTCCTGAGTTGGGGCAAGAAGTGTAGGCATTTACACTTCTGCATAGATTACTCATTGGGTATTAGGTGTTCCCAGGAAGGAGTCATAACCTTGGATGAGGAGGTTCTTTTCAGCAGATGGGAGAGTAAGTTCTTTGGTTCTGAAGTGAGATCTGAGCAGTGCATCTCAACGTTCATCACATGTACCCTGATCCCCTTATTTAAAGTTGTAACCCCAACCTCTATTGTCTCCCTCTGCTCCTCTGCCTTATATTTCTATGTTGCACTCATCACCTAACATATCATATAATTCATTTTTGGATTTTATCTCTCTCCCCTAACTAGACTGTGAGAATTTTGTGGACAGGAATTTTTGTCTATATACTTTTTTCATTGCTGTATTTGAGCATCTAGAATAGTGTCTAATAAGTTCTCAACACATATTGATGCCTGGAATATGCTTTAAAATACCCCAGAAAAAAATATATAGTTAGATAAGTAGAAAAAAATGAGATTGGCCATTAGTCAATAATTATTGAATCTTGGTAATGAGTACACAGAGATTCAATCTACTATCCTTTCAAATTTTGCATATGCTTGAAATTTTTCATAATGAAAGCTTAAAAAAAGATTTATTTTAAATTTACTACTCATAGGTGAAGAAAATAACAAGAGAGCCTATTTTTCTTTCCTCTTTTTCTCCCAAAGGTATTCTGAAAATACAATTAAACATCTTCTTATCCTCAGTGGAACAGAAAATCAATAGCTTTGCTCTGGGGCTCCAATGCCTGTTCTCCAGCCATCCCTGTAGGCATGCCGCTGCCATGGGAACCCCAAGTAACTTAGCTGCCAATGCCCCTGCAGGGTTAGTGGTGCAATTTCAGCTCTCTTCTCCTAAGATGCCAATATTTTACAGACATTGCAGAATTAGGCCAGCATTTCTTGCTAGACACTGCATAGGTAGAGTTAGACAAGACCAATACATTCTGAAAAACTAAGAGTGATTACTGAATTTCCCTTTTCATCAGTCATGGAACCGTGAGTAAAAGGAGGCTGTGTGAGAGTCACCTCTCCCCAAAGTGGAGGCTGACCCATAGGGTAGGGGAGAGAGAAGAGAGAAGCAGTTTTCTACTTCTCTGCTGCCTCTTCCCCAAATTCCAAGAAAGGCCCCACATGATATGGCTTCTGTGGCTGCTCTGACTTCATTTCCTTTCACTGGCCCCAAGGCCCCTGAGCTACACTGGCCTCTGCTGCTCCTGACATGACCAGACATGCCCTTGTATTGGCGCCTTTACTCCCCACTGCCTGTAATGGTCTCCCCATGGTTTGTTCCCTCACCTTCTCCAAGCCTTAGCTCAAATGTCACCATCTTAGTGATTAATTATTTAAAATTGCACACACTTCTACCACCCTGTACTCCTAACCCTATTACCTTGCTTTACTTTTTCATTATTCCTTACCACTTACCTCTTTCAAATATATGATTTATTTATCTATCTCTCCCACATGTCTATAATAGTATTAGGTACATAAATAGTTATTGAAAAAGTGGAATAAGTAAGTGGAGCTCAGAGTCCTGTGTTTCTCAGTGTTCACACATTTGAGATTTTAAAAGTCAGTCCTAGTTTTTACTTTTTTACTGTCAAATCTCTCTGCCTCCCTTTCTTTTGTCAGAAACCTCCATTCCTCTGGTTCATACTTTAAAACAACCATAATGATCTTTTAAAAATGTAATTCTGGGGTTCGAAATATTTTTTCCAAGAGATATTTGAATAAATTAAGGAATACAAATTTTAGCAATTCTGAGTTCTATATAAGAGTACAGGTGCTATCAACTTCTGCAGTACACATGTGTATGACAAAATGATAACCCAAATATTAGTGAATTTTATATTACATTTCATAGAATCTTGTTCTTCTTAAAAGAAATTTAAAATATATATAATTAAATATTTAATTTCTATACCTATATAGGGAGACAGTGTTGAAGTGAGGGCCGAAGCAAGACTTGCTCTGTACAGAGGTGCCAGCAGTATCCATTGTTCCCTGTAGAGCCCTCCCCACTCCCAGTGCCACCATAGCCGTGATGTCATCAAACTGGATAACAGAGGTTACTCAACCCATAGGATTCCCTGAAACCCTGCCTCCCCCAACTCATGTCCCCACCTAAGCCACATCCAGGTGTATCCTCAGTGAGTCAGGTGCTCCTTGCTAAGACTCACACTGGAGGCAGCCTCAGTTTCTGGTGTGGCCTTTTGAGGCAACTGTAAGTACAGCATCTATGGATTGCTTACTGAATCTTAACAGGTGGCCCCAGAGGGGTAGAGGTTTGGGCTAAGTTTGGTCTGCAGCTGAACCTCTCTCAAGACTGTGCCACTGGACACCTACTTCACAAATCCACACTAATAAGACCAAGAGACTTAGTACATAGAAACAGACACAGAAAGGCAGCCAAAAGGGGAAGACAAAGAAGCAGAAACTATATGACAGAACAGAACAGAGTTCCAGATATAATGCAGTCAAGTAATCTAACAGGTGCAGAGTTCAAAACACTGGTTATAAAGATGCCCAATGAACTTTTGGGAAGTGAAGATAAATTCAGTGAGAACTTCAACAAAGAGATAAAAAACATAAAAACGGAAGTGGAAATTATAAAAGGGAACTAGTCTGGAATGAAGAACACATTATCTGAGATCATAAGTATATTAAATGGAATAAACAAAGGAATAAACAAAGTGAATAAAGAAGAAGACAGAACAGCCAATCAGGACACTCAATCAGAATGGCAAGAGAAAAGATGCCAAGACTATAAAGATAATTTAAGGAGGATATGGGATACTATTAAGGCTCCAAATATTCGTCTGATCGGCATAAGTGAAGAAAATCAAGATGTTGAACAGCTGTTTGAAGAAATGATAATGGAAAACTTCCCTAATCTGGTGAAAGAAATGGACATAAAGCCTCAGGAAGCTCAGAGGAGTCCAAAAATCAGGGATCCAAAGAGGCTCACACCAAGACACATCATAATTAAAATGCCAAAGGTTAAATACAAAGAAACAATATTAAAAGCAGCAAGAGAAAAACAAATAATTACCTACAAAGGGAACATCTATAAGACTGGCAACTGATTTCTCAAAAGAAACTATGCAGCACAGAAGGGTTTGGCAAAAAATATTCAACAGGATAAAGACCCATCATATACAACCAAGAATAATTTATCCAGCAAAACTATCATTAATAGTTGAAGGACAGATAAAGAGCTTCCTAGACAAAAATAAACTAAAGGAATTTATCACCACCAAACCAGAATTACAGAAAATGCTGGAGAGACTTCTTTAAGAAAAAAAAACAAGTATCAAAAACAGGAATAAAGAATGGTAACAACTACATTCCTATCAATAAATATCTTAAATGAAAAACAATTAAGTACTCCAACCAAAAGTTAGAGTGGCTGAAAGGATAAGAAAACAAGACCCCTACATGTGAAAAGGAAGGGGAAGGAAAAAGATATGGCTTTGATGGACTTAGAAGGTGTTTAAGCCAGACAGAGAAAGACAAACACTATATGATTTTACTTATATCGGAATCTAAGGAATAAAATGAACAAACGAGTCAAAAACAGACTCACAAATATAGTGGACAATTTGATGATGGACAGAGGGGAGGGAAGTTTGTGAGGGCTGGGAGAATGGGGTGAAGGGCTAAAGAAGTACAAATTAGTAGCTGATGGATGGTCATGGGGATGGGGAGCATGGCATAGGATATGCAGTTAGCATTAATACGTTGGCTAGGTGGAGGATCAGGGGAGGGAGGGTGCAACTGTGGGGATCGTTTTATGAACTATATAGATGTCTAATCAATGTACTATATACTTGAAACTAAATTAAAAAAACACATTGATTAAGACCTTTGACTTTATACTCCCAACTTCATACCCAGCTTCCCCTCACATTGATGGTTAGGTCAATGGCCAGATAAAGGAAAGTTGAGTTGGAGATAATTGGGTGTAGTAGGATAATTTAAGTAGTTCAGTTGCTTCCAGTATTGCTAGTCTGCTTGATATAGAAATGGATTCCAAAAACATACCTACTGACAGCTATGCCAACTCATCTAGTGTTCCTGCATGAAGGTGCAGGGCCAGAGGTCCTATCTCAATATGAATGTGTCCTACAGCTTCTGGCACCAAAGTATGTCAATGGTGGAGGAGAAACAAAGTCAAGGGTATGACAGAGTAACTGGGGGATGATTAATGCTGCTGCATAGAACAACCTGAAGAGCATGCAAATGGAATAAATACTTCGATAGAAAGACAAAGATGATTAGACTGGGTGAAAAAACTAACCCAACTACATGCCGCTCACAAGATGTATACTCTAAATATAAAGACATAGAAAGGTTGAAAGTAAAAAAATATAACCATACTGAACCAGAGCTGGTATGTGGAAAATTTTTCCAATCATCAAAAATGGAAAATTATAAATGGAAGATTCAATTCTCCATGCCTAGTTAAAATTTTCAGAAATGTACTTGATAATGCTGCATAAATAATTTTAAGTATGTACCTTTTTTCTTTTTTTGATAAGAATCACACAATAAATTTTATCAAAATCCCTGTGTTTGTAGGCATAAATCTGTAGCAGTACTACAAACTGTGTATGTGTGTGAAATTGTATGTTTTAAGTAGCCAAATAATCAAAAATAAAAAAAGGTTTTGATTATCGTGTTATAGAAAAGATCGACTTTTCCTTCTATTCTCCCTATAGAAATTGATGCTATAAAATCAATGTCAAGTGGAAAATTTGTAGCTCAAAAATATGGAGAAGAAAGATAATATATAGATATGTCAGGGAGTTAATGAAAATGTTATGTTTTTTAAAAAAAATTTTGTTATGTTTTCGGTATTTGTGAGCTTTTCAAAATATGTAATTTGTTATAATTTCTTTGCTCAACCAAATAAATATTCATCTTTTTGTTTTATAACAATACCATGATTTGGTATTGTTATTCCTTTTTTTAAGAGTCTCAACAATTTTATAAGCTTCAGCGCCCCCCACAACTGGTTCCTTTCCTGCCCATATGCCTATGAATGAACTGTAGATAATAAACGAAATAAGTCAGACCATTTATTTTATTTGAAACATGTAATTGAACAGCTTTCACAGTTGATTAGGCCATATTATTCTGAGCATTGAGTTCAGCATAATTATTCTAAGAGGCTGGATCTCTGACCTAACCCTTCTGAGAAATATTCAATCTTTTATATAGACTTGTAAATATGAAATGCTGCACACTAATTATTGAAGTTATGCCCAGAGCCTCTTTCTAGAATTCTTATTATATTGTATCCATCCTCTGTTTTCATACTTGGTTGAGTAGGTTCATGTTACCTCTCTCTCATTTGCCCAAAGTTGGTTTTGTATCTTCATGCTTTTAAAATAGTGACAATCTTGGAAACAGAAAACTCATTTTTAGAACACAGAACTTCTTCCTTTTAAAAATGAAACACAGAACCCCTAGTGGTGAACATTAGAAGATCAATCTGTAGGTTGGCAGTAGAGGCTCTTGAATGGGCTCAGTGGGTCTAACTCTTGTCCTTTGCATTTCAGATTTCTCTGAAGATCTCTTATTTTTAGAGGCCTTTCTTTCTTCTGAAAGCTTTAAATGTGAACAGAAACCCCCGCGTGTTTTGGTAAAGAGCTAGGAGCATGGGCACTGGAGTGAGAAATTGGGAGACTCGCTAGCTGGGCAACCATTGGCAGATACCTTAAACTCTCTATGCCTTCATTTATTCAATATTCTAACAAAGGATTGTTTATATTTGTATTTAGTTTTATATATTAATGAGCAAATACTGGAAATACACTAAACAAGACACATGAGGCTTCTGCCTGCATGATGCTCCCATTCTAGGGGTAATACAAACAATAACTCAGTAAATATAGAGAAGACCGGTGCTCTTCCCACATTACCCACCCCCTTCACTAGGAACTTCTTCACCCAGGTTTATACGCCTTCTCAGGGGGTGGCCCATGTCCAATGGCTAGCTCTTGTGGACCTACAGAAGCCTGGGCCCCTTACCTCAATTTTAGACAACTCTTAAGAGCTACTCCAGCTCCAGAGCTCTGACAGGCTCCATTGAGGCCTCCTCAGTAGCAGCCAGACTGCAGCTAGCTTCTCCCTCTGCCCAATACTGCCTTCTTTTCTTCTTTATAGCTCCAAATAAACCTTTGCACTAGAGCCTATTTTCAGAGAATTTGAACTAACACAAAATATATAAGCTAAATAACTATGGATTGTGATATGTGAACAAACTCACTCAGTGTGTATGTACGTCTGGGGAAAATTTGAGAGCTTGGTTGAACCAGGAAGGTTAACTCAAACAGTTGCTCATGTATATGTGAGCAAAGGAAGAAAGATGAACTCCCAAAGGAAATTAAGTGATCTGATAGAGAATAAGGAAAAATGACTTTAACTAGCTGGGATAGCACCTGTAACGACCTCTCCTAAGTTAGTATTCTTAACATTTTAATATATTTTATTTCAGTCTATTAATTTTTTTCAATGTGACTAATGCTAGAAGGAAAGCAGAAGTCAATTTTATGTATAGCTTGATTATAACTATAAAAATATGCTCCGAGAAAAAAGGACTAGAAAGGAATATAATAATAACAGGTTATGATAGTAAAAATATATGTGACTTCTTTTCTTTATTTCAGAAAATTTCTGCAATCTGATATTTTTTAATGAGAAAGATTAACATATGCTCTTAAAAACTAACATAAGTTTTTTGTTGAAGCAACCCCCAACGAAAACTTCTAGAATTACCATATAACTGTACTGACCTAGTAAGTATTTGCTCAAACAATCCTACCTCTTCTCATTCATGTGATACTTGAACATCACTTTATGGGATTGGATTTACACGGAAAGTACTCTTGAAATAACAGAAGGTACTTTCTTTCCGGATAGTCTAACCAACATTTAGGAAATACTGCCACCCAGTGGATAATAGAATTTAGTTTTTGTTACTGTTGATTTAATTCTATGCAGAAAGTCAAAATAGAATAGACCAGACAGAGAGTATGTGTGTACATTTGGGGAAACTCCTGGGGCTTGGTTTGAACCAGGAGGGTTAACTCAGAGAGTTGCTCATGTATATGTGAGCCAAAGAGGAAAGGTGAAATGCCAACTAGGAAGGAAGCTGGAATGGAAATCTTTAAGAGACTAAATTGTGTATCTTGTACACTGAATAATACATTATGATTCCAATTTTAGAATCCATCCTAAGGAAATAATCATAAATGTTCTAGTTTTAATGCTGCTGTTTATCATGTTTTTTTTTCATAACAATCAAAACAAGAATGTAAATGTCCAATGATTGAGGATTGATTGAATGATATTGGTACGTCTCTACAATTAACTACTCGTTGACCATTAAAGTGATATTAAAACTGTGTAGTGACAAGGAATGAGGTTTACGACATACAGTTGATCTTTGAACAACGAGGATTTAGGGGTGCTGACCTGTGTGGTTGAAAATCTGCATGTAACTTTTGATTTCCCGAAGATTCAACTGTAGTTATCCCTCGGTATCCAGTGGGAATTGGATACAGGACCCTCTGCTGATACCCAAACCTTCTGATGCTCAACTCCCTTATTTAAAAAGGCCTAGAACAATGCATGCAGTGGGCCCTCCACATCCAAGGATTCCCAACTGTGGATCGAGAATACTGTTTCAATTTGTGGATGAGAAACCCAGAAACAAGGTAGGCCGACTGCATATTTATTGAAAAAAAAATCTACATATAAATAGACCTGAGCAGTTCAAACCCAGGCTATTCAAGGGTAAAATGTGTTTTTTTAGTGAAAAATGGAGATCACAAAGTAGCTTATATCATATACAGCTAAAACACCATAAGGATATACATCAAAATGTTAATAACAATAATAATTTACATATATTTAGTGCTTACTATGTGCCAGGAAGATTAAAATAGTTATCTTGGACACACCTAGCGCTCTCTTATCCAATTTGGTTTTTCTAATGATTTCTTCTGCTTCCATTCCTAACCTTTCTTGGGCCCTGGACTTCTTTAGCAGGCTAGTCAAGCATATGGAAGATGCTTTTAAATACATAAAATAAAACACATTGCATTAAGGAAAAATTACATTGAAATATAGTTATTAAAATATCTAAAAAACAAATTTGTGATATAATAATATGTATGTATATTATAGACATATAATATAGATATATAATAGAGTAATATATATCTACATACTATGTTAGTGCATTAAATAAGATGTAATAGAAGGTGTAGTAGCAATTACTAAGTAGAGATATTACTAAAATATTTCAATATAATTACAACTACTGTGATATGATATGAAAATATTTGTGATTTCTGTTGATGACAAAGTCACTGTGTTTTATTGGCTACGTTCATTATTGGGGTAAATGTTAAATTGCAGCTAAAACTTTGTGACAATAAAAATATTTTTTTCCTATCCATAAAATATAGGTTAAAAATTCCTGTCCTTCAGTCTATTATCCAGCCAGCTGTCAGATTATGTCATTCTCTTTTCAAATCCCTTAAATGTCTTCTTATCTCACTTAAAACCCTTACTCTAAGAAGACCTGGCCATAGTTTCCTTCTTGATCTCATTTCCTACCATTTCCTACCACTCGCCTTGTTCACTGCCCTTCAGCCACACTGTCTTCTGCATAATTCTTTGAACACAAGCCAACCACTGTCCTGGTCTTTGCTCTTGCCATTCTCTTTGCCAGAACATTTTCCCCTTAGATATTGGCAGGTCTTGCTGCCTTATTTCAGGGTCAATATTTTCCATAAAGGGCCAGACAGTAAATATTTTAGATTTTGCAGGCCATATCATCTCTGTGGCAAGTACTCGACCCTCTTGTGATAGTGCCAAAGCAACCATAGACAATACATAAATGAATGGGTGTGGATGTGTTCCAATAAATCTTTATTTTTGGACACTGACCTTTGAGTTGCATATTAATTTTCATGTCAAAAAATCTTTCAAATTTTATTTTTTGCATTTTGATTATGTTAGCTCCTTCATCAGCTATCTTTGCCATTTACAAATTTGACAACTTTTATAATGTCTTTCTTTCAGAGTAAAGCATAGAGGGGGCTGACTCCACATGAGTCCTCCAGGTGGCTGGAGCACCACTAACCCACCCTTGTGGTGTATATCCTGTATATGATCCTTTAGGTTAGGGTAACAGAGAAGTCTTTCACACAAGAAGTGGAAAGAAGTGAGGACTTCAGATAATTCAACTTAATGGCAATAGCTCAGACAGTCAAAGCTTATTTTTAAAGAGAGAAATGCCTAAGATTAGTATTAATATGTCAAAAGAGAGAATGTGTCAATCATAAGGGTCTGGAATCAGCTGTGGAGAAACAAAGGCGAATCCTTGAGGCAAATATCAGTGTTATTCACCCGGCCCTATGTCAAACTTCCTGATAGAATATCTCTGTTGAGAGCTGGCTATTTGAATCATCTAAGAAACCCCTTTTTTTCTACCTGATTCCAGACTCATACAGACACTTCCCGAAGATTCAGATTCTCATATAATAAATCCACAGGGAGAGAATAGGCTGGTAAGATTGACTCCACTGTCTGGGCCACCAGCCTGCTACATTCCTCACTGAAAATTAATAAAATGATGTCTGTTCCAACAAAATATAGTTTCATCAACAGAATATGTGAACTACTATATTCATACATCAGAGTATTGCTTAGCAGTAAAAATATAACGAGTGAACAAAAAGCACTTATAAAATCACAAGACAAAATGAAAAGAGGCTTATTTACCCAACCGTGGCAAACTAAAATCAAGGGGTATTCTTTAACATTTGTGAGGTAAACTTAGGAGAAATAAAAGAAAGACCACAAGATAAAATGAAAATAAAACAACCTAGAAGTGAGCAAAAAACAAAACAATTCCAATTCAAAGCCAACAACAAAGTCCCTGCCCTCCAGCAGCACTGGATCCAGTACTGGGGACTGACCGATCTCATTTAAGAAGACTGAAATTAAGCATTCCAATCACATGCTTTAGTAAGTGAAGCTCTATCATTATAAAAGATACACAGCATTTGCCTAAAAGGGTGCAGTGATATGGATACTTCTGCTACTGATATAATTAGAAGACGGGAACCAGATTATAGCTTTATTATAAATTTCTATTAAATTCTCCAAACACACGAGGCAAAAGGGAGATGCCATTTTTTGAGCACTTGGTTCAAAATAAATGTTCAATGAATGGTCTTTTGATTACTTTCACCAGTACTCTCTCTCTAGGCTTTATAGTGCCTCCTTAGTGACGCAGATATATTTGTTAGGTGAAATTTAATAATTATTATTTTTGGTATTATTATTAAAATGACATAATTAAATTTGGTCTGAAACATAGCACTTATTCTGTGCTGGGTAGTGTCTCAGGTGTTTCAAATGCATTCATTTATTTAATTCTTACAACAACTCATGAGATAGGTGCTGCTATCACCCCCATTTTATAGATTAGTAAACTAGGGTGTGGCATGGTAATGTGCTCAAGATCATGGAATTAGCAAAAGGTAGATCTAGGATTTGAACCTAGCATGTTTCACTAGTCTTTGTCCTACATTGCCTCCCACTTGGGATTTCATTCATTAGAAACACCAGGGGAACCCTATGTTGGCCTACTCAGCCTGAATCTCTAGGAGTAGGACGCATGATCTTATATTTTAACAGGCTTTCCAGGTGATGCTTCTCCAATTAGCCCAGCATCAGTTAACTGACTGAGATGAAGGTACCAGGGCTCTAAGTTCTTCTTGCTTCCTATTGCCACTGTTGCTCAGGCAACCATCATGTCAGAGTTGTTGTTGCCTATGCATGTGCATCAATTCTTTAGAATGGGTGTCAGAAGCTTATATAAAATCCAAGAGGCAATAACGAAACACTGTTGTAGAAATTCTACAACACTAATGCTTTTGATGGTGTAGAGAATGACATGGTATGGAAAAACCCAACACTGACAATTCTGAGTTGAAGAGTGATTCGGTAGGGTTGAAGTCTAAGTAAGAGTGAGTTTTAGGAAATTTCACCCACTAATTTTGCTTACTTTCTTCTTCTTCTTCTTCTTCTTCTTCTTCTTCTTGCTTCCTTCTTCTTCTTCTTCTTCCTCTTTCTCTTTCTCTCCTTCTCTTCCCTCTTCCTCCTCCTCCTCCTCCTTCTCCTTCTTCTATGTATGCCCAAGAGAGCTAAATTAGATAAAAATCAAAAGATCTTTCAATAAATTTAAATATCTCTAATAATAAGACAGCAATGTATCATACTTTAATTGGCGGGTTTTGTTCTTTCCTCACAGTCTATAAAATAATGGTAGTTTTAGAGTCAGTGGCATCTTAGATGAGATGAAATACAAAGAAGTTTCTCTAGTCTTTTAGAATTACCTTTTGGTTCCTAATGAATGAATGTGATATCTAAATTCCTTCTCAGTAGACTTGGATTCTCACTTGGAAAGAAACCAGAACAGTGAATTACAAAATGAAAAGAAATGTTGTAAACCCAGAGGACTAGATAGTAGAGTCCAGAATATTCCTTCATCTCTACTCCTTTCTTTCACATAATTTCAATTTGGTTGAGATGGCTCTGGGAAGGGGAAAGTTGAAGGTAAAAAATAACACAGGCATTCCTTGGAGTGATTGTAGGTTTGGTTCCAGACTACTGTAATAAAACAAGTTGTAATGTTTCTGCTGGTGGAGGGTCTTGCCTTCAATTTGTAAAAAAAATGCAATATCTGTGAAGTGCAATAAAGTGAAGCGACATAAAACAAAGTAGCCTGTAATTGAATTATGGAGGCACCCACCATAATTCAATTGAGGGTCTCTGTGTCCCAGTTTTACATTCCCAGCTCTGAGAAGAATCTGATTGGTTCAGCTAGGCTATTTGTTGGTACTCATTTGAATAAGTGTATATCCCTGATGCAACCAGTTGCTGCAAGCTTTAATGGAGGTCAGATGGAACAAACATGATCAGTTAGTTTCCCCCTTTTAACATAAAAGGTAGGTGGAGGCAATTTCAAAGAAGGAAGCATGATTTGGATTGGCAACCCAAAATATGTCTATTATATTTGTCATAATTAATTATTAATCTGTAGTTCTTAATACCATTATCATTGTGTATGCGACTTTTTATATTTTTTCCTACTTCATTAGACTCTCAACTCCTAGAGGGTAAAATTTAGCATTGTATAACCTCAATGTGCTCTGTTTCCTCATCTATAGAAAGCAATTCTTAAAAGCATTTAGGTCATTAGGTAGTTGCAAGCCTTAAAGATAATGTGCTCAGTAAATATTAGTTGTCAATATTGTTATCACATCTTCTTTGTAACTTCTTTAGTCTCCTTGTTCTCCACATGCCAATATAAGTGGTTCTCAAAAAACTTTTCGTGTATGTGGTTGAATTGAATTCTCAGTAGGTAAGTCATGAGTGGGTTTTGCCTTAGGGAGATACGTGGAATCACTTCTCTCCTAAGAACAATTCTAATTATGCCCTCACCCTCTCAATTCTCTCACTGTTCCATTTGTGGATGTCACAGATTAATCTTATTCACAGATCTTCTATATTGTATATAAATTATTTGTTTATATAGCTTTAATATATCCCTGAAGTCAAAGAAGATATTTTTCTGCCTTAGTATCATTTCTATATTCCTAGAGTCTTACTTGGTGCCTGGCATAAAGGAACTCAGTACTGAACCAGTATTTGAAGATCTAGTTTTGAGCTCATATTCTAGCAGGGCAATAGACAGATATTAAAGCTATAAAATGTCCTGAAATATAGTCCAAGACTTGGAAATGGGCAAAATAAATGATTGCATATCCTTTCAGTAGAGTGTTGGGCATTGACTAGGAAATTTATGGATTATCTGATTCTATCTGATGATGTCTAAGCTATTTTAAAACCCTGTGAGAGTAGAATGTTAGAAAACCGATGGCAATACTGATAATTTATGTTCATAACAATGCAAACGAACTTTGTCAGGTAGAAAATACAAATCTCTAAGTCAAATTCTCATTTAAACTAGTTTTAACATCTTACAGGTTTCCTCATTAATGAGTGAGTGGAATAAAATCTGTGGCACAATTTCATTTTATATTTGCATGAGAGTAGTACTTTTAACTCTGAAAAAGTATACTTTAATGGAAATGGCGTGATTAATTCTATAATGGAGGCATAAGGATTTATGGGAGCACAGGTGAGATCAATTTATTTGACATTATGTGGGAAGGATGATTTCACTTAGGAGGTAACTTTTAAAGCTGGGGTTTTAGAAGAAAGAGTTGAATTGACGTACAGCTGAAGTTGGGGGAGAAATGAAAGAGAAAGAAGAACTACAGGCAAAAGCTACTGGAATTGAGATGGGTCTGTTTTTTTGGCCTCTATTGCTTAAGAGGCATAAGACTTAAAACTACCACTGGCTCTGTACCAACCACTTTTCAAAGGTAGTGAGATCTCAGTTAGGTTGCCTGACACTGTTGTAGGACAGTGTTATTGAAGTCATAATCAACTCTAAGATCAAAGAACTGACCCCTTACAGATCTCAACAAATACTCTATGTAGGCTTATTCAGAATACAGAACCCACTGAAATGCTTATTTTTAAAATAAATTTAGACAAGATATTTGCATTCATATTTGAAATTTTATATATAAGTGTGTGAAAATTATTATATTTTAAAAATAGTGAAATATATTCCATTTGTACTTAAAATTTAATTTTGCAATAGGAAGACTGACATAAATGACATTAATCATGAGCATGGTTTCCTAGTTTCTTGATTAAACCTCTTCATAAACTTAAAGGCCATACTGTTTAAAAATTTAAAATCATTATGTTTTCTCAATATAAAAGCAATATGTATATATATATATGTATATAGTCATTGTAGAAAAATTAGAAACTGCAAAAAGATTAAAATTAAACTTGTTCATAATTATATCAATTAGACATATAACTGTTATATACCTTTCAGATCTTTTTTGTTATACACACACACAGTTTTTTTAATTCATTGAGGTGAAATTCTCACAATATAAATTTGGCCATTTTAAAGTACTCCTAGCCAGTGCAAGTACATCCAGTTCCAAACATTACCATTACCACATAAGGAGACCCAGTACCGATTAACCAGTCCCTCCCTATTCTCTAATCCCTCCAGCCCTTGGGAACCACCAATCTCTTTTCTGTCTATGGATTTACCTATTCTGGATATTTCATATAAATGGAACCATGCAATATGCAACTTTTTATGTCTGATTTTTTTCACAGAACATGCTTTTTTTTTTTTTTTTGAAGTTCATTCATGTTATAGCATGTATTAGTATTTCAGTTCTCATTCCGGCTGAATAATATTCCATTGTATATAGTGTATGCATTGTTAAAGAGCATAATTCCACTGAGTAAATTTGAAGATCTAATTGGCTTATTAAGTGATTCATAAATTGGGCAGCATCCCATCTAGCAACTAGAAGGGCACTATGATGAGTTGTAAAAAATGTATAGTTTCATAGGCAGAAAGAAGGTGAGACTAAGAAATTAAAAGTGTGGATTATTTCAAGCAAGGATGCCTTCTCTTAGAGGAAGGCAGGAGGTCTTATCAGGCAAATTACTTCATAAGGGTTGGTCAAGAAATTCTAGATTGATTGGTTTAAAATTCCACTCCTGGGAAAAGCTGAAACCACAATTAGGTTAATTTGTTAAATTTAGGTTTGGTGACATGGCTTAACAAGTGACTCTTTTGGTCTATTTGTTTCCTTTCTTTTTCTTTTTATTTTAACAGTATATACCACAATCTATTTATCCATTCATCTGTTGGAGGACAGTTATTTCTTTTTACAATCTACTCTTTAAAAAACACAACCAAATCTTAATATATTTTGCATTTGTCCATGAACAGTTTTTATAATCTTGCTTTATACATGGTCACAGGAATATGCTCACACAAATGTGCTTGAAACATTTAGAACTAGATCAGAAGGAAAGTCAAGTAAGAACTTTGGTTTTTTTTGTTAATACCTAATTCACATTGTACCCTCCCTACTCACACACAGGCAACTACATACCATCACTACCATCACCATTGAATCCAAACTGCCCTGAACTTTCCTTCTTGTTTCTGCACCCAGATACGAATTCTTTCACAAAGGAGGGGATGCCATCAAGAAGTGCTGATTCCTGTCCCCTCTCACTTCTCTTTAGGAGTGTGGTGTTATGGGGCCCAGTCTTCTGACAGTCTTAGCCCAGAGTACTGTACAGTACTTGGTAATCTCAATACCATAGTGCCTGGTTATTTGCATAATTAATTTTTCTCTCAGCAACCAGAAGAACATAGTGTTAGAAAATAAAATTCAATGTCGTAAATTTGGAGACTTAATTGGCTTTATTAAGCGATTCATAAATCAGGCAGCATCCTCTCTAGCAATCTAGAAAAGTACTCTAAGGGGTTGTGCAAAATGGAAGGTTTTGCACAGAGGAAGAAGGGTGGGACAAGGGAGTTATTAACAAAAGAAAGGATTGTGCAGAATGCCTCTTCTTTCTACAGGTTTGGGAGGAGGGATAGAGAGGGCCCAAGTAACGAATTACCTTACTGGTGTTTAAACTGAAAATTCCAGACTGGTTGACTAAGATTATGTGTCTGGGAGAGACTGAAACTGCAATTAGATGAGGTAATACATCTAGGTTTGGTATCATGGGCTTTTAGCACAAGTGATACTGTTAGGTAGTCAGACATGAGCAGCAGGAGAACAAAGGAATGGAAGCCCAGCCAGAGACTGAACAAAGAACACCCCATTGGTAGTTAAAGAATCCTTCCTGCATCCTGGGAGACAAAGGACTGGAGGGCCATAAACCTATAGTTGATTTAATCTGGTCACAGACACCTACGGAGAACGTACTAGCCTAACCTGCCCACAACCTCAACCTCATAATACCATCATCATAATACCATGTATATGCCTGGAAGTTTGTGAATCTAATGATAACAGACTGAATTCTAGGTAAGCACATGCACACTAGGCAAAGAGTTATACAGCAGCCAAATGTCAATCAAAATGACCTCATGTGTCAATCGCTTACGAACACCTTCATAACCACCCATCTCAGCCCTAATATAATATAGCCCTTCCCATTTCTGAGCTGTTACAGCCCTCTTCTCTGAGAACCTGTTCCTACCTTGGAGTGTACTCTTGTATCTCTTCACCTCCCCAATTCCATAGGACTACAGCCTTCCTTAGCGTGACCCATCTCCTTTTAAAATTACCTTTAATAAATCTTTTTCTAAACCTCACTGACCTGTAATTCTTAGCTGCATCAGCGGTGAAGAACCAAGGAAAAATGCTAAGTGCACTTCTGCATTGTTACTCCCTCCATGCTGCCGGGGTGGTGGGGTGGGGGGTGGGGGCACAGGAATTCAAATCGACCCCAAACGGTAACGTTAATGACACCATTTTGGGCCTGTGGTTTTTCTCTTTAACAATAGTAAATTCATTATATTCTCTAAGTCAAGGACCAGATTAATTTATTACTCCCAATTTAAAATTTTTTCTTATGCACTATGCCAGCAAACCTAATTTATTTCTCCAGAGGCACAGAATGGTCTGTTTACTTAGCAGGCCACATTTAGCTTTAGTAACTGTTAAAGAGAAAACCGCAGGCACAAAATGGCCTACACTAAAGATCAATAATTACAGAAAACAGTGCCTGTTCTTTCTACATCCTAATAAAAATTCACCTGAAGGAGTTTCAAAGTAGTATAATTGTTTCCATACCCTATCCCCAGAATTCCTGGTGCCAGGGGGCACAATGACCCAACTTTATCTTTCCTATACATTTCTTTCATTTGATGTAAAACTTAATCATTGAAATGTATGTACCCTAATTGAGACTTTTGATGCATCACATGTACTTTTCTTCACTTAGTCCTCTGCCTATTACTGGTCCAAAGTTTGTGTGCCCAGTGGACTCTTAGAAATGCTTAAACTCAAAATGTCAGAATTTGGAATAAGGAAAAGTTTATTGATCAAGAAGGGGCCAATGGAGAAAATGGGAGCCCTAATCCTCAAATTCATCTTAAGAAAGTACAGAGCTCAGGCTTCTTTTATGTCAAGGGAAAGAAAAACAAGAGGGGCTGCTTTTGTAAAACCTCAAGCCCCCAAGAAGAATTCCTCTAATGATTACCATGTCTAAAGCAGGAGGTCTTAGCCTGAAGTCCGTTGAGACACAGCAGGCTTGGACAAGAAGGAGTCAGAGAGGCTGAGTATTTCCCTCTGTTACTTGCCTGTGTAAGTGCTCCTCATTTTCCCAGAGTTAAAGCTTTGTTTTAAGGCTTTTTGAAGCTCTGCTCTCAGACTATAGTACTCAGCAAGACCCAAAAAACTGCTTTCGAAATTTTCAGAGATTCAGTCTCTTTTCATTGACAGCGTAAAGGGTATGATAGTTATCTTTTGAGGAAAATTTCCAGAAACTGCTGTATATATCATCTTCGGTTAACATCTGATTTGTCAGAACTTAGTCAATGACCAAATAGCAACATGGTAAGCTGGGAAATGTAGACTTTATTTCAGGCATTTATTTACCAGCTAAAAACTGGAGATCTTATTGAGCAGAAAACAGATAATAGAGAAGGCAATTGGCAATTGTCAAGACCCAGTCCCGGCTTTCTAGAGAGAAAAAGAGAAGGGAATGCATGTAGGTGCGCACAACAAAGAGATCTAATTCACACTGGGTGAAGCTCTCCAGAGATGGGGTCTTCTGAACTGAATTTTTAAGAAAGAGCAGAAATTATTCAGGCAAAGGGTGTGGTGGTGGTGCTGTGATGGTGGGGAGGGAGTTTCTGTATAGGGGAAGTAGTGAATTTCCAGAGGTTTGAAAGATCGAAGAAGTTACTAGCACTTTAGTGTGGTTACAACATATATTTAGAGGTCAAAAACACCAAAAGATTAAGTTGGAAAGATTAAGTGTCAGTTCATCTTGTATCTGGTCTACTACGTAATAATTATTTAAATGACAAAATATTTTTAAAAATTACTTCCTATTTAACCTTTCACTTAAATGGGTTTATGAAACCACTAAACATTGATATTTAAGGAAATCAGTTATATTTGTAGAATATCTTACTTTTCATAGCACAATCGTAAATAGTATCTGCAAAGATATGAACCATTTGCTACAATTTCCTCAAAGATGATCAGTCTTCTCAGATCCTAGCAGCAAAAGAATTGTATAAAGCATCAAGAATTGAGGACTTTTTGGACTTTACAAAATAGATTTCATTTTGAGTCATAACAGTAATGTCAGCTGGTAAACAACCAATTCACATGATGGGAACTCCCTTAGGGTATGACAGGACCGCCCCAAACCACAGACATGTCAGCCAGACTGCAGTCCATAAGCCATACTGCAGGAGCTGATAAACAAAAGGATTCCATCTTATAAGGATCATACAAGCTGAACACCTCAGACAAACAATGCTCAAGCTTGGTGGAGAGTATCATGAATAGGTACAGTGAGAGCTGAAGCCCTGACCCTCTGCCTGTTGTATGTAGTTGGCTTGGGACGCAAACCAATCTGCTGGCTTTGGAGACGCTAAGGACTTTCATCTCTTTGCTCTGTCCCATAAGACTCTGTACTTCCCCTCTCTTTGCGTTGTGTGTTAATCTGCATGGATACTTGATTAGATTATCTGAGAATGTTCCACTCCATAAACCTGGCATTGTGGAAAGACACAAACATGTCCAAGAGTGTTACTTTGGTAGCTGCTTTCCTTGCCTGCAACAAGAATCCAACTAGATCAAAACTTACTTTATTCATCTGCTTATAAGATTCATAAAGATCCATCCTTGCCCCTGACAAAAGTTTTTAAAAATTGCCCTGTTTTCAGTGCATCTATATTAGAGACAAAAAGGCTGAGGCTTAAGGGGTGAATTAAATAGCTAAGATTCTGAGGTGTAGTCATCAAGAAATTAGTAATTTGATGTTGCCTCTAGCAGAGAAAGACATCTCAGAAAATATATCAACTTTTCATCCTGTAAATGGTATTCTTAATTAAAACAAAGCAAAAATAAATCCGAGGTCATAGTGATCATCAGAGGTAGAGTTTGGGTCTGTTATAAAGATTGTTTGCAAAGATGGCTATAATTCCTCCTATACCTCTTTGCAAGGTGACTTTTTCTGTTCATTGAAGGATGGAATTTATTTCCCTAGGCTTTGAGTCTTTTCTGATCCTGTGACTTGTTTTGACCAAGGCATTGTAGTAGAAGTGACTCTGTGTGTAACCTTCAAGACTGGGCCTGACACTGCTATGAAAGCCAATCTAAGCTATGGAGGATGAGAAGCCACATGGCGGGGGAACCACGGTGCACAGTTAACATCAAGTGGCAGCCATGAGGCCATCTTGGACCTTCTATCCTGGGTAACCCTTCTAGATGAATGCAGCTGCATGAGTGAGCCCAAGTGAAACCAGCAGAGGAACTCCCCACCCAATCCACAGAGCATAAGAAATAAATCATTGCTGTTTTAAGCCACTAGTTTTCAGAGTGGTTTGTTACATAGCAATACATAAATGAAATGGGGTCATTCTCTCGATATTTTAGATTAAAATACATTATTAGCACAATAGCTTATAACTCAAAAGCAATGAAGGCATTGCTATTACATCAATTTCAGGCTTAGTGTAATAGACTTTGCAAAATAAACTGGTAATAGGGAGTCAGGGCTTTCATTGCTATCAACTGAAGAAAAGAGCATAAGTTGTTAGGCATCTGTGAGAAAACTGTAAGGTCTCCATAGCTAGAGGAAATATTTAAAAACATGGGTATTAAACTCCTTAAATGAACTAATGGATTCACTTGGGAAAGTCAATATTTAAAACATATATTTTACTGATAAAGAACTGATAACAACAGAAAAATAAAGATCAGTATGATGGTACAATAGATTCATGAGTAGAAATGCCAGTTACTTCTGTAGGTAAGAACAAGAATGACCTAAACAGTGCCCCTTGATGCTTGAAGATAAAATCCTTGAGTTCTGTGGTATGCTAGTCAGCCTGATGATTTTCATTTCCTGGTATTCACTCTCTTGAGAAATATTCTCTCACACTTAATCATGGCTGGCCCATGTATTCAATAACATATGATGAAATATTCTCTCACACTTAATCATGGCTGGCCCATGTATTCAATAACATATGATGGAAGTAATGATATGTGACTTCTGAGGCTAGGTTATAAAAGACATCGCAGTTCCTACCTTGGTCTCTCTTTTGAATCACTCACTCTTAGGGGAGACACCTGTTATGTTTTGAGGATACTCACGCTGCACTATAGAGAGGACCACATAGTGAGAAACTGAGGCCTCCATCCAACCATCAGTATAAACTTGTCGGCCATGAGAGCGTGCCATCTTGGAAGCAGATCTTTTTTTTTAGATAGCTTCATTGAGGTTATAGTTTATTCACTATGAAATTCACTAAGTACAATTCATTGATTTCTAGTAAATTTACAGATTTGGGCAGCCATGACCACAATCTAATTTTAGAATATTTCCACTGTGCCCAAAGAAACCTCATGCCCATTAGCAGTTGCTTCCCATTTTACCACCAGCCCCAGACAACCACTCACCTATTTTCTGTGTCTATAGATTTGCCTATTCATGAAAATTAATCTAAACGGAATCACACAATATGTGACCTTCTGTTTCTTTTATTTAGTATCTAGTTGACATTTTGACTGCAATCTTAAGAGAGACACTGAACTAAAGCTTCCTAGCTAAGTTACTACTAAATTCTTGATGCACAAAAACTGTGAGATAGTAAATGTTTACTGTTGATTTTAGCCACTAAGTTTTGGGGTAATTTGTTACACAATAACAGATAACTATTACACATGGGTATGTGATTACTACTGGGAAACTAAGTTCCTCTGACATGCAATGTTCCATTAAACCCAACCCCAAAGGTACAACATGTATTACTACTAAACCCTTGTAGACATGAGAAATTATACCTCATAGTTGTATTGACATGTTTTGTTAATGACACAAGAACTGATACTTTTTCTAATAAAAACAAGCCATTTCCAGATCAGAAGAAAGAATCCTCACTTTATTTTTAGGTCCATCCAAAAGGTTGGATGAACAAGGAAGAAATGAAATTGTGGACCAGTTAAAACGTGGTTCAGCTGTTCTACTTGGGTGGGCTTCTAAGAAAATTTGCCATATTAGTCTGGAATCAGTTTTGATTGATCAGATCAGAAAACAAAAGTCTTGCCTATAATTCCAGGAGACTGACTAATCAGTTGCAACCTTGAGATGCCACTATCAAGAAGTCATTTAAAGGATTCATGAGGGACAAGAGGAACAGGTGAATGCAGGCTTCTGATTTTTTGAGTTAATACCAAAAGAAGGAGAAGGCTTACAATTTCATAACTGTGTGAATGGGTCAAAACTTCATGGAATGCTGTAAAATGAGAGCCAGTTGTAAAATGGTTTAAATAATGTGGAATTAATGCTCTTGACAATCTAGTTTTTAATGCAGTGAAGGTTGAAGATTAAGAGATTAATCTAGAATCCAATAGTAGCGAAAGTTTTCAAGCTTTGAAAATATTTAAGTTTTGAGGGTAAAGAGTAAAATCTTTATGACAAATAGAAATAGTATTCAGTTCTTGTTATGTAGCTACCATTCATGAAAACACTAGTTTTAATAACACATATTCATTTTTTATTATTCAATGTGTATTAATATTTAGTAAAATATTTAAGTATGAGCATGATATTAAAATTTCTTCAAATTTACTATTCTGCTGTATGTTTTGTTCCAGTTTTCATTGAAATGTTTGTGTATACATATTATAACTTCTTGTAAAAGAATTCATTTAAGTTTATTGTATTTAATTGCTTGCTTTATACTATTTTTTACTGATATATGCTGTATACAGAGGAATACTCTCAAATTTATTTGATACTGTGGCTTGCTTTTAAGCTGCTAGTACCAAGATACTAGTACCTATATTTGCCTTCATGGCACTTAATGCATAGCATGGGGCTTCATTTACCCATCATTTGTGTGTGTGTCTGTGTGTATATTTTGTTGTCTGCTATATTTTCACTATATATTTCTTTTAGCTATGTGGCTAAGATACCTTTATTCATGGTTAGTAGTATATAATTAAATACACAGAACCTGTGATTTCCTAGAACCCAATATATTGTACATAGTTACCATATTAACTTGAGCATGTGATACTTCCCTCCACAAAACCACTTAAAATCATTTAAATACTGTCATAAACACAAATACAAGTCTAATGAAATGCACTTTTACCTCATAATTTTTTCTTGCAAAATTGGGTGCTCTTATTCACATTCAAATCTTGTATGACAGCAAAGTGCTATGATTCAGGCACTGTGGAAACAGGAAAATAAGATACTGAACTCAACTTGAAATATCTAAAACCCTAGTAGAAGAAACAGACATAAACCAATACTTAGATTGCTATGTGATATGTGCGTTTCAAGAGGAGGAAGCCTCAGATATTTGAGAGTAGACAAGGAAACACTTACTGAATAGGTGACTTCTAAACTAAATTGTGGTTTGTCAGGTCAAGAAGGGGATGAAGGGCATTTCAGACAGAGCAGAGAGCATAAACCAAGACAAGGAAGCATAAAAGAACACAGCATGCTCTAGAAACAGCAAATAGCTCAGTGGGGCTGGAGCAGAGTGGCTGTGAGTGAATAGCCTGAGATGACAAGATTAGGTGGAAACCAGAATGAACAGGTTTGTCAGCCCAGCTAAGGAGTTTAGACTTTAACCTGTAGGGTGTGGGGATTTCAAGCAGAGGAATTTTTCTTCTACAATGTTTCTTTGGCTGCACTGTAGTGGATGAATTGGAGAGTAAGAGATGGAAGGCAGTCAGACTAGTTAGGAGGCTATTATGATAATTAAATGAGAAATGGAAACTTACTGGATTTCATTAACCAATGTCATCATAAAAAATTAAATTAATAATAAAAAATAAAAATAAATAAATGAGAAATTATGAGGTCAGAAATAAAGGTAAATGGCAGTGGGGATGATGAGGGGCATGAATTAAGGATTTCAAAAAGGGATCCTTAGATGTAGACACAAAAGAGAGAAAAGAGCCAACAGTAGCTCTGTGAATTTTAGCCTGGATGACAGGGGAGGGATGGGGGGACAGTTAGGTCACTGAGTGAGAAGGACAATGCCCTAGGTCATTGGGATTATTTTTGACTCCTCCTTCTCCTTTCCACTGAACACATTACCAACTTCTGCCAGGCCTTTGCCTCCAATCTACACTACTCTCCTAAACTATCCTTCACAGTACTACACAAAGTCATCTTCCTAAAGCAGTTTTAATTGTATAAACATTTGATGGACCTCCTCCCTCCCCCAACCCCTCCCACAATACACATACATTGCATGCTGAATGAAATCTAAGTATCTTAGTGGAGCATTCAAGACTCTCCACCTTCAGGAAGGCCACAAATTACCTCTTGGATACCTTTATCTCCTTAACTACCATTTCCTTTCTCTACTCTATATGTCTACCTCAAACCTCAATCTAATCTTTGTTCCTCTTACACATCCTGTCATTTTGTATCTTTAATCCTTAGCTCAAGTTGTTTTCTCCATTCGAATGCAGCATTTCTTGTCCATCTCAGCCTGCCAAAATTCTACCCAGCGTCTCCATAACATTACCTTCCCCTTAAGTCAAAAGTATTTTTCCTTTTTTCGCAGTGCATAGACTTTTGTGTCTCAATTATAACACTTGGCTTTCTGAGTGGTTTTGTAAATAGTTGTGCCTTGATATCCCTTCTACTTCCTTGTCCCATTGATTTATATGCAGTATAGGCTCAAAAATTTGTGATCAATTGACCTGGAGCAGAGATCTAATCTCTGTATCAATCAAAGTTTAGCAGTCTGGAAAAATCAAGCAAGTCTATGAATCCATGACATCACGCATGAAAAAGTCGAGATGAGTCACCCGTCGTCCCTAGGGGGCCCTTTCACTGTCTAGAACAACTGTGACAAAAAGTGGGAGAAAAATAATTTACTGTCAGGAGAGTATGGCTTCTTCAGTTTCAAGATGCCTTTATTGTTTACGTGAAATAAAATATGTACTGTACTTTAAAAAAGCCCTAAGGAATCTTAAGATTTCCCGAGTTGGTGTCGGGTGTCCTACTGAGGTGAACTGCACTCTCACACCGTGTACATGGTAGTGTATTAAACACTCAGCAAAACAGACCCGTGGCGTTTCCCTGGAGGTGGACAGCTGCGTGGCTGGGAGCGGCCCTCGCCCCGCCTTTGTCCCACCCTCGCCCCGCTCCGCCCCGCCCCTAGCGGCCGCAGTCCCGAGGCTCCGAGGGAACTCCCGCACGACTGCGCGCGCAATCCAGGGCCAAGGGTCCCCGCACGACGCGCGCAATTGCCCTGGAAACCACTGCGCGCGCACGCGCAAATGGGGGGCGGGGGGAGAAAGACTGAGCTAAGAGCTTAGCGGCGGGAGGAGGGGTTTACCCTCCCACTCGGCCGTCGCACCCCGCCGGGTGGGCGCGCGCACCGCCCATCTCCCTCGGGCGGAGCGTCCCTTCCTGCACGCGCCCGGCTCGCGCGTCCGCCCGGGCGCTCCCCCGCCTAGCACGCACCCTTGCCCTCCTCCCGCATTTGTGCGCGGGTGCTGCCGGCAGTGGGAGCATCCGGGCATTTCCGCAGCTGAGCGGCGATCCGGGCGGCGGCGGCGGTTGAAGAGCTCGCATGGCAGGGACGAGGAGGGGGGAAGGAAAAAGAGCGACGAAGCGATAAGCCGGAGCCACCGCGCGGTGGGTCCCGAGATAGTCGGAGGGGGAAGCGCTTTCGCGGCCGGAGGAGGGCCGGGCGCGAGGCTCATCGAGCCTCTCGTGCATTCTCCTGGCCAGCCCGGGCCCCGGACATGCATCTGCATCAGGTCCTCACTGGTGCGGTCAATCCTGGAGACAACTGCTACTCTGTGGGCAGCGTCGGAGATGTCCCTTTTACGGTGAGCTGCGTCCGGGAGCCCAAGGGGGAGAGACCGGGGTCCGGAGGTGGGGCCCGAGATCCCTTGTCCCGGGCCCACGCCTCCCTCGGGGACTGCGAGGTGTTGTTGGGCCCTACCCGCTCTCCCTCTGCAGCCCAGTTAAGGGGGGTGGTGCTGGTGGTGGTGGCGGCGTGGGAATGTGAGTCTTGCGGTGTAGGAAATAACCCGTTAGGGGAAAGGTTTAGGAATCCACCTCACTGTCCACCCTCAGCAAACGGGCCCTGGGAGTGACTAGACTAGAAGGTTCCTCTCCTAGGGCGGCCCCGGGTCTGCGGTGAAGGAAGATGGTTGCAAACCGCTGAAACCCCAGAGCGTCGGTTTCGCACCTGCTCCTGGCGTGGAGAAGAAGTGACTTGGTCTTGTCTCGGAGCGTGGAGGCGATTCTGCTGCGCTTGGCTCCCTCTGCCTGCAGTGTTAGGGCAGCGAGGAGACTGGAGCCTGCTGCGGCTTTAAAGCCGACCCAACCCTCTTTATCTACAAAAATGCAGAATCTTAATTCCAACAAGAAAACAGAAAAATTCATTTTCTGCCCCTGAACAATTTAGAATGGAAGGGTTCACGTGACAGTGTCTGGGAGGGCTCTTATTTATCACGAGGTCACAGTTTGGTAGCCTTCCTAGGTTATATTTTAATCCGTTTGCAAGGTAGGCTGGTTTGTTTTTAAGCTAAAGCAATGTGAAAATTTTATGATCATGGTGTTTGTGCGAGTAAAGTGTAAACGATAACGTGTTAGAACTTCTTTAAAATCTAGGTGAAATAGACATGCTTCTCAATGAGCGTGGATGGATCAGTCCTTTTTGAGAATGGGATGTTGTTAGTATAGCTAATTCAAACCCTAGAGTTTTTACCGGTAGATAGACTCGTGTGGATTAACATGAGTTCCTTTTTTCGCGTGTGAAATTTAAACATGGACCTCCTTAGAAGGAACTGTAGGCAATGAGACCTCGATTAAAAACACGTTGTATTAATAATCATTCTGCTTGATAAAATTGGAAATAGCATAATGGTATGCTTTTTTAGACATGGGAATCACTTTGATCTGATGTCTGCTATCCAACAACATGTTTTTAAAGCTGCAGAAATAAGAAAAGCTCCAGCAAAACTGCAGAATCATGTAGTAGTGCATTCTGGAACAGAATTTGTCTGTCAGTGTGATACATTAAAAATAACTTATAAGATTGCTTTTTGGTCATTTTAATTTTTAAATGTAATTAACTTGGCTTTGTTCCAATTTAGAATGAACCCTTTAAAAATATAATTGGCTTGACATGTGTTGTTACACTTTATCAATGGTATCATCTGTGTTTTGTGTACATATGACCTAAAAGATCTGTATAGTATTGAGCTATAACTTCAAATGTGTAGAGAATATTTGAGGTATAGAGAGAAAATTTTCCCTTTCCCCCAGTTGTGTAGTTGGGGAAAAAGTTCCTCAGAGTTAGAATAGCAGGCTTCCTCCATGAAGAAACAAATCTGGAACCTTGGGTTATGGGGTATTTCCACACTAGCGTGGTGGTGGATTTCTGTTCACATCTAAAGTGGAACGGTGTTTCACTTTGGAGCTGGTGTAGCGCTAAACAGATGCAGTCTGGAAAAGTCAATGCGTGAACTATGATTGCTTCCTAGGTGTGGTTATGCTGTAGGTCATCTGTGACCAGGTTCTTGGAATCATTTTCATATCTTTTTCCACCTGCCTAATCCAACCTGTCATCATCAGAGTCTAGCTGACTCTCTGTGTCGTCTATCAGATTTACCCCTTTTCTTGTCCTTAGTTACCACCTTATAGCAACATTTGTATTGTTTAACATGATGGCTTCCAAGCTGGTTTTCCTGACATTCATCTGATCTCTTCAGTTCATCCTTCGCAGAGCTGCTGGGATCATTTTCTTCCAATACTATTTCACTGTTTCATCTGGATCAAAGAATATGTAGTTGTTCCTGGTGGCTTTGTTATGAAATTTAAACTTGTCAGATGTTCTTCCGTCATCTTTGACTTTATATTTGATTATATATAGTTCTCATTTTGGCTTTTCTGGTATAGACATACTAATCTTCTTACTCTAGCCTACATTTTTATATCGCAACAAAGAAAATCTTTACTATTTAATTTCCCAAAATGACTCAGTTTACCTGATATGGGATGCCTGCCTGTGACACTGATTATTTGGCCCTTCGGCATTATAAACCCACACTGTACACTATCTCATTTTAATATCTTAGTTTCGTATGCACTGATCCAGTTATAATTTTGCCTTGAACTAGAAATGACCTTTTGGATTCTATGAAGAACAGATTTGGTTTAAAAGCATTGAGAATAAGCTGTTTTCAAGTACTCCAGAATTAACTAACAATTATTTGAATGTCTATATTAGTATAGTAAAAATAATTTTTTTTAGAAAAATAAAGCTCCTTTCTTTACATAGAACATGGCATTTAATTTGTTTAGCAATTAGATGGAAAAACTTCAGTTCTGGTTCAGATGATTAAAAATGGGGACCAGTCAGGACTGAAAGTAGGTCTTGTGACTTCTCATCTGGTGGGCATTTTTCTGTAGTATGTTTCTTTTTTATTTTAAATTTTTTCCAAATTTTCTTTTCTTCTCTTTCTTCCCCCTCCTCCATCTCTTCCTCCTCCTTATATTTCCTTACTATCAGAGCTCTTCTGCAGCTGAGCAAGGTGTGTATATGAATGGGAGGCTTAGACATGGCCAGTGTAGAAGGAAAGACTGTCTTGCAGCTAGCCGGTAGTTCAAAGCCAGTGCTAACCTGAGGAAAACAGGACTTCTTTATTAAATAGCAAACACTCTTAGAATGTTGAAAAATATAATTTGCAAACATTACCCATAGCTTTTAGGAAAATATATCTGTATTCTGACATTTCTTGACTTTTGTAGTTGGTTTTGTTTTTTTTCTTAAAGTCACCAGGCTAGTAATACATGAAAAAAAAATTAATTTAAAAGTTAGAAGATAATGCTATATGAACTTCTTCTGGCATTTAGATCTATTTTAATTCTACCGTAGTATAATAACATTACAGTCCTAGAATTATGGCAACACCAAACTTTGAAAATGATCAGCCTGTTTATGCATTTAGCAGGTGTTTGTCGAATACATAGGTATGCCAGGCTCTGGAGGTTTAAAAAAAAGGAACAAAAAAACATGGTCCTGATTTCAGGGAATTTATTAAATGAGTGTAGGAAACTAGTAATCTTATAGGAGAGTTAAGGCGTTTCCTTAACCTTAGCAGGCCAGCTGTGTGATATTGTGAGGCATTGAAATTCCGGTGGGAATTCAGGAGGAATAATAGATCACTTTTGGCCAGAGGAATTGGAGAGTTCATAGAAAAATGCTTCTTTACAGGCTGGTTATCAATAGTGTAATAACCCATTACTTATTGACAGCCTGTGCTGAGAATAAAGGGGAAGGCAGAAGTCAAAGATTTAGGATGGACTTATTTTCTAAAAGAAATTGTTCTTTGGAGAATAGCTTGTTTTTTTAAAATTGATATCTTTCAGAGTTTGTTGGTTTGTGTTTAGTGTCAACCTGTAGGTGTATATGAGGTTATAGAAGTTCTTTCTTATGTTCTTGTGTAGATTGTTAATTCATATTCCTAGTTATAGTGAGAAGATTCCTAGTAGCAAGGTACCCAGAGACTCTGGTATAGTCCCGAATAATGCCACCCCAGGAAAGGGAGGTCAGAGACCAACAACTTATATGACCTTGGCTAAATCACTTAAACTCTTTTAGGTTTTTCATCTGTAAATTGAGATTCTTAAGTTAGGTTCTCTTTAAGTATTCAGACCTTACATGAGCATTGTATTGGCTTCTTTAGATTTCCAAGAAACAAAAGAGAAAATAGACTAGTAACAAAGTACTTGTAATGAAGTTATAGGTCTGGATTATTATTTCCCTTCCACTTGTTGGTCATACTTTACAGTCAGGGAGGCTCACTTTCTGGCTTAGGAAATAAGCCATACAGGGCATTTATGAAATAGTGGATCTTTGAGCTCACAGTCCAAAAGGAGGCTCTTGTTTATGATTGTATCCTCTGCATCTGGTTGCTGGTAGTTTGCTTGGGACTGTCACATGCAGAATGGAATGGGAGAGGGGACTAGTGTAATGGTGTTCAGGTTCTCTACTCCCTAAATATATTTACTCCTTTACTTTCTGATCTTAGGATTTAGGGTATTTGAAAGATGACTTTAGAAATTATAATTAGTGTCTTAATGGATCTTGGGAAATTTTTAAAACAAATCGGAGTCTCAGTATTTAATAATCGAAAAGAGCACAGGATGTTAGGTTATAACCACAGTGGCACAGTGGAAAAACAAGTCATTCCTGATCAATTTAGTTTTCGTCTATAATAGAAAGCAAAGCAGTATTTAAAAGAGATAATAATAAAGAGTATCTGTAATTCAGATTTAGTATGGCTTTTCTAGCTTGTAAGTTATATTTAAAAATAAGTTTGGAAGCCAAATATTTTAATAGAAGCTTTTGAGTTTTCAATCTTTTTGAGTTTGTAGAATCCTTTTGCACTATATTTTTGCTCTGGAACCCTAATTCATGCTGTAACAGGATAGGACCTATTATTGAGGAAGCAGGTGCAACTTACACAGGTGGTAAGACTGTATTTTCTTTCTCTTAGAGATAGCTCATGTAACCCTGGGACTTGATGTGTATCTGTGAAATCAATTGCCTACCTTTTTATTCTTAAACTTTCTCGTTTTATGATTTCTAAGGGCCCCTTTAACCCTCTCCCCTACCCCCATCGTAAATACCTAAAGAATATGATGGTTATCTTGTTATCCCTCTGATAGAGAAGTTAGTAGGTATGAAGGGGCCAGTAAATAGATCAAGATTCCTTTAAACACTGTACTATATGATAATTGGTGGGATGATTTGAAAGCCGTAAATAATATCTTTTTATATTGTTACTGGAGAAACGTTCCTTTCAGGCAGGCCACTTCCTCTAAAAATTGAGCCCTCTCAGGAATAATAATATTCAATTTAATTCGTACTAAGTCATGATATTTTCATGCTGTGATTTTAGGAGAAACCCTGGAAACCTGAGATCACATGGGCATTATGCAAAGAGGCATAGATGAATGGGAAAAAAGACATGAAAGTTTTGGCTTGGACTCAGTTCAAAGATACTGTTAGCTTATATGGCAAAATGCCAGCATTTTCTTAGGAGTAATGACTTTGTTTTTGTGATATGCTAGCAGATTCCTTACATGTCGTCTGGTCTTGACTGTGTCTGTACTTAGGAGGACATAATTATAAGGTATTCAAGTTATTATGTACTCTACCCATAGCATCTTCCATCATTCTTTTTATGTGAATGAATCGTGTTCCCAGCAAGGGCAGTTTTTCCATTTATACCAGTGGTTTTAAACCACTAGGGGACATTTGGCAATGTCTGGAGACATTTTTTGTTGCGATTGGGTTAGCAGGGAGGACTGGCATCTAGTGGGGAGAGGCCAGAGATCCAGGTAAATGTCCTACAGTGCACAGGACAGACCGCCACAGTGAGGTTATTCGATCCCAAGCGTAAATACTGTTGAAGGTGTGAGAAACCCTGATTAATACCCTAGTTCCCATCCCCTCTTATCTACTCAAGGGCATTGCTGTATCGATTTCTCCTTTTCTCTCGTGTAAAATTGCTTTTCCTTCTTTATTGAAATATTTTTTTCATGTAGCTCCTAATTTTCCTCTACTTCCCTTAACTGCTCCTTCTCAGCCTGATTCCAGATTTCTGTATCCAGCTGTTTGTTTGACATCTCCGTCTTGAGTATCTAATATCTAGCTGCCTCAGAGTCCTATCCTCATAACATTTTCCTCCTCCAGCCTTTCCTAAATCAGTAAATGGCTACTTCATTTTTTTTTTCAGTTTCCTTGGAACCTTTCACTTTTATTTATACCCCATATCTAGTATTGGCAGATTCTTTTGGCCATATCTTCAAAATGCATCGAGAACCTGGCCAGTTCTCATCATCTGTACTGCTACCACCTTAGTCCAAAACACCATCATCTCGTTTCAGGATTATGGCAGTAGGCTCTTTACAGGTCTCCTTGCCTTGTCTGCCTTTCGTTTTATCCTCCTTCAGTTTATTCTCAACATAGTAGCCAGAACGATTCTGTTAAAATATAGTCATGTGCTGTTAATGACAAGGACACATTCTGAGAAAAGTGTCATTTGTAATTTTTGTCATTGTGTGAGCATAGAGCGCACTTACACAAACCTATGTGGTATAGCCTACTACACACCTAGGCTACATGGCATAGCCTATTGCTCCTACAAATCTCTACAGTACATTACTGTATAAAATAACAGGAGAATAAATCAAGCACAAGAGAAAATGATGCAGTCAAGAAGTGGGGTGAACAATATATATGAGACTGCTGTCAGCATACTGGCATACTGTTTTACACCAAAAAAAAATTTTTTATAAGTAGAAAGTATAGTCTAATGATATATATTATAGTAAATACATAAACTAGTAACAGTATATACTGTACATAATTGTATGTACTGTACTTTTATAGGACTGGCAGCGGAGTAGGTTTATTTATACCAGCATCACCACAAACATGTGCGTAATGCGTTGAGCTATTACTTTAAGACTACAGCTACAATGTCAGTAGGCAATAGGAAGTTTTCAGTTCCATTATGACCTTATAGGACCACTGTCATAGATTCGGTCTGTTGTTGACTGAAATGTTATATGATTCATGACTGTATAAATCAGATCTTGTTAGTCCCTTGCTGAAAACTTTCAAGTAACTTCTTTTTTCTCACTCAGGAAAAAGACTCACATGCCTTCAGGGGCCTTTACTGCTGTTTCTTTAGCATCTATAACAAAAATTTCTTGGGTACAAAAAGATACCCAATGAATTAATAAATGTAAAGGGTACTTAATGTAATATGCAGCATTCTTATGGTAAACATAGTGACCACTTTTATAAGGCTGTTTTTTATAATACCTCTTGATATAGGTCAGTGGCATTAGTCCATATTTAGATAAATGAATTTCATGGCATGGGGGCAGAGAGCTGGTTAATACAATCCAGATATAAAGTTGTCTTGGTCTGGTTATATCCAAGGATGTAGTATATTTATGTACTGAGAGGAATTGACACAGTCTCTGCCTGTCGAGCAGTTCTCAAATTTTCCTTAATTATTGGTTTGAAAGACTTTAATACATAAAAAATTGGAGATTAACCTAATACCTGGAGGGTAGTGATTCTGCATTTTAAGAGTTACATGTTTTAACAGCTGAGTTGGGCCTGGAATTGAAAATTGAGGAGCCTGACATAGATGTGATGAGGAGGCTGCCCTACTTGTTGGTAAACTGAACTCACCCAAAGGGTTATTCTTGGATAGAAGCAAGATTCTTTTGAGAAAGTAATTTTAAGAATGTGCCAATACATAGACATATGGAGCATTCAAACATGGCTATCATAATTTTATGCTGGAAAAATTTTATATAGATATAATCAAAAGCTCAATTTGGCCATTAAAACAAAAAGAAAACAAAAACCCTAAAGAACTCATTTTTTGTTTTAAAGATTGTTAATGTAATATCCGCATTCTAAAAAAATTCATAATTCGAACAGTGTTGAAGTGCAGAAAGTAAAAAGGAAAGTGAAAGGGAAAGTTTCCATTTCCCAGTAGAATTTCCCAGTAGCATCACTTCTTGGTTATCCTTTATTCAAAAAATATAAGTGCCTAAGCATTGTGTATACCCTTAAGATAAACCAGCTATTAAATGTGCACTGTTGTACAAGGGAACATGGTGTTTGTTGTTATACGCTGTAAGATAAATTAGGGGTCATCTACCAAAGTAGATAATTTGTTTTTTTGAAGTGATAGGATTAATATCTATCTTTGTGTTAAATGGATGCATGAAATGGAATGTTATACAATTTGGATCTAGTAAAAATTTTATATCTAGGAATTAAAGGATTTAATCAAAGTCACACAGCTAGACCTGTGGCAGAATTAAGACTAGAACTTAAGGCTCCCATTCCTTTTTTTCTCCCTTAAAGTTTAAAAGTAGCATACGCTCTTGTAGATAATTTGAAAAATGGAGAGGAAAGATAAAATCCTCTGTTTATGGTACAATCCAGAGATTACCCCTCTTAACATTTTGGTAAATTGGACTGAGGCCTCATGGGACAGGCTTAAATTATTGATTTGAGAATCTCAGGGAAGAGAGATTTGTTTATTTGTACTTTTTCCTTTAATGACTTTTGGTTGTTATTTTTCTAAGGATTTATTCTTTTGTGTAGATTTTTGAATTTATTAGTCTAAAATTGTTCACAGCAACCTCTTATTATCTTTGTAAGGTCTGCAGCATTTGTTGTGTTGCTTGTCTCATTACTACCATTTGTTATTTGTGCCTTATTTTCTTCAGTGGTGTTTTATTAACTTTATTAATGTTTTAAAATAACCTACTTCTAACTTTACTAGTTCTCTATCTTATATATTTATTTCCTATTTCATTAACTCTTATTCTTAATTTATTTTTTCCTTTCTATATTATTTGGATCAATTTTGCGCTTACCCCAGCTTGTTGAGTTAAATGCTTAGCTCATTCTAGTCTTTCTTTCTGTAAATGCTTTATGAATGTAAGTTTTATATTCTTAGGACCTACTACTATATCTGCATACCACAAAGCTATTTTTTAAATCAGTAACTCACAATTTAGAAGTATGTTTCTAAATTTCCAAATATATGTGAAATTTCTATTTAAAATCTGCTTATGAAATTTTAGCAAAGCTGTATTGTATCCAAACAACATACAACATATACTTTCAGTCCTTTTAAGGTTGTTGAAATTTTAGTTGATCAATTTTTATAAATGATTCATGTGTGCTTAAAGAAATGTGTGCTCTGCGGTTGTTCCATACAATATTCTACATATATCATTTAGGTCATTTGTTAATCATGTTTAAACCTTCTAAAACTTTACTGCTTTTCTGTCTATTTATTCTCTTACGGAGAGATGTGTTAACATATTGAGTGTAAGCTTTGCGCAGTGGCCAATGATGTTTATCCGAGGTATGATTATTGCTAATTAAATTACTGAGTATGAATTTACACCTGTCTTATAGATTTGTTAATTTTTGCTTAATTATTTGTGCTTACAAATTTAAAATGATTGGATCTTCCTGGTGATTTGACCTGTTTATCATTGTGAAGTAATTCTTTTTTTTTTTTTAATGCTTTCTGTAGTCTGCCTTACCTGATATTATTAATATAGCTGTCAGCTTTTTTTTGATAAGCATTTTTGAAGTTTATCTTTTTCCACCCTTTTTCTGTCAACTTCTCTCTATAATAATTATGTTTCAGATGTTTGTCTCTTAAATATCCCATAGTCCAGTTTTTAAATCTAACCTGACAATTTTTGTGTTAACTAGAACTTTTAAGTCACTGACATTTAATGTAATTATCATCTTGTTTGTATTTAAATCCACTGTCTTCCTATTTGTCCCCTTTGTTCTTTGCTCCCTTTTTTCTCCTTTGCATCTTTTGATGTAAGTATTCTTTTTCATTTCAGTTTTTTCCTTCTAGTAGTCCTAAAGCTCTGTTTCTACCCTAGAATTTATAGCGTGCATTCTTAAGTTACCATGTGACTTAACCAAAGTCTGATGAGGATTTATGTTCTTTCTAGACAATACAAGAACCCTTTGCATCGGTTTTTACCCTGTTCCTGCTTATAATCTATCCTTCCATGATGTCTGTTTATATTTATTTATAAGCCCTGTAAGACATTATTATTATTTTACAAAGTCAATGCTTACTTAGATTTACCTACATATTCACTTTGCTCTTCATTTACTCCTATATCTCTCACATTCCATTTGGGGTCTTTTTCTTTCTTCCTGGAGAACTTTTAGAATTTTCTTTGGTGTGGTTTTGTTGGTGTTGTGATGTCATCTTTTATTTGTCTGAAAATATCTTTATTTTTTTTTATTCTTAAAAGAGATTTTCACTAGGTCAAGAATGGTAGTATTTTCTTTTCAGCACCTTGTTTTCTGGCCTCCATTGATTCTGTTGAGCAGTCAGCTCCCAGCCTATTGCTTCTTTAAAGTTGTATTTTTTCTCTAACTGCTTTTAAGACTTTTTTCTTTGCTTTTTGGAGGTTTACTATGTTGTGTCTAGGTATGCATATTCTATTTTCAGTCTTATTTTAGACTTTTGAGATCTTTTAATCTGAATTAATGTATTCAAACCGGAAAGTTTCAGCTAATATCGCTTTAAATATTGCCTCTGTCGCATTGACCTCATGAGACTAATACATTTATGCACTGCATAATGACATTTTGGTCATCAATGGACTGCATCTATACAGGTGGCCTCATAGATTATAATGGAGCTGAAAAATTCCTGTTGTCTAGTGGTGTCGTAGCCATCCTAACTTTATAGTGTAACGTGTTTGTGCTGATGCTGGTGTAAACAAACCTGTGCTGCCAGTTGTATAAAAGTATAGCACATACAATTATGTACAGTACATAATACTTGATAATGATAATAACTATGTTACTAGTTTGGGTATTTATTATGTATTGTTACTTTAAAATGTACTCTTTCTACTTATAAAAAAAAGTGTTTGCTGTAAACAGTATGTCTTACTCTAGCAGCAACCTCATCTTGTGTTTACGATGTCTCTTGATTGCATCAGTTTCTCTTGTGCTTGAATTCATCTAGAGTTTTATGCAGGATGTGTACAGGCTTTTAGCGTAGGAGCAATAGGCTATATCATATAGCTTAGGTGTGTATGTAGTAGGCTATACCATCTAGATTTGTGTGAGTGCAGTCTATGTTTGCATAATGATGAAACCATCTAACGATGCATTTCTCAGAACGTATCCCTGTCCTTAAGCGGTGCATGACTGTATATTAAACACATATTAGACCATCTCACTTTATTTCTATGTCTGATACCTTCTGTATTTCATTTTTATCTTTTTCTGCAGCATTCTAAATGTTTTTTCCTAATCTATTACCAGTCAGTTGTCTGTAGTGGATGTTGGTCATATGGTCTGGCAAGGCCGCTCTTTTAGAAAGACTGTAGGTTGGGCAGTTTTTCCCAGAAAGGTCTTTGAGTAAGGTGGACAATTCATTTGACATGATAAAGCATAATTTTCCTAGGATGGGATGTTTAGGTGGTTCTCTTCTTTATTACTTTAAATAATGCTGCAATAAACATTTTAGTACTAGTCGTAATGTTTGTTTGAATGTATGAATGTTTTCTTAGGATAGAGTCCTAGAAATAGACTTAATGAATCAATAGACTTAAACCTCTTTATAGTCTCTTAATTCATACCACCAAATTGTTTTACAGAAAAGCCATGTGGTTTTATACTCAGTAGTGTATGAGTGACAGGCACACCATATTCTTGCTCTTTGCTTTTTATTATTTTTTATTTAAGGCTGAAAAAGTATATTTGGCTATCCAGTGCTCCAGACGTACTCTCTCAAGGTAGGTATTCTGGGTCCCAGGGATCACAGATGACTGCTTTAGTAACTATCTCTTTTATACATCCTCTTTTGCTCACTTTCTATCCTAGCATCCCTACTTTAATATCATGGCCAATTCTGAATTTTTCTCTGAAGCCCTGCTGTGAATATCTCCCTTCTTTCTATCAGCTTTGATTTGAGTCAGGGCAAGGAACAGATTAACTGAAATTAAAAACATCATGTATTTCAGGATACATGATGAACCATCAAGGAAGGGCAGTTGGACTTCAGAGTGATTGGAACTAAAAAGCTGGTAGAGGTTAGTACTTGGATGGGAGACCACCTAGGAATACCAGGTGCTGTAGGCGTTTAAAGAAAAAAAAAAGCCGGTAGAATCAAGATGGCATTTTCTTAGGGATTTTATATACTTGTTTCTCCTGGGTTCTTCTTGTTTTTGGATACCTGACTATTTACTTCTCAAACTGATGTTTTCAGTTTCATATTTTCTATGGTTCTCAATGGCAGCCGTATCCCTGAATATGTATGACTTTTCAGCTCTTTCTGCTAACTCTGATTCTTTTGGTTTAAATTCCCCAGAGTGGACTTTGATTGGCATAGCACATCTTTTTCAGCTATTTGCCACTGGTCATTACTCTGGACCATCCTCACCTCCTGTCAGCTGTAAGGGCTAAAGAGTCACAAGATAAAAAACGCTTAGCTGGGCTCTTTGTAAAACATTAGATTATTTAATCTTTTTATCAAAACCTTTTGAAACAAATTTGTGTATACTTAACAGAATTACAGCTTAAAAGTTGAAAGAGATCTCAGAAGTGATCTAGTCACAACCTTTTATTGGATTGATGAAGGAAACATCTGTAGAGAGAGTATGTTTTGCCTATAGTTACAGTCAGTGTTAGCACCTCTACATTCTCAGGAATGTACTCTTTTCATCATCGAAGGTATTGGAAGTTTAATTATAATTGAATAGTTTATATTATTCGGGAAATATATTTTTGAACACTATCAGGACCATTTCCCTCAAAATATCAACATTTAAGTTAGCAATTTTCTGGAAATGTCCAGTAGTTAAGAAATAATTGGAAATTTTCATAAACATTACATATTAATATTGCTACATATTACATAATATGCTATTAACTTTAAAATTCTTTCAAATGTAATATATATTAAAAGTGAGCTAAGAAACGAAATATTGGGTCACTTATTCTGTTTCTAATAATTTAATGTTCAAAAAATGTTATTCAGTTTCTTTAAAGTAGCCATTTTAAAAAGTAACATTTTAACTTCATTATTCTGTATGAGGCAAATTGTTATATACTCTAAGCTTTATAGAACAAATTAGAAGCTAAAAGGCGACTCTAGGTTTTTATACATACTAGCCAGTCCATGGGGCTTATTTTTACCAGTATTACTATGATTTCCATTGGAAAGTTTTGATAATACTTTGAACGGTTTATTCCTAGTATGACATAAAATAGTTATTTATTTATAAGAGTTGATTTTTAGTTTCTACTTTGAGACCTACCTTTTAATGAGAATGCAGGCCAGCTGGAGATAGAACTGGTTTTGTAATGGTTAATTAGAGCAAATTAATTAATGCATAGTTCTCTTTTCAAGGTCTCATTTTCTTTTCAGATGTTACTAGCATCCGTAAATTTAAAAAACCATGTTTTGTTCAGGGGTATAGTAATAGGCTTAGTTTGGACTGTAGGTGTCTGTGTTTCTTTTTATCTTAGTATTTAGAAGTTTGTTAAAGCTCCATCTTGTTAGTGTATTGTTAAAATTATTAGTCTTTGACTAATGCTAAAAATAGCTCTTTTTTTACATTCAAAGTTTTAATTTTAAAGAAAGTTCTACGTTTTTTTCAGATCAGTTGCTCCTTTGGAGTTGTTAGGAAGAAATTAAAAATCATTTTGTCTGTTACTACTTAATCATGAACACTTGTAATATTTCTTAAATTTTCTTCTGTTGTCTCTGGCCGTAGATTTTTTTTTTTACGTATCAGTAAATTTTGTCTTAATGTTTCACTTAGCATACCACTCGCAGCTTTGCTTTTTTTCTAGTGCTACTCATAAGGAGTCTGTTACCTTTTCATTTTCTGATGTGAGTTGTTTGTAAAAGGACTAGTACCCTTGGTTACCACATAAGTAGTCCTTATTAGATTATTTCCAACATTGCTCCACCTGTTGACTTAGGTTTTTTTCTTTGCTCTAAGCTTCTTTCATACTATTTAGTTTCTCATATATTTACTTTGCTCATTCAGCATTCTCTTTTTTTTTTTTATCCTTGCACAGAGCCATCTTCTCTGTATCGTTTAAGCATATATGCTGCCAAAGCGAGCACTCATTCAGCATTCTTGAATGGACTTTAGGCCATTAAAATGATTGAATCATATCAGTAAAGTATGTTCTTAGTCATGTGGAAAGCAGAGCTTCTTATTCAAATACTACCCACTCCCTTTTCTAACTGTAGTGCAGACTTATATGTGAATGATAGGAAGCTTATTTATTTTCGGAGGTGGTGGTGGTGGGCAGTAGTTGATAATGGTAAGGTTTTGACTTTTGGTGTAGAAACTTACAGAAAGCTTGTTAGCTATTCATGACAAAGGGTGAGTTCTATAAAGAGTTTTTATAAGACTAACGACCCAGTTAAAAAATAGACTAATAACTTGGATAGTCAGCCGGCAGAGAAATAAATATAAATGACTGATAAATATATGAAAAGGTGCTGAACATTCCTCCTAATAAACATACAAATTAACTACTAATTTAACCCTTTACTACTTCTTTAACTACTTCTTTAACCCTTTACCCCTTGAAACTAATAATAAAATGAAATTTTAAAATGAGAAAAAAATACAAATTAAAACACTGGGGAACTGCCAGATTTTATTAGATTGAAAACATTAGAACATTTGATAATGACACGGGTTAGTGAGGAAGTAGAGAAACAGGTACTTTTATACACTTGGGGGATATGATCTTTTTGGAGGCCAGTTTGCAATTGTTACTCAATTTTAGTCATTGACCCAACAAATTATGTCTTAAAATTTATCCTTTGGGTATACTCGGCACATGTATGCATAATAATATTTTATCCATAGGTGTTTAGTGAAGCATTTTTTGCAGTAGTGAAAGACTGGAAACAACCTAAATTAATTATGGCAAAGCCAGAAAATGGAATATTCTGCAACAATTAAGAAGAATGAGGTAATTCCTTCTTTGATATGGAATGTTTTTAAGATATGTTTTTAATTAAATGGAAAAAATTTGCAAAATTGTGTATAGCATAATCCCTTTATTTAAAAATATATGTAGTTATACTTCTGTATACATTAAACATTTCAGGAAGGGTTCAAAAGAAGCTATTACATGACTGCTCTTTGAGAATGAGGACAGGTGGTCAAGGCTAAGAAGGTGACTTAATTGTCCTATTTTTTAAAATTTAGTATATGTGTTATTTTCTCTATAAAAAAGAAAATCTTGTTACTAAAAACATTAAAATTAAACATTTGAAATGATTTATGTATCTCGTAGATGGCCTTAATGGATAAGTGATATATGAAAATTCTAGCTTCATAAGGGACCTATTCCATAGGGAAACTATTTGTCCATTTTAGAAGTTAATTTTTAATTCTGAGAGCATGATAAGTGGTTAGAATTTTAATCAGGTGACTAAAATGAAGAGACGGAAAGGATGTTTTGGAAAATTTTTGTTAATCTGTGCTTTGTTTTCTTGGTTATAAGGTTTTTCATAGGCCACAATTGGCCTCGTAAGAGTGTTTTCTGAAGATAACTTGGTACAACCAAGTAACCATCAACCAGTTAACCCTGTCTTCTCAGCTTTTTGTTTGTTTATAGAGCAAAGATCACAGCAGAAATGAAGAATTTAAAGAATTTATGTAATTAACCAATAAGAACAAAAATTTGAGCAATAGAAAACAAAACAATAGAAGTTGGTCATTGTTTAAGAGGCTAAAACAGTGTAAGGAGACCTTAATTTGCATCCCAGCATATATTTACCTTATGACTTTGATTAAATCATACAAACTGCTATTTCCTTATAGTGGGATTAATAACTGCTAAGATTATTGCAGTCTTGAAGGAAAGACTAGGAATTTAGAGTGCATGGTACAATACCTGTTACCCAGTAGGCTTTTAGTAAATACCTGTTTCTAGTAAGAATCTGGTTAAGGAATTCCACTTGCTCCAGAAAAGGCTTGGTACTCTTTTTTTTCTGCTTCCCTATTATGATCCTGTCTCCCACATATGGAGTAGTTAGTTTATATTCAGCTAAGTCAGAGATATTTACCTAATACAAAGGAGTCCACATCCCATACTCTCTGGAGCCATTTTAGTATTTGCTTGTAGTCTCAGTGAATACCCTTTTACTCCTGCCCTATAAATTCTTCCTCTGTTAAAACTGTCTTCTGAAAAAGAAGGATGGAGCAAAATTGCTTTTGATTTAAAATTGAGACAGTGGTAATCTCTTGAGTAATTACAGATTTTGTACAAACCTTTTTAACTTTCGATCTTTACTGGGTGCTTACTCTGGTCTAGGTGCTGTGGTAAATTACTTGGGATTACAAAGATGAACATGGACTTTCTAGGACTAATAAGATATCTTATTGTAAGGAGTAGAAGTGGGGCGATGCAATGGAAAGCTCGGGGGCTTTATTATGAAACAAGTGAATCCGCACTCTCATGAACTTACGCAAATTACTTATCCTTTCCTTGCCACAGTTTCTCCATCTTTAAAAGGGGACCTGTGATCACACAGTGTGCATAAAGACTGTAGCAGACTGCCTGAACATAATAAGTATTCAGTAAATGGTAAATTATTAAGGAAGATTTGGTAGATTCCTTTCCGGTAGGTATTCTAAATCCATGATATTGTTAGACTGGAAAATCAGCCCAAATCTCTCTCTTTGTATAGCTATTGTCATAGACTTGGCCAAATTATTAGGTTATGTCAGCTATCCAAACTCTTTGTTCTTTGACCAAGTTTCCAGGTCCTTAGGCTTCTGGAGCCAGACATTAGGAAGATTTAGAATCAGTTATTTGTAATACGAAGATTTGGAATCAGTTATTTGTTATACAGATGTTTATTGAGGGCTGCTTATGTGCTAGCTGCTGAGACTATAATGGTAAACAAGGGCATGGTCCTTGATTTAATGGACCTTTCATTGTAGTGGAGACCAGACAGACATTAATCACACGTTTATATAAATCATTAAAATCTTGTGAGCCTTCAGTTATAGAATGCATGTGATTACGTACTGACTGATGATGAATCCTCTATTCTTCCACACTTGGGTTATTGTGCCTTAGACTCTAGAGAAAGGTAAAGAATACTAATATTCTTCCTCTGTACTTTTGTAAGCTCTTAGTGTATAGTAGTTTAGGGGGTTTTGTTCTAGCTGTGACAATGGGTATTATATAAAATGGCAGGCATTGCCTGGTGTGGTTACATAGGAAACTAGTCCCAGACATAATTATTTGATTATGATGGTAATTACTAGTTTGATAAGAGATTTGAGACCATTTTAGACCATTGGTCTCAAAACTTTTAGTAGCTGCATAGTATCCCAGTTTATGGATAGTTGGTAATTTATATAACCACTCCCCTACTGATGAGTAGTATGGTTATCTTCAGTTTTTGCTGCTATAAATAATGAGGCAGTGAATACCGTTCTGTGTAAATTTTGGCAAACTTTTGTAAGTACACTTATAGAGTACAATAGGGACTTATTTGATCAAAGGGTATATTGTATTTAAATTTTTATAGATATTTGCCAAATTCTTTTATCCATGAAGATTCTGATTTAGTAAGTTTGGGGTGGGATTAAGCAGTCTGTATGTTTAACAAGTTCCCTAAGTGGTTTTGATGCAGCCAGATTTGAGAACTATTGCAAGATCAGAAAAATGGCAAGATTCCCTACAAGTAAGGAGTATGGTACACATCTTCTGGAAACAATTTGGCAATTATGAATATTTAGGGAAGAGTAAATATCCTTTTTAATGACTGAGCAGTAAGAGCCTATCTGTCTATAGTAGCAGTTGCTAGGGTTGGCTCATCTTTAGAGAAGCAAGTGTACTAATAATTATCTGGAATATTTTATTTCATTTGACATGTAATGTCAGGAGAAGGAACGTAAGAATTGTAAGAACCTGAGTGTTAACATCTTCCACTTACTAACTGTATACTGGGCAAATTAATGAACTTGAATCTTTATACACTGATAATGATCATATCCGCCTTCTAGGTTTGTTGCAAAGATTAAGAGGGTGTAATATAACATTTATTGGGAACCTTCTGTCTTCTGCTGGTATTTTGTTGATATCTCTGTAATGGCAGTTTGTTATTTAGTTGCGATTGGTGATTTACTTGGTCATCTTCCCATTAGACTCACTGGGACCCCATTTTGTGGCTTTGTATTTCCAGTCTCTAGCCCGGGCTTGGGATATCGTGCACTGTTTTGTTTCTTAAATGAATGATGCTTGCTAAGCACTATGCAAATAGATTTTCTATTTCAGTTTTCACAATTATTCTAATAAGTAGTATTTTTTCCGTTTTACCATAAGGAAATGCTCAGAGAGCATAAGTAACTTGTTTAAGATCATACAGTTAGAACTACAATTGAAAACCTTGCATCTGTAATTCCAAACTAGATAGTCTATGCTCTTTTCATAAAACTACTTTGCTTAGGTGATTCTATAAAGCCCTTTGGAAATTGTGAAATGTTGTTTGGGGGTAAGGGTGAGGTTATTTTAATAATGTAATGTTAAAGATTAGCATGGTGATACAAACATTTCTTCTGCCTCTACTCAGTATTCCTTTTCAGTTCAGCTTTTTTGAATGTATGCTATAGCAAATCTGCCTTGTGTATAAGAATATTTTCTTCTGTGAGTGATTTTTCCCCATATTTCCTTTGCTTAAAATTCTTTGTTTTTCTTTTGGTGAGCTTTTTGGTATTTGTAAATATATGAATTGAAATGGTTTATAGTAGTTACAGCAGGATTTTGGCAACACTGGGGGTTTTAGTAACTGGGAGAAGTAGTGTTTTGTCTTCCTATCTGGCCTTTATCTTCATTTTCCTCTTTCATTAGCAGCCATGTGTGGACCTCTTCAGGGCATAGGTTACTGACTTAGGTTTCCTGACATGTCAGCCCTGGCTGTTGGATATCTGTATTTTGTAGGACTGACCATATTGCTTAAGGGTATAGAAACGGTGAGGAAAATACTGTCTCATAAATTTTATATTTATGTTGCTTTTAATAGTTTTTTTTCATTTAAGAATTAGGTTCTTAGGTTTAAAATATTTACTCATCAGGAGAGTTTGGAAGAAAAAGAAAAATGTCCCCACCCTCTGCCCCTTATGTCATCATAAAATTCACAAAGTTGCAAAACAGGAATAGCATACACCGAGAAGTGTGGCAATAGGAAGAATATGTGGTTTTACTCATTATAATTATGTCGTACAGGGAAATTTTCCAGGAACTTAATTTTGTATTGTATTTTATTTTCCAGACCGTATATTTGCCAACATTTTATATAAATCAGTTTATTTTTTATTTAATCTTTTTTTGTGAAACCATTTTTGATTGGTTTCCTCTGTCCCTCATGCATGGTGAGGTTGAGGGGAGAGGGAAGGCAGGCTGCCTTATGGATTCACTTAGGCAGTTAATGGGTTTAAGTTTAGTCTTTGCCTTAGTGCGTGTAATTCTGTCTCAGGGGTTCATGTCTATTTAACTAGCTCCTTAAGCCATGCGGAATTGTGTTGGAAAATGAATCTGATTTCTATCTTGATCTTTCTCAAGCCTGGTTTGAACTCTCAGAACACAATTGTAGCCTTCAGTGCCTTATTATTTTCAGATGGTGGTTTTATTCTTTAGGGTTTACTGAGATGAGCTTTGGAGAGAAACTCTAAATAGAATGATTTATGACCTGCAGGATAGAGGCTGTAGTGTTTAAGAACTGAAAGAACCCTTTTTCTGTTAGTAGAAGTAGTTGAATGATAATGCATGGGGTGTCATTACCCCATTTGTTTTATGTGACTTTTAATATCCTTACTTGGAAATTGATATTTTAATATCTTGCATTAACTACTTTTGTAAAAGTCTCAAAGTATACATAATAATGGTAACAAACTAAGATAAACTATTATGTAATAATTCAAAATAATTCTCACATATTATAAAACTTTTCTTTTTAGGCATATGGATCAGGCTGTGATATTGTTATTTTGGCAAGTGACTTTGAATGTGTGCAGATCATTCCTGGTGCTAAGCATGGAAACATCCAAGTCAGCTGTGTGGAATGTTCTAACCAACATGGAAGAGTAAGGGATTTAATTACTTTATTAAATGTCATCTTTTAATATAGTTAACAATCTCAGAATATTCTTATCCTTTTATACAGGGCTTGCCTAAAATGTCTTGTTAATATACTTTGCTTAGATGTTTGTTGATAGGAGTGAGTGAAGCGATAGGCTCAAAATCCTGTGGGTACTTACGTTCTGCCAGTTGATAATTCTAGCAGCTATTAAGCCAGTAGCAGGGAAGTAAACTTTTATCTTCTCTACCTAGCACCCCTTATCTCTCCCCCAAATTATAATAACCTCAAATTTTTATCAAGAAATTTAGCAAGTTGTTAGTGTCTAATATATTTGTCATTTAACAGGCGCTTTGTAAAATTTCTGTTAATTAATGAAAGTTTGTTGAATAAAGAATCTTAAAATTCATTTCTTCAGACTTTAAAACAGAGGGAGGGTTAATTTTGAAATAGTTTAAATTTGATGATATGTACCCCTCACCCAAAATTTCAAGCATAGTGTACATCAAGTTTTGGTTATATGTAAGGTAAATATGGCATATTTGCTGTATGCTCTAGCAATTCAGTGAGGGCAATATTGTGTAGCAGAATCGAATGGCTCTAAAAGAATATGAAAATGAGATTTTTTCCTGTAATAACTTAAACAGTCTTCATGTTCAAGAAATTGTTCTTTATTGAGCAATAACATTTTATCAAGGATATATAAATCAGAATATTCATGGTGATAAATAGTAATCATGCAACTTTATGCCAAATGATAAATTATTATTATACCATTTCTACTGTCCTACCAGGCCTGCCGCTTGTATCGAGCTTTAATATTTGTATAAATACACTATAATATGGCAATCCAGTGATATAATTGACCTAGTATTGAAACACTGAGTTTCTTGGTGTTTTCTGATACTCGTTTCTTGCTTTTTCGATTTTTTTCCCCCATTGTTTTTTCTTAAGCATTGCTTGCTTTTTAGAGAACACCGAGAGAGTCATTAATTTTTCATTGTTTATCTTCTTAGGCCAAGTAAGGTAGCTTTAAACCTGCCCAGAGATAGTTGTCAGAGATGAATTTTAATATTTATATGCTGGTGATAAACACAATAAAATTCTCTAGGTTTTTTTTTTAATATATAAGGCCTTGGTGTTCATAACCGTGTTTCTACTTTTCCTTACCTGACCAAAGGTAAAGAAGGCAAAATAGTGACATCTTTAATATATTGTCTTTTATTTCCATTCTCTTTTATTTCTTTTATCCTCCCCTAACTCTTCCTCGTCCTTGTGGTGATAACTTCTGTATTTATGACCTTTCGTTAGCTAGTTATAATGATTCACTCATTCATTGACATGCAGAATGTGATCATTTATAACACTTTTTGCCTAAGTACCACTTTAGCCAGGCATTTTAAGTAGCTTCCACTCTACCATTGTGGATTGAAAGCTTTTTCTTGGAAAGACTGTTAGATATTAAGTAACAGTTAAAATCACTAATTGGCATGAAGGGTACCTTGAAGCCACAGTAGACCTTTTTTGGCTGGCCATAAAAGAATATGTACCTAATTTATTTTCATAGGTTAACCAATAGGTCCAGAGGTGTCAGGAAGGTTTTTGGTCTGTTCCCTCTAGTTGATTTCCTCTTACCAAGAGGGGGATGAACTGGGAAATGGCCTTTCATGTGTTTTATATTCACTAGATTATAGTTTCTGACAAATATCCCATTGAAATGTGTCTGTGCTAATAGTTATTTCTGTATTAAGAAAAAAATTCTTACAGAAAATGTTGATTTCTTTGAATAGGTCAACCTTGTATTTGATATGTAAAATAAAGCCTGCTGAATTTTTGATAACAGAGAAGAGAGTCTTAAGTCCAGTACTTTTCTAGCTATGTTTATGGAAGGGAATAAACCATGAATACTGTGTTGGAATTGTATCATATAATTAATTTATACATTATTGTGAAGAGTAGGTTATTTTTATTTTTTCTTTTCCTAAATATTAATGCATTGTTTATTCCTTTTTAGATTGCAACTTCATATGGTAATGCTGTTTGTATCTTTGAGCCCTTGGGCATAAATTCTCATAAGAGAAATTGTGTAAGTATTACAAGATGGTAGAAAACTTTCAGAATTAAGTTTACAATCCACTTGATAGCAATAAAGAGCTCCTTAGGAGCTGATGCTGAAGGTGGTCTGGAATATCAGTATGAAGTTAGTTTGATGCTTTATGGTAAAATCTTTTATGTTCACTAGGAATATATCCCTAGGCCTTTTAGAAACTCAGTTTTCTAGAATATTGCTAATTGAGATTTACCTTGTCGATTGGGAATCTACCCTAGTTGAACTATTATTTCTTGTCTAGATTACTAGGCTAGTTTCTAATATCTGTTTTCAATCCCCTTCCCCCTTCTCTTTCCTCAGCAGAGCAGATCATGACACTTCTCTGCTTAAATTTCTCTAATAGCTCCATATTTCCCTCAGATTCAAAGCCAGAAAGCTCATCTATTTTCATCCTCTCTGCTGTCACTCTAGCCACACTCGCAATTTTTACTGTTCTTAGAACAGTTACCTTCCTATCTTAGGGCCTTTGCATTGGTTGTTCTCTTGTCTGGAAAGTTCTTTCTCTACATGGCCTGCTCATGCAAATCCTTAAGTTTTTGCTCAATAATACCGTCTTAGTGGGGTCTACCTTTATCACCCTTAATTAAAAATTGTCACTTGTTTCTACCACCTTTATTATAACCTCTCTATCCTTGTAGTTTTAACTTTTTTCTATAATAGTTATTTATTGTTTACTATTTAGAACGTAAGCTCCACAAGAGTAGGAGGCTTTGTTTCTTTTGTTCACTGATGCATCCCAAGTACTAAGAACCTGTCTGGAACATAATAGTCTCTTAAATATTTGTTGAATGAAGGAGTTAGGAGCTTAGGTAAATTCACTTACCAGCTAAGTGGTCTAACATCACTTTCAGAACCATTCAGGTTCATTTTGGGTGCTGTATTTTATTTTATCTCACATAATATTCAGAAAATCCCATTTGGTTGGAATTACTAACCCCTTTAAAAATTACTACATGCATTATAACTCCACTATCCTCACAGATAGTCAAAACTGCCCGTGTGAAATCTGATGGCAAGAGTTTATATTTACCAGAATTTTTTTTAAAGTATATTCTTAAATACATTAAAATAAGTGGTTTCGATGTTTCATCGAATGTATGTATTTGAATTTCTTTTTGTATTTCCAAAAAAATGCAAATTAAATTATTAATCTTTTCCCTATGATAGTATTATGAAGTGGATATCAAATTTTAGAGTGCTTAAGCTTTAGTACTTATTAAAAATTCAGATTCCAGGCCTCACTCCCAAAATTTCTGCTATGTAGTTGGTCCACAGATTGCACTCTGATAAGTACTAAAGGAAAGAATATAATGGATATCTCTAGTTTTAAGAATGATTTAATTATTACTCTAATAGATCTGTTGAACAGTATTTAAAATATTATTGTGACTATTGTTTGTTCAGCAGTGGTAGGAAAATAAAATTTTCCCTGGTTAAAAAATATAAAATTATTTTTAGATAATGAAATTCAGGTTTGCAGTTATGTTTTAAAATTCTGCCTCTAGATAGTCATGAAATCTTTAATTATTTACTATTAAACATTCTAAAAATACTGTAAAGAGAAAGGGAATCGCCACTTATTAAATTATTATTGCTTGCCAAGCAGTTAATGTACAACTTACCTAAGGTCAAACAGCTTTACATTGCAGTATACTTTCATCATAAGGTCATTTTATATTTATGTCCTACAAAGAGATATCTAAACTTTTTACTTAGATACTGTATTTCATGGCAAAGATGTTTGACTTTTAAATTTTAAATCTTCTTTTTGCCTTTTAGAATGAAAATAGTAAAAAGGATAGAAATTATTCAAATATAATATAGGTCAAGTTTGTGGATTTTTATATGTTATATAATTCAAATTTGTTGACTTTTTGAGAGGTATATCTAGTTTTATTTTAGACATCGAGTCCACAGGATTATGATAATTTGCACTTCTTTCTAAGGTTCATTTATTTTTTCATAAACATTTATTGACTATCTGCGTACTAGCCATTACAGAGCTGAAGATGTAATTCCTGCCCTTGAAGAGTTATAATTTAATAAGAGAGGCAGACATATGAAGAAATAGTAATTCAGTGTGACCAGTATTGTAATGGTAGAATGTAAAAAGAGCTATGAGTGTTGCTAGGATGTCAGGAAAGGCTTCACAAAGAGGTGACGATTTAGCTAGATCTGCTGTAGGTAGGCATAAGAGTTTGCAGGTGGAGAAGAGAAGAAAGGATATCTTAAGTATAAGAATGTGTTTGTAGATGTAGAAGAAAGCCTGAGAGAACATGCTTGGCTTTAGGCATGGAAAGCAGCTGATATTGTTAAGTATAACTATTGGAAGTTTTTTTAAAAATAGTATTTTGAAAATAGTAGTGAAATATGTGTATCTTTGTTTTAGATCATAAGGTCTTAGGTTGAAGAAAACGATGACATGGTGGTGTTTGTGGATATTATTTTTAAAAATACCTTTTTCTTTTTTCTATGTTTCAGCAACTCAAGTGTCAGTGGCTTAAAACTGGGCAGTTCTTTTTGAGTTCCGTGACATACAATTTAGCATGGGACCCTCAAGGTATTTAGTGATTATATTTAGAAATTATGAAAAATAATGTTTACAGCCATGCTACCCTGAACAAATCCGATCCCATCTGATCCCGGAAGCTAAGCAGGGTCAGGCCTGGTTAGTACTTGGATGGGAGACCACCTAGGAAGGCCAGGTGCTGTAGGTGTAAACAATAAAAATAAAATCAAAAGAAATTATGAAAAGTAAATATTTGTTTTAAATATATGATTACAATGTGATACAATTTCCCAAAATAAGAAAATGATCAATAGTATATTTTATTTTTGCTAGTGAACGAGTATACTTTTTTCTTCTTGGTATATACTACTTTATACAGTACTGAATTTACTATTCTGTGAATATTTTAAGAACGATGATTTGTTTTCTTAGTGAACATGTGCTGCATTTTACTCTTAATTTATTGAGAAAGAATCAGAAATAAAACCTGTCTTTTTTTGTTATTTGTATTTCAGAAATTATTGTCTTTAATTTTGAAAGATTAGAAACCTCTAATAATTATGCCTTTGCTCCTTTTCACATTCACTTCTAAGTAGAAAGACATTAATTTTTTAGTTATGTCTTATATCCTGAGAATATTCCATGTAGTATTCTTTTTTATTCTACCTTTTCTGTTATTTTAAAAAAGATTTACCTGATACATAAGGGCTCTTTGTCATTAGGGTTTTCTTTTCGTTTTCAAGTTTCCCCAAAAAACTACTTTCTCTTGTCTAGTGGATCCTTAGAACTTTTAAATAGATATATTCCAAATGTCTTTCTTAGACAATATTGCTCATTTTTAATAGTGTAATTTATAAACCTATATAGAAACCCACATATATATTTCTCTAGATAATCCTTGCTCATTCATCAGAACATTCTTTAATTTTCAGATAACAGATTGTTGACAGCAACTGATTCTCTTCAGTTGTGGGCTCCTCCAGGAGGTGACATTCTGGAAGAAGAGGAAGAAATTGATAATAAAATTCCTCTAGTTTTAAATGATTGGAAATGCATCTGGCAGTGCAAGTTAGTATCTAATTCTGTTGTTGTGTTCATTAATTTTTAAAAAATGCTTTCTAAAGTATGTTCCCTTTTATAGTCATCTTTTTTTTTTTATTTCATCATACCATTACATTTAGAAGCCTAGAAAGTAGACTTTTTCTAACCAAAACTTATAATATCCTTCAGTCTTTGCTATAGTTGATTGTTTACAGAAAAGATAAAAACGTTTTCATAGTACTAACCTCAGGACTTGGGTCCACATGTAGGAATTACTCATTAATGGAAGAGATGTGGATGGTGATGTGAAGAGGGAGAAGATGTGATGAAAGTTGCCAGCCACTTTTGCAAGTGGAAGGATGGCTGAACTAGTAACAGTATGGATGATGTGAAGGGGACCAGTTAGCCAGGGAAGATGATGAGCTTAGTTTTCAACATAGTATATTTAGGATGTTGGCGAGACTTGTAAGTGGAGATATCATTTATACATGTTAATTGCATTCTTTGGATTCCTAAAGTGAACTTCAGATTAGTTTTAATTAATTAATTTGTATTTTTAAGGAAGTGAAAACAGTCTTGTTCCGATGATGTTAAAAATCTTATTTTGACCATTTTTATATAAGGTGTTCCAGATTTTAAAAATGCTAACTATTTAACTTTTTTTTGTTTGTTTGTTTAGAACCTCAGTATCTGTACATTTGATGGAATGGTCCCCTGATGGTGAATATTTTGCTACTGCTGGAAAGGTAAAGGACCAGACAAAACATTAACAAAAGAAACAAAACAATTAATGTTTCTATTCATTCTCATTTTCAGTTATTTCATCTGTAAAATTGGGATAATCTTACTCTGCAAAGGTGACCTGAGGAATAGTGATAGATTTGTAAAAGATCAGGTATGTTTCCCTTAGGTAGTAAGCATTGGAAAGTAATAGTTATTTTTATTATTATTCTTTGACCTTTTAAAAAAGTCTGTGCTTTTTAAAATTAATTTTATGTTTAGAGTATAGCATACATCCATAATTTAAAAAGTAAAACAATACCACTAGAGTCAGTGAAAAGAAGCCCTTCATTCTTCCTGCTCTTAAGTCCTATATCCCGGAGGCAGTTATTTGTCAGATTTCATATTCTGGTACTTCCTCCCATATTCCTAAATAACTTGCTTATGCTCCCATTTCTTGATTTTTTTTTTTTTGGCTTTTATTTCTGTGTATCATCTCTTGCCTTTCTTCTGTGGGCGCTGAGGCTTTAGTTCTCTAGCCGATGTTCCCAACCCTATCTCTTCATAAACATATTCACATAAACACATTCACATAAACATAAGCACATAAACATATTCACTTCCCTTCCTCCTATCTTTCTGATGTAGATATCTGATAATATTTGCATAAATCAGTATTTATTGTTCACATTGTTGATTATGTAAAATGTTCTTCACAGAATACTTTGGAGTTAATAATTTTATTATTTGCTTAGTTTTCTATATACCTGATTCAATCCTTAAACCTCTGATAGTTTTTGAATCTTCTCTCATCACAATCCCACATAGGAGGTATCTTGGAGATGGGTGTTTTCTTTGCTCCAATCTGACTTAGTTGCTCTCTAAGTCTAAAACAGAGCTATCATTTTGGGATTTTCTTACAGTTGCCTCAGGAGATGCGCTTTGTCTATCTCCTTTGTCAAATTCCCTGTTTCTTAACATCATTTATATTCTTTCCTTGGTTTAATGGAGATATCCTTAGAAAAGATGAATGGGAAGAAAACATTTCAAGGCCTTGAAAGTCTGAACAAGTGTTTCTTCTGTTCTTATGTTTGATTTGGCTGGGCATAGAATTAGGTTGAAAGTAATTTTCCCTCAGAATTTTTTAAGTAATGGTTTTATTGCCTTCTAGCTTCCAGTATTGCCATTTGAGAAGTATAGTGCCATTATGACCATACTCCCCTCCCCCGCCCCCCGTCCCCCGTCCCTGTCTCCAGTTTATAGAGATTTTAAGAATCTTCCCCTTTTCCCTGCTGTTCTGAAATTTCATGATGATCTAATGGTATGGGGTCAGTCATATATAAATATATTAGGATGTATCTCTAAGGGATAAAGACTTTTTTGTATAGGTAATTTGGTGGGTTTCTTCAGTCTGAAAACTCATGTCCCTCAGTTCAGAGAGATTATTTTATATTATTTTTGTGTTACTTCCTTTCTTTCATGTTGTCTTTTCTCTTTTTCTGGATCTCCCCTTATTCAGATGTGGATCCTTCTGTATTGATCCTCTAATTCACTCTTTTTCTCTCTCCTCTTGTCCATCTCTTCATCTTTTTTATTTTTTATTTAAAAACTTTTTTTCATCTCTTTATATTTTTGTTCAGTTTCTGAAAGATTTTTCAGCTTAAACTCTGAGATAATTATTTCCTGTTATCACGTTTTTAATTTTCAAGAGTTTTTTTCTTATATGAATATTCTTTTTTAAAATTATAAATATTTTAAAAATAGATAAGAATATATATAAAACTTACATATAAGATATGATAATTAAACAAATACATGTGACCTCATTACTCAATTTGAGACAACACAAAACTAATGGTTTTTTTACCTTCCTGCTTGCTCCTTCCCTCCCACCCAGGCAACTAGAATTCTGAATTTTATGTTTTATTTCATTGTCTTTTTTTTATAGTGTTACATGTATGAATTCTCAAATAATATGTTTAGTTTTGCATAGTTTTGAACTTGTAAAAACGATACCATGCAGTTATTAAAATACAGTTTCAAGATATTAAAAATTTGTGATAATAGCCATAATATACTTTTAAATTAATGTATTTAGTAACAAAAATAACATTTAAAAATGATATTTAAAAATCACAAGTTAAAGCGTAATTGTATTATTGTATATGGAATTTAAACTTCCATAATACTTCACAAGGGAAGGATAGGTTTTCCATGAACACCAGAATTCATCCAAGGCTTTGGAATTAATCTCTAGTTGTAGAGCACTCAGCTGTTTCATGGCTGAATAATTACTAGGCACAGAGGTAGTTACTCAAACAGTTGATGACATCACAGACAGGAAGACTGTACAACATTACAGACAGAAAGACTGCAATTGTGCATAGTTTTGTAAATTATGTAATAACTCCTAATTTCAAAGTAGTGAGGAATATACAAACTATTTTGAAATGTCTGCAGGACTGTAATTGATATTAAAAATTTTGTGATTTCTCTTAGAGACAAAGTCACATGCTGCTAAGAATACTTTGCTTTGTTACTTATATTCGTAACTGAAATTTAGCATTTCCTTCAATTAGCAGTTATGAAAATAGAGAAGTAATTGTTCTCCACTCAAATTAATGGTAATTCTGGGTCTTAGTTGTCTTGATTTCTCAAGAAGTAGACCTGAGGCAAGGATTTGAGTATTAAGTAATTAACATGGGGAACGATCACAAAGGAATATACTTGATTCAAGGCCAGGAAGTGAAGGAGTTTAGTGAGGGTATATTATCATGCAGGTGGTTGGTTAAAAAGCTTGTCTCTGGGTAACTGGGAGCCAGTGTTCCTCACAACCTGTTGTTTCTCACACATGTTCTTCACATGTTAGTCGTTGTATGAGGGCTGATAAGGGCTGGACAGTTATTCTCAGCACTTGTGAACAACTCTTAGAAAACCCCAGGCAAAGAGGTATAGATGGCTGTCAGTTGGAGCTGATACACTAAAATGCTAAGACGTGAGAGGATACAGCTGATGTATCAAAAATGTCTTTTATGTCTTGAATTCTATCCACTAGCCCCTTGGGTGAGAGGACCTCAGGTGAAGAACCTCTGGTCTAAAATGTGGACATTTTATTTTTGTCTTCCACATTTAGGTCTAAAATCCCATGTGGAATAATTTTTAGGTATGGTTTGAGTTTCATTTTTCCTATATGGATATCCAGTTGTCCACAATTTATTTAAAAGCCAGTTTCTCCATTGCTGTGTATTAGCACCTTTGCCAGAAAATCAAATGTCCATATTTGTGTGGGTCTGTTTGTGAGTTCTTTTTCTAGTCTGTTGGTCTTTCCTTGTACCAGTTCCACTTGTCTTAATTGTTGTAGCTTTTAAATGGTTTTGATATCTGCTGGAATTAATCCTCTTATCTTGTTTTTCTTTAAGAATATCTTATCCTTGGCCTTTTATGTTTCCATATTAATCTTAGAATAGCTTAGAATAAGTGTTATAAAACAAAAACCCTCTTGTGATTTTGATTGGTATTGCATTCATATAGATTAGTTTGAGAAAAATTGACATCTTTACCATTAACTCTCCCATCAATGAACGTGACATAGCTCTTCATTTACTTTAGATCGTTTTATTTCTCTCAGTAATGTTTTATAATTTTCTGTGTTTCCTGAACATCTGTTACATTCATCCCTCGGATTTTGATATTTTTGATCTTGTTAGAAATGGCATAAATTTCATTTTATAATTGTTACTGGTATATAGAAATGCAATTTTTGTATATTGAGTTTATACCCAGCAATCTTACTTAACTCATTAATTTTATTAAGTCGATCGTTTTGGATTTTCTATGTGCACAATTATATTACCTGTGAATAATGACAATTTTATTTCATCTTTTGTAACTTTTGGGTGTTTAATATCGTTTTCTTTTTTTTTTACCACAGTATCTAGGACCTCTAGTGTAATGTTGAATAAAATTGGTAAGAGTAGGTATCTTCTGCTTATTCCCAGTCTCAAAAGGATAGCTTTGCTGTGTCACCAATATGATATTTACTATAGGTATTTACTATAGATAACCCTTTTCAGATAAAGTTTTCTTCTTATTTGTAGTTTGCTAGAATTTTCTTTTTTAAATCACAAATACTGTCGAATCTTAAATGCTTTTTCTGTATCTATTGGGATAATTTTTTTTCTTTTTTACTCTTTAATAAGGTGAAATACACAGACTTATTTTCAAGTGTTAAGTAAACAAACCTTGTGTTTCTGGAATAATCCTAGCTTGACTGTAATGTATCATCCTTACTGGAATTGGTTTGCTAATATTTGGTTTAGGATTTATGAGATCTATAAAGAATGAGATTTGGCAAATAGTTTTTCCTTTTTTGTATTTTACTTGACACGTTTTGGTATCACTTTCACGCTGGCCTCATAAAATGGGTTGGAAAATTCTCTTTTATCTACCTATGAAAGAGTTTTTGTAAGACTGGTATAGCTTTATCCTTAAATAATTGCTGGTAAAACCATCTGGACCAGTAATTTTCTTTGTGGGATTCAGTTTTTTAAATAGTTATAGAGCTATTCTGATGTTGTATTTCCTTTTTTATTGTCAGTTTTGATAAGTTATATTTATCTAGAATTTGCCAGTTTTATCTAAATTTCCAAATTTATTGGCAAAAGTTATGCAGAATATCTTTTTAATGCTTGTAATACATGTGTGATGATTTCTTTTTCATTTTTAATATTGGTTATTTGTGCCTTCTCTTTTTTTCCTTGATTTATTTCTCTAAAGATTTGTCAGTTTTATGTTTTCAAAAAACTAAGTTTTGTTTTTGTATTGTATATTTGTTTTCTGTTTCATTTATTTCTGTTCAGTTGTTCTATTGTTTTTTTTCAAAATCTTTAGATAAATGTTCAGCCTTTTCCGTTTGTAGTATATACATTTAACACTGGATTTCTCTGTAAGCTTAGCTTTATTTCATAAGTTTTTTTAATACTATAAGTTTTAATATGTATTATTTTTATTCTAAACATAAATTTTACTAATTTTTTTGACTCATTTCTAACCAATGGGTTGTCCAGGGAATGGATTAGAATCAGGTTCAGTTATTTTTGGGGTGGGGGTAGATGGTGCAGGAGTACTTTATTGGTGGTGACAATTTTTATTTTGCATTAAGTAAAACTTACAGTAGTTTGTAGTTAGAACAGTAACTACAAGTACTGTAATGACAGCAACTGCTAATTATTGAGAGTTTTATACCAGAAACTGTGCCTTCAAAAGCTAATAGGGCAGACAGTATTCTCCCTGTTTTATAGAAAGGGAAACTGCAGCTTGAGAACTTTTCTAAGAATACAGAGCTAGTTGAAAGGTAGAGCTGGGATTTTAATCCAGATGTGTTGTATATCGAAGCACCATATCAACTAGCTTTGCATTTCACTGAGAAAGTATTTACTGTGAGTGCATTTGTGGGAATTCTTTGAGGCCTGGGTTGAGTGTGCATTCTTCCAGAAAAGGTTTATGTAGCTTCACCAGGCACCCAATTCAGACTGAATTCTCAGCTTGGAAGTTGTTGAGCCACACAGATAGGGTGTGTTTGGGTCTCATGAGGCCTGTTTTGTGGTTATAAATGCCCAGTGGAGACTTCCCTCCGCTTAGAGTCTAGGTGCAGATGGATCCTTCCTTATCACCAAATCCCTTTTCAGAGAGAGATTTTTCTTGATTTCACCCTTTCATTAGAATTTTTTTTAACATTATGCGGTGTCTCTGATCTGACTTCTCACCTTACATAGACTCTATGTGTTGTCTCTGTGTAGCTATTTAAAACCGAAGCTCTATGCCACTGGGTTTTGGTAGATTCCCTTATGACGATCCAGTCACCCACTTCAGCATTTGTTTATTAACGGTTCTTGCCTGAAAAAATAAATGCAGTCAGAAGAGAACTTTTGATAAGTTCCCACCCCCTACCTGTATCTTTCCATCTCCCTACATTTGTGTCTTTTTGTTATGCCTGCCTTTATGTTGCCATGGATGACCTGTCTGTGCTTTTGTACAAGGCCAGTTTCTTCTTTTGTGTTCTAGATGCCATTTTTTTCTTGCTTACTCAGGGACTTCACTGTCATAGTTGTCTCCCTTCTTCTCAGTTTTCCTTTCTCCACTGGGTCATCACATGAGCATATGTTATGGACTGAATGTTTGTGTTCCTTATAAATTCGTATGTTGAAGCCCTGACCCCCAATGTGATGGTATTTGGAGATGGGACCTTTGGGTGATAATTAAGGTTGGGTGAGGTCATAAGAGTTCCCTGATGATAAAAATAGTCCCTTTATAAGAAGAGACACTAAAGAGCTTGCTCTCTCTCTGCCACATGAAGACACAGCAAGAAGGTAGCTGTCTGCAAGCCAGGAACAGAGCTCTCACCAGAACCTGACCATGCTGGCATCCTGATCTCAGAATTCCAGCCTCCAAAATGAGAAAATCAGTTCCTTTAAGTCACCAAGTCTATGGTATTTTGTTATGGCAGCCTGAGCTAATTAATATAGCATAGCAAACCGTATGCGCTATAATTGTGCCCTTTCTAAAAATTACAGCAGTAATAAAAGCCCTCTCTTGACCTCTCTCAGCTTCTGCTGCATTTCCCTGCCCTCCTTATGGCACCTTGAAAGAGTTGCTTGTTGTTGCTGTCTCTAAGATTTTCTCCTCATTTTCTATTGCATCCACTCACCACCACTCTGTAACTCATCAGTGAGTTCCTGTTACTGAATCCTGTGGTTAGTTCTTACTTAACCTGTTAGCATGATTTAACACAGTTGGCTACTTCTTCCACCTTGAACACTTTCTTCAGTTTACTTCCAGGATACAGCACACTCTTGATCTTCTTTTTAACTTTCCGGCTGCCCCACCCCTCTTAGTTTGCTAGTGTCACCTTCTCTTTCGTACTTTTAAATGTTGCAGCACCCCAGGGCTTATTTCTTGGACTTTTTCTCTGGCCATACACATTCCTTTGGCAGTCTCATCTTATCTCATGGTTTCAAGTGCATTGAAATTTGTATCATTTTGCCCGTACATCTCCCCTGAACTCCAGACTTATGTATATAACTCTTGCACATTTTCAAGTAAATGTGTCTAAAATGGAAATCCTGTTCTCCATCCTCCATCCCCAGTCCATACCCCTGATGGCTCTACTAGACTTCAGAATAGAATATATCCACAATCTACTCATTTTTTTTTACCACCTCCATTCATCAGTCTCCCATCTTTTGCTGCGTTCTTGTACAGTGTATTTTCAAACCAGCAGTTGGAGTGATCTTTTCAAAAATGTTAAATCAGATCATGTCATTACTCTGTTCAAAACTGTCAAAAGGTTTCTCATTTCATTCAGTAAAAGCCCAAGTCTTTATGATGGCTTATGAGGTCCCATGCTTACCAGATCCCCTATCAGTTCTTTGACCTTATCTCTTGTTACTCTCACCCACTACTGTGCTTTTTTTTCAATTTTTCAATTTTTAAATTTTTAAATTTTTTTAGGTGAGGCAACCGTTGGTTGACCTCACAGATTGCAAGGACCTTGTCAGCTTACAATCCCTTATTATTTTGTTTTTTATTTTTTACGTCTACAGCACCCAGTCTTCCTAGGTGGTCTCCTATCCAAGTACTAATCAGGCCCGACCCTGCTTAGCTTCCAAGATCAGACGGGATTGGGCTTGTGCAGGGTAGCATGGCTGTAGACTCCCTGCTGTACTTTTTATTCCCTTTGCCTGCCTTAATTTTACTCATGATACTTATTACTAGAAGTCTGTAGTAGTTTTCTGTTATGGTGTAACAAATTACCACAAATTTAGCAGCTTAAAACTACACATTTATTATCTGAACTTTTGTGGGTTAGGTGTCTGGGCATTGTGTAGCTGGGTGCTGTGATCAGGGACTCTAAAGTTTGCAATAAAGGTATCAGGCTGAATTCTTACCTTAAGGCTCAACTAGGGCAGAATCTTCTTCCACACTCACTCAGGTTGTTAGTAGAGTTTCTTTCTCTGTATGACTCAGGGCTTGGCTTTTTGCCTGCTGTTGGCTGGAGGCCTCCTCGGTCCCTAGAGGCTGCCTGCAGTTCTTTGCCATGTGGACTTCCCTTTTCCTCTTCTTCTCCTCCTCTGCCTCCTCCTCCCCCTCACAAATAATAGAGCTGCCTAAACGATTTGGTATAAAGTAAGGAGCCAAAGGAAAACAGGAGAAATAAATACAGATTAGAAGGAAGAAATTAGAAGGAAGAAAATTAAACTAGATTTTTAAAAACAAAACACTGAAAATTTTGAAAAGCCAGTTCAGTTGCCTACAGATAATAATAATAAAAAAACTGGAGAGAATATAGATGCTTGAAAAATTTCCCATAAAGTCTGAAAAGCAAGGTTAATAAAGGAAAAACTGTTACCAGAATCATAGGAAAAAACTAAGTAGTAACTTTAAAGCTTTGATCTTTAAAAACTAGCATCCCATTACTCCTAAAACTTGGCCGTGAAAAAACCTGCTTGCCCCACATATTTGTTCTTTTTGCTACTCATATTTCATATTTCTTAGGGTTGCTATATATTATATGAGCCCATCGTAGGTAAGGCCATGATGATTTAATAACGGACCAATGAGTGTGATCAGAAAGCTACTCTAGATTCATACTGGAATGCAGCTTTATAATAGTCCCAGTTAGTCGTTCTGACATGAGCTTAGATGTGGTTGTGCATATTATGTGGCATTTGAAGCATGTTTTCCTACCAGCCTCTTCTAAATAACCTTAATGGCACTATGATTGTGGGCAGATATCACATACACTTGTTTTCCTTAAAATATATGCTTTTATTTTGTGTATATATATTGTCTGATATACTTTTTATAACAGAACTGGTCAAAGAAAATGCATTTCAGAATTCTAGCAACCTATGTTTATAAGGCGTACAAGAATCTATCATAGTTGGATTCACATCATGATAAACTCTCTTGAATGTGTATATAACATATAATATGTTAATATATATGCGTATATATAAAATTTGTCTCTCTATATTTGATAGTGCGTTTTCTAGAGAAAACCGATTTGGAATTTTACCTGAAATTAACAGCCTTCGCTTGTTTAGCAAACACCACCATAGGTCCTGAAGTGTTCTCTGTGCCAGCAATCTCGAGATGAAGAGGACAGATAAGGTTTCTGTCCTCATGGACAGAACTTTAACTTCTAGTGAGGAAAGACAGAAAGAACATCATGCATTAATAAATGCTATAGTATGGTATAGAATGGTATAGTATTGTGAGTTGGTGTCCGTTAGCGTGGATGATCTTTAGATAGGTTTTTCTGGGGAAATAACTTTAAGATGAGAACTGATTAATAGGAAAGATACAACTGTGTGAAGTTCAGAGGAAAGTATTTTTGGCCAAGGGAACAAGTGCAAATGCTCTGACATAGGAATTAGCAGGAGTTGTCAATGAACAGCAGAAAGCTGGAGTATAGTGGCTAGATCAAAGTTTGTGATGCTTCCAGGTTAAGATGTCAGATAGGATAGGATAGGAATTTTCTTGGAGAGGTCAGACTTAGAGATGTGGAGTTTGAGTTCGTTAGCCAAAAGACAGTGTTTAAAGTTATGGGGCTGGGTGAAATTAACTAGGGAGATGATGTATGATGGAGAAGAGAATGGGGCCCAGGATGAAGTCTCAGAATCCTTGAAAATTAAGAAGTAAAAAACAAACAAACAAACAAAAAAAAAAAACAGGGAGAAATGTATAAAAATGCTGAGAGAGATGGCCACTAAGATAGAAGGAAAACTAGGAGGATGTGGCATTAGAGAAGTGAGAAGGAAAAAAAAATCAAGATAGAGGGAATAGTTATAATTCTGTCAAATGATCTAGAGCACATAGGAGAACAGTTTGAATATGTGTAGATTGGAAAGGACTACCTGTTTATGCATAAATTAAAATATAAACTTTAAACGCTTTTAGAATCATAGTATTTTAATGATCTTAGAGATCATAGAAAGAAGCCGAGGGCTTTGAGCGTAAAGTCCACTTGTTTGCCTCTCTACTGTTCCTACTCAAATTAGCATCTTCCTTCTTCTGGACCCTTAGAGTAGTCTCTTAACTGCATGTCTGACAGCCATCCTCTAATCCCATCTTCTAACAGTGCCCGGGGACACCTGAACATACCACTCTCCTACGCACAATCTTTTCATGACTGCTGCCGCTCATAAAATGAGGACCACATTCCTTACCATGGTCTGGGAGGCTGTGCTGTATGATCTGGCCCTCGTGTTCTTCTCCAGCTCCTTCCCACCTTAATGCTTACTGATCCAAGCTCTTCACTGCTTTCAACCCTTTGTATATGCTATTCTTTCTGTAGAGAATGTTCATCCTTCCCTGTTCTTTGGTCATCTTCTATGTATCTTTCAGCTCTGTTTAAATATCACTTTTTTTTAAGGGAACCTGACTTCCCAGACAAGGTCACATCTCTCAATTAAATATTCTCATAGTAGGATTCTCAGTTCTAGCACTTACCATAATTTTAATTAAAACAGTACTTTATATCCTTAATTACCGTTGTGTTCCCATCTAGAGTATAAACTCTGTGTAATTAGGCAATATATTTTATTATCTCTGTCTCTTCCCTTGCCCCACCTACCTATATCCCCAGCAGTTCACATAGTGCTTGCATTCAATAAATTTGTTCGAAAGAATCATGTGACCATTCCATAGTGTACAGGCAGTTAATAGCACATCATTATCCATTTGTATGTTACAGATTGATTTTAACTCTAAAATGGATATGAAAGCCATTGAATTTGCTCAAAGTAAAATTTGGGTCTTTAATAAATCTATCTGGACATGATCAGATGTAATATAATTGGTTCTTATGAAATATACTGAAATACATGTAATTGGATTGAATTCAGAAGAGCACATTAATACAGATTACAGAATGCCTTTGCCTCCCTAACAAGACAAATGAACTGTTAAAATACTTACAAAAAGTATTGTTTATTTTCTAGATTCTTCTCTTTCTATAGTTGATTTGCCTCATATAGTCTTTTTTAAAAAAAGTTGAACAATAATTCCAGGTATTTTATTTTAACTTATTTATTGATATTATATTTACACTGAAGAATAATTGTTTTCTAAAATACATGTTTGGATTTTAAATCCCTCATATATCCCTCATATATTCTTAATGTTTCTGATGATCCTCCTTTGCTTACCAGTGTATGGTGTTTGCCTCAGCTGTGTGTCACAACTGGCTGAACTTTGAGACTATTTTAGGATATGTAGTCTTTTGATAGTGTCACTTGGTACTTTAAAAGCTATCAATTACCCATGTGAGATGATCAGTGTTCATTGTCTGAACATCTTATGAATATTTGAGCTTTCATCCTTAATGAATCTGAAAGATGCCTTTGTGCTTCAAACAAAAATAAGCAATGAGACTAAAAGTACATTCTCTCAAACGGGGAAACTAGATTTTAAGTACCTCAAAGGCGGTTCTGTTTGTATACTCCATAATGCCTAATAATATCTTCTTTCTTTTTTTATTGCATACAACCTTAGCAGTTGATTATTGAGTATTTTTTCATTATATTAGTCATGTTTACTTACGCTTCTTATATTCAATTCTCCTAAGAGCTAAGTGTTTTGTAATTATATGGAAAGATAAGAATTCCTTACTAGTAAAAATCCTTTGGAAGTTAATAAAATGTGTCATGGATATAAAAAGCTTATTTCCTCACATTTTTGATAAGATAGCACATATAATTAAGATCCTCATGATCAAAAGAACAGAAACTAACTTTGTAATGTTGGCACTTTCCCCGCCACAATCTGTTCTGCTTCTGTTAATAAGTCAAGTTTTTCTGAGTGGATGAAACAGATGGTAACTGTGATCTACCACTAGAAGGCATTTTCCACCGCCTCGGCTGCACATGACAGGATTTCAGTTCAGGTGTTGTGGGATTCAAATCCAGTTACTTCAGGATTTTTAATATCACAGTTCATTGAGCACTTTTAGTGGTAAGATCTGTTTTTTATAAGTGTGGTAAATTAAATTTTTCTTGGGCTTAAGAGTATTTTAACTTTCTTTATAGGTAATTTAAATCTGGTTGGGGCAGTTTACAGATGTTCGAGTAAAAATCTAAAAAAAAGTTTTAACTTTATCTGAACTTAAAGTCTTACTTATTAAAATAACCTTTTATCCCCACAAGAATATCTGATTAAATCTTCAGGTCAAGAATTATTTTGGGGAGTTTGCTTGCTAGGTATTTAATTAGATTCTGTTTATGTTCATAAAGGTTATATCTAACACTTTAACAATTGGATATTTTGTAAAATTTGAAAGTGATTTAAAATATTGTTTTCACCAAAAATACTTTTGATAGAGGATTACCCCTTTGAGTAAGAAAATTGGGCTTTCTAAGGGCTAGGATGATAACAGTTTTTGAGGAGGGTGATTTTGGTAGGAAGGAAAAGAGAAGACTGCGGAATATTCCCTGAAACTTCTCTTGAGGATGCATCTCTGTTCTTCGATTCAGTGTTTGGGTATTTAAGGATTGGCTCATCAACTGTTTCCTGCCCTTTTTGAAGTGGAAATGTCTTTACCTTTTTTTAAAAAACGTAATATATGTTTATCACAAAAAACATGCAGAGAAAGTGAAATCCTCTGCCAAAAAGCCCTACCCCCCGCCCCAAAATGGGCACTATTTTCTATTTAATATATGTTATTTCAGGCTTTCTGATACCTTTGTAAACCACACAGAAGTGTGTATGCGTGTACACACATATTCCAGTGAGATCATATCCTTGAAGCTGATTTCCTCACTTAATACATCATAGACACATTGCCGTGTCAATATACGTTGATCCGTATTCTTTTTAAAGATGACATTTTCCATTATATGAATGAATTTAATATAACTAGATAACTACTAATGATCATTAAAGTTCTAATTTTTTTCTTTTGCTATCAAAAATGAAATCCTTGTGCATAAATCTTGTCCTATTTCTTTTTTATAATTAACTTTATTGTGGTATAATTAACATAAAATAAAATGTATATTTTTAAATGTTCAGTAAGTTTTGACAGATTTATAGACCCACATAATCACTACCACCAAGTTATGGGACATTTCCATCACTTAGAAGGTTTTTTTTTTAACTGTTCAATTAATCCTCACTTCCTTTCTTAGTGCCAGATAATGGCTGCTCTTTTCTCTCACTATTGATTTGATTTGTCTTCCCTAGAGTTTCACATAAGTGAAATTGTATAGTATATACTCTTTTGTGTCTGGCTTTTTGTATTTACTGTAATGTTTTTGAGATCCATCCATGTTGTCTCCATCAGTAGTTCTCTTTGATGAGTTGTATTCCATTATTTGGATATGTCAAGATTTGTTTATCCATTTACCTACTGATGGATATTTGGGTTGTTGGAGCTTTAGGCTAAAATGAATAAAGCTATTGTGACTATTTATTTGTAAGTCTGTGTAGATACATTTGTTTTCATTTTTCATGAGTAAAAAATAACGTAGGAGTGGAATTGGTGGTCTTATGGTACTTTACAAAAAAGTGCCAAACTCTTTCTAAAGTTACACCATTTGCATGCCCACCAGCATTTGAATAATTTCAGTTGCTTCACTTTCTTGCCAACATTTGGTATCATAAGCCTTTTTAATATTAGCCATTGTAATAATAGTTGTGTAGTGGTGTCTTATTGTGGTTTTAAGATACATTTCCCTGACTTCTAATGACCTTGAGCATGTGCTTATTGGCTATTTGTATAATATAGTTTTTTGTATTTGATTTGAAATTATTTTTTTTCCAAATAGATATCTAGGTATTATAGTGGCATTTTTTTTTTTTTTTGAAAAAGTGTCATTCTCCATTGAATTATCTTCAGCTTTGTTGAACATCATTTTTCATATGTTTGTAGATCTGGCCTATTTTGTTTTTATCGAGATATATATATATACACACATATATGTATGTGTGTATATATATATTTTTGCTAATATGCTGTCTTAATTATTGTAGCTTTATGGTAAGTTTTGAAGTTAGATAGTCTATTCCTCTTTGTTCTTTAAAAATGTTTTTGGTAGTATCAATCCTTTGATTTACACACAAATTTTAGAATAAGCCTATCATTTTATACAAGAAAGCCTGTTATGATTTTTGATTGTGCTTACATTGAATCTTTATAGATCAGTTTGGGAAGAATCGACATTAGTAACATTTGGTCTTCGGATCCATCAGTGTGGTATATTTATTTATTTAGGTCTCCTTTCTCCTAGCAGTATTCTATAGTTCTCAGTGTACATGTCTTGGACATAAAATTTGTTGTTTGTCTTCCTAATGTAAAATGTATTTAAACAAATGACATTTCCATTTCTTGCTAACATAGAGAAATAGACTTAATATTTGAATTTTGATCTTTAGTCTTAGGATCTTGCTTATAAGTTCGAGCTTTTTTGGTAGATTCCTTAGGATTTTATGAACAAAGACAATTTTATTTCTTCCTTTCTAATTTACATGCCTTTCATTTTTTCCCCCCTTATCCACCTTGTTGCAAGTCTAGGACCTCTAGCACAATGTTGAATAGAATTTATTGGGGCAGACATCCTTGTATTGTTCAGTCTTTCACAATTACATTTAAGTTGTAGGTTTATTGTAAATGTACTTGAGCAAGTGGCAGCTGTTCCCTTCTATTCCTAGTTTGCTGGCATCTTCCCCCTTCCCCAACCCCATGCATTAATGTTTACTTTTGTCATATACAGTTGACCTTTGAACAGCAGGATTTGAACTGCACACGTCCATTTATACAAAGATTTTTTTTCAATAAATATACAGTCAGCCATCTGTATCTTCGGGGTTCACACCCATGGATTCAACCAATCGCAGATTGAAAATAGTATATTTTTGACTTGCAGTTGGGAATCTGGATGCCGCGGACTGACTATGCATTGTTCTACACCATTTTATATAAAGAACTTGAACATCCATGAACTTTGGTATCTTTGCAGGAGGTGGGGGGCCTGGAACCAGTTCTCCAGGGATACCAAGGAATAACTGAAGTTTCTGGGGAGTCAAAAGTTATAAATGGATTTCTGACTGCAAGAGATGAATGTCGACATCCCCTACCCCCATGTTGTTCAAGGGTCAACTGTACTGAGATAATTATATGAGTTTTCTTTTTCATTCTGTTGATACGGCCAATTATAATGATTTATTTTTCAAATGTTAAACCCGCTTTGCTTTGCTGGAATAAATTCCACTTGGTCATGATTTTTAAATGTGTACTGCCGGATTAAGTTTGCTAATAATTTATTAAAAATGTTTGAATCTCTAGTCAAGAAAGGTATTTATTTATAGTTTTCTTAAGTCTTTGCCTGGTTTTGTACTGTTCTTATACATTTAGTCCCTTTCCTCAGTTTTCTGAAATAATTTATGTAGGGTTGGTGCTATTTATTCCTAAAATTTTGGTAAAATTCATCAATAAAACCATTTGGGCTTGGGTTTTAGTTGTAGTTGTTGTTTTTTTTAATGAGGAGATCTCAAATTGTGAATTCAACATTTTTAATAGATGTAGAGCTATTTAGTTTTTCTTTTTATACCTTTGTCAGTTTTTGAAATTGTCTTTCAAGGAACTTGTTTATTTAACATAAATTGTTGAATTTATTGTGACGAAATTATTTATAATATTCTCTCATTATTATTTTACTGTTTGTAGGATCTGTAGTCATGTCTTGATATAATGGTAATTTGTGTTTTTTCTCTAAATATTTCTGATCATTCTAGATAGATTATCACTTACTGATTTTTCAAAAATAGTTTTTGAATTGATTTCTCTATATTTTTTGTATTTTATTTCATTGATTTTCATTCTTTCTTGCATTTACTTCCTGTGTGTTCACTTTGCTCTTCTTTTACTTGCTACTTCAGGTAGAATCTTAGACCATTGATTTAAGATCGTTTTGGTTTTTTTTTGACAGAAGCACTTAAAGCTATATATTTCCTTTTGAGCACTAATGTAGCTGTAACCCCCAAATTTTGGTGTTTTGCTTTAAATTTCATTCAGTTCAACATATTTTAAAATTCCCCTTGTAATTTAAGTGTTTTATTTTAGTTTCCAAATATGTGGAAATTTTCTAACTATTTTCTGTCAATGATTTCTGATTTACTTTTGTGTGGCTTTAGAGTTTTAACCAGTAACAGATGAAAGTGGGGCTTCTTTGAGGGGGAAGCTGATGGGAATGATAGAAGGGGCTAGAATGCTGCCTGCTTGTGGAGCTCTTTGCCTATTCTTTATGACTCCTGCAGGGCTCTGAGGTACCTCTAGGGTCTTTATGATACATAATCTGAAACCACGGCCATAGATTGCACAGTAAATTTGGTTAGGTGAAAATGATGCTAAGGCGAAGAAAGTACTTAGAGGAAAGCAACTAGTACATTCATTGTTAAGTAGTTGTCTCAGAATAAGCACTTAAAAAGATTTAGTGTATAATTCAAATATCCAAATAAATGAAACGTTATTGGAAACATACATTATGCAGTATAAATTGAGAATGAGTACCAAGAAGGAAAAAAACAGAAGTGCTTGTCTAGTCCAGATAAAAATATTTAGACCTATACATACTTTTCAGGAATACATAATTTTATTGGTTCTTACAGATTGAGATTTTTATTTAAAAACATTTTTTTTTCCTTAATACACTTTTCACCATTGAAGATAAAGCATTAAAGATAGTTTCTGTTAAATAAGATACAATTATATAGGTCTCTAACAAAATTATTACAGCTAAGTAAAATGATTAAGTCAGTACCTATTGTTACACCGGTAAATATCTTAGGTGAGCATGGAGATGGTTCTTGACAACTACCTAAATGCCCTCTTATCGTTTAGGGATCAAAAAACTGTAGCCCATGAACTAAGAATGGTTTTTACATTTTTTAAAGGGTGTAACACAAAATCAAGAAGGAACTGTGTCAGACTGTGTCAGACTGTGTGGTCCACAAAGCCTAACTTATACTCTCTGGCTCTTTACAGGAAAAGTTTTCTGATGCCTGACTTAGAATAAGAAACAATTCATATTTAAAAAGAGTTTGTTTCACCCTTACAGATCTCTTCAAGAAGGAAAGGATGATAACAATGACTGATAACATAGCATCTTTCTTATCTTTTATCTTATTCAAGGGTCTAAGATCAGGTTTCAGACCTTTTCTCTACAGTTACCCATGTATATTTGAATGGCAGAATTTGGTATCAGCCTCTATTTGAAAACCACCACTATGCAGAGAAGATTTATAATGAACAAGTGGTCCATATATTTTTCAAGAATAGAATTCTTTAGAGTAATATAAATCATGTTAGATTTAGTTTTGTACTATTTATAGGTCAACATTAGTTTTTTTATGTATAGCTTAATTTTTAAAGCTTCTTCAAACCACTTAAACATCTAATTGTGTATATACAAATTATTTTATGTTGATCTATATATTTTTGCAGGATGATTGTCTTTTGAAAGTGTGGTATCCTATGACTGGATGGAAGTCTTCGATTATACCTCAGGATCATCATGAAGTGAAAAGGAGACAGGCGTCTACCCAATTTTCCTTTGTTTACTTGGCACATCCTCGAACTGTTACAGGTTTTTCATGGCGTAAAACTAGCAAGTATATGCCCAGGTTAGAGAAATGTATCACATAACCTTAGTTTTTATATTTACATGTTTGTAAAAATAGGCTCTGGTGTCAACTGCCTGAATTCAGATCCTATTGTTGTTACTAGCTTCATGAACTTTATTAAATTTCTTAGGCACTCTATGCCTCAGTTTTTCTCTGTAAAATGAAGAATCCATTATGAGACTAGAATGTGTTAGTGCATATGAATGCTTAGAATAGGTCTTTGCACATAGTATGTGCTCAGATGGCGCTAGCCTGTATCATTAGCAGTAGCAGCAGTAGTAGAAGATTCTAGGAAGGAAATGTTTGCAAGTAACAGGAAAGCACACCATTGAGGGGAAATAAAACAGTAATAAACTGTCAATAATATGCATGGTGGGAAAGCATGTTATTTATATACAGTCAATAAAGTGGCCAGGTTTTTCTTAGGGCTATCAACAGAACCTTATCAAAGGATTATTATTATAAATTTTTACAGCATCTTTTGAAAATATTTAGAAGATTAAATAAACTACAAAACAGGTCATACAAATGATTCCTGTATTATACAATTCTAAAAGAACGTGCTTAGAAATCTGTATTCATTCTTGAAAGAGGGTTACTTCATCTGCTAGATATATCTGAGAACTGTTTACACATGATGGGAAATCCAGCACACATTATAGAGGTGCTCAGTAAATGATAACGTGGGGAATTTATACATTTTTGGAATAAAATGTTTATTCTTCTTAAGTTATTGGCATTTATTGAAAAAACTTGCAAAACCCTTTACCTTTGACCAAGTTAAATTCATTGTAAGCATTTTTTAAAAGGGAGAATGATTTTTTGTTCTTTCATAATGAGTAGTTAAGTCAGTTCAGCTGCTTGATGCAGTGACATTTTTGCTTGTTTTAACTTAATGGAAATTGATTTATAGTTTGAAATTTTATTTTTCTTACCATTTTATTATGAAGATGCTCATTTGTTTACCTGTTTGTAACTATTTAGATTATATGAAGGTGCAGTTACTACCATAAGCCACATAGTTTAATTACTTTTAATGATCTCTTATTATAGTCATTCTGTAATTTGCAATAATTAGGTTTTCTTTTGTTGTTTAGTTTGTTTTGTTTAGAAGATATTGATATTTCTCCAGAGCCTAGTTTTCAAACAGCACATGTGTAATCTGGCATTCATTTCTCTTTCCTTTGTTAAGACTGCTTCCTAATTTTTGTGATGTTCAGAGCAGTACTGTGTACGATTTCAAGCTCTTTGATCACTCCTTTTTCGTACGGTATAATTTCTGAAGCGGGTGAAGCAATCTATAGTTTCATTTAGCTTAGCTGTTCAAAGTGTGATTTTAATGAATTAAGGTAAGTATCAGGGACAGTTAGGTTGTTCCTATTTTATGATAACTGATTGGAGCCCTATATCCAACCTCTTCCCTTGTAGTAGTACATGGTGTTTGATCACATTATGAAATAGTGTAATCCATTACCATTACTGGAAAAATAACGTAGGTCATACTGTTAGTTTTGCACTAATGTTATCTTTATATGTGAAGAGCCAAATATTAATAGCCTTTAATTGATAGTGTTGATAGTCATAGTAACTTTTGTTTATTTCTCTTTGTCATTAGAGGTTCTGTTTGTAATGTTTTATTAACTTCATGCCAAGATGGTGTCTGCCGCCTCTGGGCAGAAACCTTATTACCAGAAGACTGTCTTTTGGGTGAGCAAATTTGTGAGACTACCACTTCCAGCATTGCCAGCAACCTTACTCATGCTGGAAGACACAAAGACAGAATACAACATGCTCTTGAGGTACTATATTATTTAAGGTGGTAGTTGAATTTTGAAGACGTGCGTCTAGTGAGAATTTATAAACTAAGATGCAGATAGTGCACATGGTATATGTGATGATAAAATTAATAGCAAAGAACTCTCACTTCGCTTGTTAGATTACTCATTTTATGCCACTTAGAAGCCAAATACAGATAGTAATGATCTCAGATAAGTAGTCTAGGTTAATAATGTACATTTAATTCTTTCATTTTGTATGTCAGTTGTGAAAATCTGTAGGAGTAAGCAGTTTTGTAAAGGTTTTACATTTCCTTGAAATTAATTGTAATTAAAAATACTTTGCTTTTGTTTCATTAGGCTTAAATTTTACTTTTATTGTTCTAGTTAAAAATGACTATTTTGGTCCTTAAGAATAACGATATTAAGATATTAGATGCAAGTAAACTTAAATAATTGCTTTATAATTTCCGTGGTTTAATATTTTGAAAGCGAATTAATTTTTCTGATTTTTAAATGTACTATATATGAAATAAAAGTGCTTTCTAACAAAAAAATGTTTTTAAATTGAATTACTAACTGCTATATAAAATAAAAGCAAAAGTATAAGCAAACATACATAACCAGTCATTTGACAGGTTTTTGCTACACTTTAATAATGTTATTAATTCATAATGTTAAAATTGTTTTTAATAGAAAAAAACTAATTGTCTGGCCCATGAGCTCTTTTGCTTTCCGACATCCTTTCCTCTGAAACTCCTAATGGCAACACCTGTACAATTCTACCTGTACTTAAATGATACATTTTGTTCCTTGGAGAAAATAACCGGCCAGTATTATACCAGGCATGCCAATCTAATTAAAACTCATGATAAATGTCAAAGATCAAGTGAAAATAATAAGCATTTTGGAACAGGAGTTCTTTACTGTCCATCTTAAACCTATTATCAAAGAAATGAGCAACTCCATAGCAGGGAAACCAGAGGCAGAGGACACACCATAGAATTGATACTGTTTTCCGCATGAAAAGTCATGAGGTCTGTGGAAAGGAAGGACCAGATGTGTTACTATAATAGAGGAAGAATTGAGAGGATGCTATTTTTATTTGACTAAATATGAGGGACAAAGGAACAAATGGGAAATTATTAGAAAGCATGGTATTGGGGGGTGAGTTAAGTGACAGAATAAAGGAATACTGTGAGGCGGGGTTATGGTGTAGAGAAAGGAAATCATACCAAGAATGACAGAACCCTATATCAAAATAGTTCAGATGATCAAGTATGCTGGTAGAGAGTTTTTATCATACAGACATAACTCAATTTAAACAAATCACATTGGTCAACACTTTTATGTTGTCTTTCCTTGCTGCCCTTATCTAAGTAGGTTCCCCTTGTTCTATATTTTTGTACCCTCTTTTCTATAATAAGGATCATATATTAAAATTTATGCTGACTGTTCTAAGTAAGAATTTAAGGAGAAATATTCTTTCTGGTAGGAAGATTCAGAATTCCCCCAGCCCCCAAAGCTTAAAAGCTTCTGGGAATTTCAAGCTCAGAAATTTCTGGAGATATCCTGAAAAACTGGAGCTTTGAACTCTAATCTCTCAGATGAGGTTTCTGTGAGTAATAATATTAGATTTTGAGCATCATTTTCTCTGCTTTTTAAACTATAAAATATGTGAGAAAACATAGAATATATGTCAGAATTGATTTGCTCTCTTCTAGTTCAAAAAGACTTTCCTTTAAATGTCTGGGGAGTTTTAGAGAGAAAAATCTTGACTCTCAAATAATCAAAAGAACACTCTTTTTTTTTTGGTCAGACACCATGTATGGGAAACTAACAGGGATTGGTTGTAGCAATTATTGTTGTTTTTTTTTTAGATAATGCACCATTTTGAAAAAAAGTTTAAAGAAAAGACAAAGGAGATGTAAGTCCTCTGTTCTTGTACTCTTTTACACTGTGGTGTTCTGACCAGGTGGCGCGCATGACAAGTTCAGACCATTTCCCTACACATGCAATGCCACTGTATTTTCACATTACATGAGCATCAAATCCCCTACTGCAGGTAAAAGTTTTTTTTTTTTTAAGGAGAAAATTTTTTGGACCTACAGTAGAAGCTGAGAAAACATATTCACACTGAAAACCCTGCCTGCCCCCACCCCAATTTGCCAGTTAACATCTTATCATCTGTTTTTTCCCCCTCTTCTGCTCATGTAACTATATCTTTGTTCTCTCCTCCCTTATTTTTGGCTGAGCCATTTGAAAGTAAAGTTGTCACCGACGTCCTTCATTCCCTAAATATTTTACGACATTATGTAAATATTTCAAAATGTGTTCTAATAAAAAGAGGAGATGCCTTCCTAACCATATTACTGTTATCACATGCAAGGAACATGGATGAAATAATATCATCTGATATATAGTTCATATTAAAGTATAGATTTTTTTGATGCATTCTATGGTCATTTCTCTTTAAACTCCTCTGATCTAGAATAGTCCCTGTGTCTCTCAGTTGTCAAAAATAGTCTCTCAGTCTGAAAAGAGTTATCTCTCAGTTTATCTTTTAGAATATCTTATAGTCTGAATATTCATGATAAGGTTTAAGTTAAACAATTTTAGCAAAAATACTAAAGTACATATGAGATGTACTTTTTTATGGGGTTGTTAATTTACAAGTCCTGTTTTTTATGATTTGTTTCATTTTATCAGGGTTGTCATTCAGGAGTTAGAACACCTTGGAGTTTTATTTAACACTGATATTTATTAATAGAACACTACTAGAATATTCTGTGCATTTTATCCTTAGACTGTTATTTCTTTTTACAGAGGACAATATTTTGTTTTGTCTTGTTTTGGTTTTTTGTTTTTATTTTTTATGTTGAATAGATTAGAATATAAATTGGAATTAAGGACATGAATTTTTGAGTTGTCCTATTTTACATCAACTAGTCTGTGTCATGAATTTCAGTTACCCCAAATGAAGAAAACCATTTGTACTTAGAAGTTTGCCTCCCTTCCTGCATTCTTTCTCATTATTATATTTTCCTAACTTTTTAGTAAAGTTTCAAATATTCAGAAGAGTTGGAAGATTAATGCTATGAATGCTCAGTTCCTCCACTTTGATTCAACAATTACTATCATTTTACCACAGTTGCTTTATTTTCTCTCTCTCTACACACACACACATATATGGGTGTGTAAGATTTTTTTTCTAATGTTTTTAAAGTAGATTACACATCACCCTTACATATTTTAGCAAGTATCTCCTAAGAGTAAGGAAATTAATCACATAATCACTATATCATTATTATACCTAAGAAAATAAGATATAATTCCATAATCTCTTAATATTAAGTTCATATTTAAATTTCTCTAAATATCTCAAAAATGTCTTTTATAGTTTCTTTTGTGTTTAGCTTTCTGTTCCAAACCAGAATTCGATAAAAGTTTATGCATTTGGTGTATTTGGTTTTTAAATTAGTAATTTAATTCCATGTAAGTCTGTGCCACTCGTTCTTCATATTTACATTTATCATTAAATTCAATTGAAGTTTTTACAAATCCTGCTAGAGTTCTGTTGACTTGTTTAGCATTTTTTCTGTGTAAGTGTAGAATTGGTCTTTATAAGCACTATAATAATTTTAGACATTAATAATTCATATTGAAATAATTTTTTGTTTTCACAGATATTCCAAGTGTCTTGGTTGGCACTGTATTTAACATTGATGATGGAAATGGGGGCTTTGTAGTTCATTGGTTAAACAATAAGGAATTTCATTTTACATCATCTACTGAAATATTTATGCAGCAATTACGAAAACTTTCTGAAAAGCAAGTAGATCATGAAAGTGATGATGCAGATAGAGAAGATGAGGAACATTCACAGGAGGAAAGAGAGAGGGGTTTACATATGAAACTAGACCATGGTTAGTATCCTGTGCTCAGATTTTTTTTTTTTCAAGGTCACAAGTTTTTGTGGTGCCCCTTTTAGTTTGTAACCCTTTCTTCCTGCTCTTCTTCCTTTTGACTTTTCCAGTCATTCCACAAGTATTTACTGTATGCTTTCTTATAACGTACTAGTTTGAGTAATGTGTTACTTTGGAAGCCATATCCTCTTTTGGGGAACAGGTTTTGCTAACAGTAATAATGATGATAGTGTGAATGAAATTTTGATTTTATCTAAAAGTAAAAAATAGAATAATTTTCAGTTCAGACCAGAAAATAGCTCCCTTCTTTTTTTTCTTTCCTGACCATAGTTGGAAAAGGGATTTAAAGTTCGTAAAGATGGTATGCTATTTATTTCCAGTCTAGTATGTAAATGAATTTTTATTGTATTATTAGTATGTACTGATAAATTTCTATGTATTGATAAGTTTATTTTCTGATTTAGAGTTATCCCTGGACAGAGAATCTGAGGCAGGTACAGGATCATCAGAACATGAAGATGGAGAACGAGAGGGAAGTCCTAGAACTTATTCACGACCTAGTGTATCAATGCCATTGCCTACTGTCCTGCTTGATCGGAAGATCGAAATGCTCCTAACTGAATGGAATAAGAATCCCGATATGCTTTTTACTATTCACCCTGTAGATGGTACCTTTCTAGTGTGGCACATAAAGTATTTGGATGAATATAATCCTGGAATATTTAGACAAGTCCAGGTATATTTTATTGATACAGCAATTATTACAATTTTTATATACATATATAAAAAAGGAAACAGATGCTATGTGGATTTAGCAGGTGTTCAGAATTACTCAAAGATTTTGTTTTTGATGAGCAACTGAGAAGAAAATACTTATTCTTGCAACCAAAGAGGATTAATAACCACAACTTTTACAAATCTGGGTTAATTAGAGTAAAATGAATTTGGCTTTGAAATGTATACTGAATATTCTAATATAGATGTGTTGATATTTTTCACAATATTTTGAAGAAACCTAAGAAACTAACCTAAACATGTGATTCAGGATGAGCCCCCTGGATTATTAACTAAATCCAGCTACCTTTATCTGTTTTCTTTTTGAACTTTAGATTTGTGGTTGTGGTCATTTATACATACAGGCAAAGTATTTGAAACTTTTTTCTCTTTAGTCTTCTCTTAGGCTATGAATAGCAATATATTACATTAATATAGGGAAGGGATTAGATCATAAAAGTTTGAAAATGATACTTTTTGCTAGGAAGCTGAGATTTGGCATTTTGAAAATGGAAGTATTTTTGGAAGACTTTTTGAGAGGTGGCAGACTACTTACCCTGAATCATATATTGTGTTTTTCAGGTTTCTTTTTCTTCTCGGATTCCTGTTGCATTTCCTTCTGGCGATGCAAGCTCTCTTAGTAAAAATATCATGATGTATGCCTGTATAAATGCTACGAAAGATTCTCACCCCACTCTGTTACAAGAAGATATGACGGCTGTAGGCAGTCCTCACAGATCACAGTCACGCTATAGATCACATAGTACAAATATGAACATTCTAGCTCCCACAGTAATGATGGTCTCTAAACACATAGATGGTTCCTTAAATCAGTGGGCAGTTACTTTTGCAGATAAGTCTGCCTTTACTACTGTTCTAACTGTATCTCACAAATTTAGATATTGTGGTCATCGATTTCACCTCAATGACCTGGCATGTCATTCAGTTTTACCACTGTTATTGACATCATCTCATCATAATGCTTTGTTGACTCCTGAATCAGATCATCAGTGGGACCCAGACTATAAATTAAGTAGATTAATGGATCCTGTAAAACATATAAAAGGTTCCTTGAAACAACCTCTTAGAAATGCAGCCACACGTACATTTCATGACCCAAATGCAATCTATAGTGAACTTATTCTATGGCGTGTAGACCCAATAGGACCTTTGTCATACACCGGAGGAGTATCAGAATTGGCTCGAATTAACTCTTTACATACTTCAGCCTTCTCTAATGTAGCCTGGCTTCCAACTCTAATTCCCAGCTATTGTCTTGGTAAGTGTTCATTTTAATGGTGAACTTAATAAAAACTTTAAACTATTATTTATTCTCTACAAAATGGTTTATATTTGTCATTATTAGGAAGACTTTAAAAAGTGTTTAGAACGTAGGCACCAGACATATGTTCAGAATTTGTAGAAGTTTGTTTTTAATCTCTTTGCTCTCATAATCTATTTTCTCTTGAATTTTTTGCTAATAATTTTGTATCCATTAATTATATCTGTTTAGTTATGATTCTTGACCATGGTTATGTCTAAGAAGAAAAGTGACTATTGTATTTCAGCCAATAATAAAAATAAACTGCATGATAATGCAAAGTGTTTATTTTCTCAGGGACATATTGCAATTCTGCAAGTGCTTGTTTTGTTGCTTCTGATGGCAAAAATCTGAGACTCTATCAAGCTGTGGTAGATGCAAGGAAATTATTGGATGAATTATCGGATCCAGAATCTTCGGTAAATATTTACTAATCTTTATTAAGTTAGTGAAGCTGATAAGGAATGCTCTTTTACTTTGTTTAGGATCCTTATTTGTTAGTTGGTGTTAAGGGAGTGAGCATATGTTCTGGGCTCCATATGACATTTATTTTTTTAGATTTGTGTTAATGAGATACATGAATCAAAATTACAGTCTACATATCACACTTCAATAGATTTTACATTTAAACAAATACGTTTTTCTTTTTCTAAAATATCACAATTTCTTCTTGACATTTTATACTTTCTAGTTTGGTTCTGTTAATCTTTCTTTGCTCAAAAAAGGTTTTAAGGCAGCTTTACCAAGGTCTATATTTAGGTTAGAAAATTTGAACTTTTCTGCGCTTGATTTACTCTTTAAAAAAAATGCTATGGTTATAATATGTTCCCAGTGGGTGGCAGGATCTCATTCTGGTTGTTCTGTATCTGAACTGGAAATCATATATATTAGTTAATATATAGATTTGATTAGTGAATTTTCTATTTACTTATAAAAACATGGTTCTTTATTAAACAACTGTTTTAATAAAAATCCTTCCAGTATTGAAAACCAAAGTGTCCACTTCATGCCCTTAGATGTGTTGGTGATGTAGATTTAGAATAAGTTTCACTGTCTGCCTTTAAAGAACTTTAATTTAGTTGAGGAGAGAAATTATTAATAGCAGGTTAAATAATAGTTTAAGACAGAAGAAGAGGTATCTGAGGGTGGTATGTAATTAATTATCAGACAGATGGCACTAAAGTATTTCATAATTCAGAGGATAGAGATATCAATTTAGGGTAGGCATAGAAGTCTTTATTAAGGACAGTATTTGGGTTCATTTATGATGAGTGGATAAGATTTAAAAGACATAGCCTTTGCCTGAGTGAGAGTAGCCTGAAAGAAGTATAGATATAGGAAAGTACAACATGTAAAAATATGACTTATTCCATAAACAGTGAGACAACCAGTTGGACTGGAGCCAAAGGTTTGGCATAGAGAAATTCTAGAATCTTAAAATTAAAGTTGGAAGATACTTTAAAGGTCACCTAGTCTAACCAGCCATCTGATGCTTTATTCCCCTCTACCACATTCCTGCCAATTTGTCATCTGGCCTACAAGGAGAGAAACTCAACTCTAAAGGCAGCTCATTCTGTCTTTGAATTACCCTTACTAGTATACTAGAATTAAATTTGTATTCTTTAAATTCTATTTGTTAGTCCTAATTCCATTTAGAATAGGTCTAATATTTCTAGACATTGTAAGATCACTAGATTATAGTAGTATATGGCCTCTCATTAGATACTGTTATGCTTTGACAGTCACACCACATTCTTTGTATGTAATTGATTCTTTAAATATCCCAAAGTTTATTTTGTGTGTGTGTGTGTGTGTGTGTGTGTGTGTGTGTGTGCCAGTAAGCCATTCTGTATTTGTGTATTTGCGTTTGGGGCCCAAATGTAGGCCCATTTTCCCTATTACATTTCACCTTGCTAGTCTCAACAGTGAAGCTTTTTAGTGTATTTTGAATTCTGATTCGTTCATTGTTATTGTTTTATGATGCATAGGACCAGCCTATTTGATAAGTACTGTATCTATAGCTTCATCTGAGTCAGTTATTAAAATGTTAAACAGAACAGGAGCAAAGAAATAGCCTAGTAGTGTACATTTGAAATCTTACTTCATTTTTATTGTGTGGCATATTTCTCCAGCTTGTCCTAAGGATTTCTATGAGGCAGCTTGTTATGTTCTTTGCTGAAATAAAATATACCCTGTCTGTCAGATCTTCTGCAGTCAAAAAAGGGAGTCAAATTTCTATGCTATGATTGTTTTAATATACAATAGGTAGAATGTGTGTACCCTGATGTTTCCTGATAACTAAAATGTACTAAACAGACATCAAGCTTTTCTTTTCATTTTACAAAATTGGAACATTTGCCTGTTTTTAGTCTTTTGGCTATGGCATTCCCCCATGAATTCTCAGAAAACATCCTCTGTTGTTCCTAATTGCATTTGCAGAATTTCCCTAACCTGAGCATTATTGTTCCAGAAAATAGAAATTCATTTAGAACAGTTAGACACATGTACACTGATTAAAAATATAATACCGTTTAAAATTGCTAAAGAAATTTAGCAATTTTAAACGGTATTATATTTTTAATCAGTGCTAAATTTCTTTAGCAATTTTAAACAGTATTATATTTTTAATCAGTGTACATGTGTTCATTGCCAGAATATAGAAATACAATGGATTTTTGTATGTTTATCTTGTGTCCTGCAACCTTGCTGAACTCACATATTAGTTGTTTTTTCTTGTCGATTTCTTGGGATTTTCTACATAGACAATCATGTGTAAATGGAATAGTTTTATTTCTTCCTTTCCAATCTTTGTGCCTGTTATTTTTATTTCTTACCTTATTGCATTGACTGAAACTTCCAGCATTATGTTAAATAAGAGTGGTGAGGTTAGACGTGTTTTCCTTTTTCCTAATTTTAGAGGGAAAGCATTCAGTCTTTCACCATGAAGTATAATGTTAGCCATAGGGTTTTTGTTAGAGACTCTATCAAGTTGAGGAACTTCAACTCTATTTCTATTTTTTTTTTTTTGGATTAAGCATTGAATTTTGTCGAATACTCTTTCTGTATCAATTGGCATTACATGTAATATTTTTCTTTAGTTTTGGTTCATATGGTGAATTACATCAGTTGATTTTCAAATATTGCACTAGCCCTGCATTTCTGGAATAAACCCTACATGGTCATGGTGTATAATTCTTTCTATATATTGGTGAATTCTATTTGCTGTTGTTTTATTAAGGATTTTTGTGTCTATAATTATGAGGGATATTGGTCTATAGATTTTTTGTACAGTATCCTTCTCTGGTTTTGGCATCAGGGTATATACTACTTTATAAAATGAATTGAGAAGTATTCACTTCTGTTTTCTGGAAGAAATTACATGTAATTAGTATTAATTCTTTAAATAGTGTAATTCTCTAGTGAAACTGTCGGGTTTAGAGATTTCTTTTTGGGAGTTTTAACATGATTCACTTTCTTTAATTGGGCTTTTCATGGGGCCCAATTAAATTTATTTGATTTAAGATAGCATGAATTGTGGCAGTTCATGTTTTTTGAATAATTGGTCTCTTATCTAAGTTATCAAATTTATGCATGTAGAATCATCTATAGTGTTACCTTATTATCATTTTGATGTCTGTAGTGATACCTACTATTTTATTCCTAATACCAGTATTAGTGTCTTCCCTATTTTTCTCTATTCAGTTGCTAGAAGTTTATTAACTTTATTGATGTTTTTTAAGGAACCAGCTCTTTGTTTCATTGAGCTGTTTTTGTTTTGTTTTGCATTAATTTCTGCCCTTTATTGTTTCCTTCTTTTTTTTTTTTCTTCTTTTTCTTTTTTTCTAGGTTTCATGAGCTAGGAACTTGGAATATTGATTTGAAACTTTCCTTATTTTCTGATGTATGCATTTAGTGCTGTAAATTTGCTTCTCAGCACTGCTTTGGCACTTATAAGTAGCATTTTTGTTTCCATTCAGCTCACTGTGTCCTTGGTGATCCTAGACTTAAAGCTGTAACACTCTAGTTTCTGCCTCTGTCTTCACATAGACTTCTCTCTGACTCTGTGTGTCTTCTCTTCTCCTCCTTCTTAGAAGGACACCATTCACTGGTTTTGGCATATCCCTAATTCAGTATGATCTTATCTTAAAACTGATTATATCTGCAGACACCCTGTTTCTAAGTTACATTCAGAGATTCTTGATAGACATGAATTTTGGGGGGAAACTCTTCAATGCTCTATACTAACAAACTTTTTTCCCTCATCAGTTATATTTGCAGTTGCAGTCAGGAACCTCTAAAGTTTCTTGAACCTCTTTATTGCCTTGAGCCATTTTGACTTTTGGAACCTCATTCTATAAGAAATTCCGAGATTTTTCTCCTAAAATGTAGGCTACAGAGCCTTGCCCTATTTGTTGATCTTAAATTCTTAAGCCAATTACTTTCTGTCAAGTTCTCATTTTTCTGCTCATCTTTTTTGTTTTCTTGTTAGAGCAGCAGTTCTCCTAGTTACTTCCTCTACTGATTGTGAGTTGAAATGTAGCAATAAGTTGTCACATGCTGTCCTCTTCCTCAAATGAAATTTTTAGTAGATGCTGAGAAGAGGCTAGCTTTTTAAAAAGTCCATGAGAAACATCTGAAAAGATTTGAATTTTATTCTGTAGATCAAGAGGTAGATTTAGGGGGCACTGAAATTTTTGGACTGGGAGGTAAAGTATAGTTGGTAGATGCATGGACACAGCCAGGAATTTATTAGTCACTGTGTCAGTTATGGCCTAACTAACTGGGAAACAGATGACACACACGCTCATAAAAGTTTAACTGAGGAGAGTTTAGTGAAAGAACGTCTTGCAGACGTGAGCACGTGGTTAACCCACAAGGAATAATAGTAAAGCTCTCAGAGTCTAGCAACAGGATGAAGCTGTTATCACCCTGTGGTAGGCAGAATAAGCCCCGCCCCTGCTACCAAAGATGTCCACATGCTTATCCCTGGAACCTGTGAATATGTTACCTCACATGGCAAAAGAGACTTTGTAGATGTGAATAAATTAAGGACCTTGAAATATGGAGATTATCCTGGATTATCTGGGTGGACCCTGTCTAATCAGGAGTCCTTGAAAACAGAGAACCATTCCTGGCTGTGGTTTGAGGGAGATATGACAAAAGAAGAATGGTCAGAGGGATGATGTTACTGGCTTTGAAGATGGAGATAGGGGGCCATAAGCCAAAGAGTATAGATAGCCTCTAGAAGCTGAAAAAGGCAAGGAAACAGACTTCCCAAGAGCCTCCAGAAAGGAATGCATCCCTGCTGACACCTTGGTTTTAGTCCAGTGAGAACCATGCCAGACTTCTGAGCTACAGAGCTGTAAGATAATACATTTGTGTTGCAAGGGCCAGTCTTAGCTTCAGTATAATGGAACTCTGACTGTTTTCCCAGATGGAAATATTTGTCTTTTGAACACAGGACTCTCCAGACATATCGAGTCCAAGATTGTGGGGACAGGAATACAGAATTCTGTGGGTGGGTTATTAGATATATTAGGGAGAGAGGTTACTCCTACATCCACCCTTTTGTTTGCAGACCTAGCTGTGGAGGAAATGGCATCTTACTGATCATTAATTTAAGACATATTGTAGCATGGAGGACAGCCATATATTAAACAGTCAAAATTAATGCAAAAATTCCATGATGAACAAAATGCCATGATGAGCAAAATGCCAACATTTCAAATAAAGACAGAATTGAACAGGCCATGATGATGTATATAGGAGCTTGAGGCAAAAGGGAGAATGTTTATACTATAATCATGTTTCTGTATTTTTTTAATGGTTAATTTTCCCCCAGAATGTTGAAATAGTTGAAAAGCAATGCAAATTGAAAGTAAGTATATTAAAACTGACAACATTATTTTAAGTTTAAATATTTTATACCGAAAAACAGAATTTACTATAATTTTACTTTCCTGGCATTAATGAAAGCAAACTCTTCAATAATACTATCAAAATGTCTGTCTTGGAGCTTTAAGGTTGCAAAATGAAGACATGTTAAAAGAACTAGATTTTTCTAACTGCTTAGTTAATTTTAAAAATGAGAATGAGTGTGGAAAGTTGAAATATTTCTTAGAATGTTTGAATTGCTATTGTCAGTGAATTAGAGGGGCCTTTAATGTCTGAGATGCTGTATCATATTGACAGTAGATTCATAAATTGTTGATCGTTAACATTTTGTGTTTTTTATTTACAGAAACTTATTGGAGAAGTGTTTAATATTGTGAGCCAACAGTCTACTGCTCGACCTGGCTGCATTATTGAACTCGATGCAATAACCAACCAAGTAAAAACATGCTTGTGAATTGGTGATAATATACTTTATCCTAGAGTGCTTTATATGCATATGATATGTTTCATTCTCAAAATAATTCTCTTGTTTGATATGAAATACAGCCAACTTCTCTTGATTCTTGTAGTGAAGATCTAATAATGTAGGAATTATTTTTCTCCAATCAAATTGTATCTATAGCCTTATTTTCTTTTTAAAGATTAGTTAATTCAGTTAGGGAAGCTATGAGGGAAAATATATTACAATTGTATAGATGCGTGGTTTGCTGTTTATTTTTATATTATTACTTATTTTAGCCTAATAGAGAGTGACTTCATCTTTAGAGCATTTGCTTTGTTAGGCTGTGTATTAGATATTTCTGAGGTCAGTTAACATGCTGATGAAAACAGGGTCAAAGTATACATTTACTTTCTAATTACAGGTCTTTTGTGTAGCCAATGTTCTTCCCCAGCTACTACTTGGGAAAGGCGAACCCTTCTCCCTACAGGAAGTTTGTAAATTCATTCTAGCTCTTAGGATTTTTGTTTCTTCAGGATTATGTTTAAGGACTAAGAGATAGAACTCACATATTCATTCCAAATATAAAAAGAGATTACTTTGGTGAGGAAGTTATCAATATTTTCAAACAAGGAAATGAAAGAGCTGACCATATTTAGAAACAAATACGGAATTATATCACCTTTTTATGGTGCCTTGCACATTCTTTTGGGGAAATCTTTTTGATGAAATTACCTCATCAGTTCTCGGCAGTAGAACTGTGATTGCCCAAATCATGCTTTTTTGTCAATTTCAACGTATGATTTTCTTTTTCTACTCCATAGGGATATGGGAGAAGAGTGGATTGGCTTCATTTTCTTAGATGTCTTAATTTTTAACGAACTTAGTGTTAAAATCATCCCCTACTTTAGCGCCTCTTTACTCTTTATCATAGGATATTAAATGAATTGATGATATTCACTAGCATTCTGCTTTTCACTTCATACTTGTTTACAATTTTTTCCTTCCTAGTAGTGGCTGTCTTTAACACAAGAGCTGATAAACTGCAAGCACTGATGAATGACTTAGGCTTTATATAAATGACAAAATTTAAAACTCATTCTAGGTTTGTGCCCAGTGTACTGTACAATTTCTGTATCCATGAAGACAGCACCCTCCCCTTTTACTTAGTCTTTTTTCTGGGGGAGGCAATCTTTTATACCGTGAATGTGAAAAGATTTAATATTTCTACCTTGAAATCAGTGGGTAGCCACCTAATTGTTTTTGACATACTTCCATAATGAGGTTTTGTTTAGACCTGGCCTTTCTTTGAATTTCTGGTCACTTTTGTGATTCTGTGTCTTTATTTGTGGTTGTCTTTACTTTTCTCTGGTCCAAAAATATGATCATGTAGCATAGCAGCTGACAGTGATGTTTCATTCATCCTTTTAGAAATCCTATTTACTTACATGTAAATACATTTCTTCAGAGATGTGTCATTCCCACTGGCTGTTATAGGATCCGTTATAATTCCCACCAGACAGATTTATTGAGAGTACTTTGAAGTCCTTTCTGTTTTTTCTTTTTTTGAAGTGGAATTAGGAAAACTAAAGGAGTCCTGTGCTAGTGTGACTTAACATAGTTAGCTTCACCTTCTCCAGCCAGACATGAGACCTGATACTTTTGAACTCAGAGTGGTACAGCAGATTACTTAACTATGTTTTGCTTTTTTTTTTTGAGATGCAAACCTGTTGATTTGTTTATATTAGAGCTCCTCAGTTCTGCTATTGGCTGTAGCATCTTTGAAAGTATTTTTCTCTGCCCAGGTAGTTCTGATTTTTTTTTCTGTTGCTTTTTCCTCTTCAGTTAGTCACTAGAAAAGAAAATTGTTAGAGAGATGTATTTCTTCTACATTAGTGTTCTTGAGGCAGTGGTGTGTGAGAGAGAATTTCAAAAATAAAACTTCAATTTTTTTCATATTTTTAGTGTGGCTCAAATACACAGTTGCTCCATGTGTTTCAAGAAGACTTCATTATAGGATATAAACCGCATAAGGAAGATCTGGAGAAAAAGGAAACAGAAGTATTTTTTCAGCCATCACAAGGTACTTTTAAAAAAATAGTCTTGAGGTTGCTTACTTTAATCTTAAAAAAAGGCCTCCAAAAATTTTTCAGAGTATAGCTCTTTATGTCAAAAGAAATCACTCTCATAATTTTTAGCAGATATACCAGTTCTATCAGCATTGCTTATTTGTAGATTTAGAAGCCATGTGGCTGAAATTACATTTTGAAAGAAAGTTTCAATGGCAACATACTTTTGTCAAGAGATGTTATTTATGAAACCTATTTTGTTTTAAAAATTAATTTTAATTGTTTATATTCTGAATGGTAATAAGCAAGCCAGTTAATTTTAATATAAGTTCAAAAAAATAATAAATTGCTACAGACTGTTGTTGAATATAGAGTGTAAGATACTATGTTCTCTGGTATACTAGAAACATCAGATATGCTGTGAATTAAAGGTACCATTTTACAGTTTTCTCTGAAGTGTAGTTATTTCTTTTTTCTTTTGTGAAAGTAAGACCTTTCAAGAAGAAACCATATTATATTTAGTTTAAACTTTAATATTTTACCTTAAAATGTTCCCTTTAGAAGGGGTAACTTCGTAATTATAAAACTGCCATATTCTATTTGAACATAGACCAAATTGAATAGAATACTTTCCACTTGAAAGTAGGAATGACACATTCTATTAATTCATTTTCTATGATGAACACTGTTTAGCTTATAAAGGGTTTCCAGATACTTTTATCTCATTTGGTTACAGATTGCAAGTATCTAGATGAACATATTTAATTTTCTTAGTATAGCTTTTAGTACAGAAGTATGTATAGGCATTTAAGGAAAGTATTTCTAATGAATTTATACAGATAATTTTCTTTAGTGGAATATCAGAATGAGTTTCTGTCTTTGTGAGGCTTAGCTCAAACTTCTTTTCACTCCCAGACTAGTAATTTTTTTCTTTTTCATTTATTTTTCTTTATATATCAGAACTTTTCTTCTTTATAATTTATTCAGTTATCATGTTCAGTTTTATTTCACTGTTATTATAGCATAACAGTACTACTTTATAGATTTAAAATTTCCTAGTCCTTAGTATTTCTCCTTTATATGGGTTAAACTTTTTTATATGCCTTCCAACAAACCTAGCTACCATTTATCATTCTATTTCTAATAGTAAATACATACTAACCTACTAGAAAACAGTGTTTATATAAAGTTGGTATTCTATAATATTTTTAATTGAAAGACTTGGATTTTAAAATATTATTTACATTTTCTGATATTTCTTTGGGAAAAAAACAAACAAACAGATTTTCCCAAAGCCTTTCTTGATTTTCTTTTAGTTTTTTTGCTGAGTTTCTCAGATACTCTTTCTGATTTTATAGCAATTTTCTTAAAGGATTTGATATGTGTAAAATGTATAAATATGTAGAATTACTCTTAATTAAAAAATGCCACTTACAGACAAAAGTGGAGTGTATAGTTAACCTCCCTACACCTATAACATAGATTGAAATTTTAAGATTTTGTCATACTTACTTCACCCTATTTTCTTTTCTTTTCCTTTTTTTCTGAAATATTTTAAAGAAAATCCAGCCATCATGTTGTTTCACTCCTGTGTACTTCCATATACATTTCTAAAAATGACTTTTTTACATGTGTGCTGTTATCATATTGATAAAACCATAAAATTCCTCAAAATTGTGTGATAACTATATTGACTTCAATTGTTTCAAAAATATTTGTTTTTAATTTGTTTGGATCCATATTTCAAAGTCCACAGTGTGTTTCATTGTTTATTAAGAGTCTTTTTTAACCTACAGTGATCCCCCTTTATGCTGTCATCGTGCCACTGAGTTGTTTTAGAGAGTTATTTTACATGAATTTCTCTAAGTAATTACTTGTGATGCCATAGAAACTTTTCCTTATAAAGTTCAAGTTAGCTCTATACACTTGATTAGATACAGGTTCAACTTTCTGGGTGATGCTATCTATTTCATCTGTATCATGCCAGAAATAACATGTTATGATGTCTCATTTTTAGTGATGCTCAGAGTCAGAAGATTCAGATAGTGGTTCCAGTGTAAAGTTTGCCAGCAGCTGTTCATATCGTGGGTTCTTCCATTGATAATGTTGCTTTTCAATCAATTATTTCACTAAGAACTACAAAATTATGATTTCTAATTTTATCAGTCCTTATTTATTTATTAGCTAGAAAGCATTCGTAAAGAAAAGCTTTCATCAAATGGATTTATTTGGCTACGTTGGAATATGGAGTTATTTTTAGGAAAGGCAGGGTAAGTGCTTAGTTTTTTCCCTTTAATCGACTGTTACAAAGGAAGAAGATTGTACTCACGTTACTTCCAGTGGTTACTGATGGATTTATTGTTTGGCTTTTTCTTTTGGGTATTATTATGAACTCATAATTTTTTTATCGAAGAATAATATACATATAGAAAATACTCACATTACTCAGATATTTGCATTCTTAGCATATTTCAATTAATTTGCAGTCTTTATTTCTTTTTAATGCTCATATTGTCCTGTATTAGGCTAGTGAGAATCCTTTCAGGTTTGTCTGCTGAGTCCTTTTGATACAACCTCATTAGTCTTAGTAGTTTACTTTCTTGCAGGCACAGCTAGATATCCTAGCCTCATCTTCTAGATATCCTTTGCAAGAATGGAATCATCCCTCCACACTTTTCCTTTTAATGAAGAATGAGATTTTGAGACCACAGTTTGGGCCCTAGCTCTGATTATTGCAAATGAGTTGTTATTATGATTTTCATTTTTAAGGAAAGTTTTTGTTGTTCTATGTAGACTTCATTTTCATATCTGAAGAGTACAATTTACATATAAGAAGAACAGGGGAAATTATGTCACCAAATAATGTCTTTTTAAAAAAAATTGATATGGTAAAATTTTTAATAGACTAAATATTAACAAGTATTGCAAGTGTCACACTCCTGACAAAATTTAAATCTACAGAAGTTTCTTTTTTTAATGTCATTTATTCTTTTTATTATTTTTTTTTACTTTTTAACATTTTATTTTTTTAATATTTTTCTCCCTCCCCACTTCCTCCCCTCGTCTGGTAACCACTAGTCCATTGTCTATGTCCATGAGTCTCTGTTTGTTTGTCCTGTTCATTTGTTACTTTTAGGTTTATATTCCACATATAAGTGATATCATGCGATTTTCAACTTTTTCTGTCTGGCTTATTTCGCTTAGTATGATTATTTCAAGGTCCATCCATGTTGCAAATGGCAGTATTTGATCTCTTCTTATGGCTGAGTAATATTCCATTATATGTGTGTACCACAGCTTCTTTAGTCAGTCATCTGTCATTGGACACTTCGGTTGCTTCTATGTCCTGGCCACTGTGAATAATGCTGCTATGAACATCGATGTGCAAATATCTTTTCGAATATGAGTTCTCAAGTCTTTGGGGTAAACACCCAGTAGAGGGATTGCTGGATCATATGGTAGCTCAATTCTTAGTTTTTTGAGGAACCTCCATACTGTTTTCCATAGTGACTGTACCAATTTGCAGTCCCACCAGCAGTGTATGAGAGTTCCTATTTCTCCACATCCTCTCCAACATTTGTTATTACTTGTCCTGTTGATTATAGCCATTCTAACAGTTGTGAGATGGTATCTCATTGTGGTTTTTATTTAAAATGCATAAAATTTCTGGTTTACAGCCATGCTACCCTAAACGTGCCCGATCTCTTCTGATCTTGGAAGCTAAGCAGGGTTGGGCCTGGTTAATACTTGGATGGGAGACCACCTAGGAATACCAGGTCCTGTAGGTGTTAAAAAAATAAATAAATAAAAATAAAATAAAAAAAAAATCTCTTCTGCACTTCTATTGCTACCCTTACCCCATAACTTCTAAGTTTTTAAAGCAGTGCTGTTTTCATATAGGAAAAGCAGCATACGTGTTTATTTATTTATTTTTCCTTTTACTTACCTATTTTTAAAATAAGGAGTTAGTGTCCCAGTGACCTCAAGTGGCGTCCAGTGAGACTGGCTTGGCTTTCGTACTCTCCCTCCCTCTCTTGCTCTCTGTCTCTACCTCTGTCTCGTCCCTGTCTTTCTCTTCCTTTCTCTCCTCCTTCCATGTCTTCTTGTTCTTCCTTTCTTTTTTTGCTTATGTGGCCACTTTCTCTTTTGGTATTTTTATGAACTCATGGTTTTTTTTTTTGTATAGTCAATGCGTTTTAATAAAATGTATTCATTATTATTCTCTGGTGCTCAGATTGTACCATCTTTGACTGCTAGGTGTCTCCTCATGTTGGCTTTTGTGTATTTTTGATGTAGCCCCATTAGTCTTTGATGGCTACCAAAATTATATAAAACTGCTTCTAAATGTGTATTCTTTCCTCTCCCTCCCAGTTTCTATGCACATCAAGAGATGTTTTAAAAAGTGTCTTCTGTTTTAACCCTATAGAAAAATAATAACTTAAGTATTCTTTTCCTTTGAACAACAGGATATCGCCCACCACCATTTTCAGAAAAGTTCTTTCTAGTTGTAATTGAAAAGGACAGCAATAATTACTCTATTCTCCATATGTGGCATCTTCATCTTAAATCTGTACAGCCATGTTTAGGTAAGTAATTGTAATTTTTATGTAGCGATGATGCGAAATAAATCATTTTACTGAATAAGCTTTAGGTTGCTCAGTTATTTAAAGAGTTAATGAACTGTAAATTGAGTTGGTGCATTGAAGATGTATATGCCAGAGTTTTAATTACAATTTCACAAATCATTAATGAAACAGGTTAATCTAAAAACATTAAGGGCACATTAGACATATTGGAATAGAAAAAGAAAAACTTGATTGATTTTTTCCATTAATATTTATTGAATGTTTACTATGACTCTGTTCTAGATACTATGTCTCTATAAGTCAATTATGCTATAGAATTAATGTTGTACTTTTCCGTTGATTAATATATAATTTCTTCTGATACAGTGTATATTAGCTTTAAGTATCACTAAGAGAAACAGATTTGCTACTTAGAAAAATATGATTGAGAATCTGAAGGTCATAAGCAAAACTGTTTTGGTAACACATTAAGAAATGCAACATTGATAAAAAAATTATTTCATCTAGGCTTTTGCTATACATATTCATATTAATTTTTTAACAAAGTAGAAAATCTATACTATGAAGCAAAGAAATTGAGAGAATTCTTGAAGAACTGCACTGATAGTCATATCAAACTGAATCTCCTTTAAACTACTTAACTCACAATATTTGGATTATTAATAGATTTTATTTCTCATAATTATATAATTTAACTGACCATATATAGTCAACATTTAATACATTAAACTAATTATATATTCTCTTTATAATCCATATTATCACATAACTGTGTAAGTAGGAGTTCTAACTGGGCCGTGAACTGGCATTAAAAAAGCCAGATGATTTGATAGAACCTTTCTACCTGTGCATAGTTGAGCCTAATCTTCTTGAGACAGCAGGAATTCCTCCAAAAATTCTTTCAAAGCCTTTGGAGTTAATTCTTGGAGTTACATGTTGTTTCACAGAAATGCAAGAATAGAGGGATCTAAAACCAGCCCGTCAGGAAGAGACTTTTTAACCCACCAGAAAATATAGTATTTTCTAGAGTTGGGCACAGAACCAGGAATGTTTTCAAAGAAATTAATAGATCCTTGTGGTAGGACAGGAATCATGTGATACTCTCTGTCCCCACTGCTTTGAAGGAAGTGTCCCACTGCTGTTCCCTAAAGCCAGAGCTAGTGTAGAGTTGTTTGTTACCCTGTTTGTGACAGCAAGTATATGATCATAAACAGTAAGATTACAGTAGAGTCAAACAAAGGATATGTTCTCTTCAACTATGAAGAAAACACCTATCTTTTGGGTCTGACATTCACAGCAAATTTAACATAGTACATATTGCCATTCATAGCTAATACTTGAGTTTATCAGTGTGTTGAAAATCCTGGCAGAGGATGTAATGATAGGCTTAAACTTAGATGGGGAAGGAGCATGTTGGGTAACTTCTGGGTGCCAGGCACTGAGATAGATATTTTATATATGTGAGATAGATATTATCCTCACTTTACTAATGGAATAATATTATGTAACTTGACCAAGTCCCGCATCTAGCTTGTCACAGAACCAGGTTTCAAAATCAGGTCTCTGGCTCTAAAGCCTTTTCTTTTTTCCTGCTCTAATTTTCTTCTTAGCGTGAGATACATATTAGAAAATTGCCGGTTTACAGGAAGAGAAATGTTGTAATTCAGCCTTATTTTGCAGATAAGAAAATAGCCAGAGATGGTGAAGTGTCTTGCTTATGGAAACATCTAGTTAGTGATAGAACCAGGAGTAGTACTCTGTCTTCTGACCACTGATTCAAGTTTGTAGTCATTCCACTTCATGAAAAATGTTTTCATATTTCTTATTGAGTGAGGTCTGCCATTATAAAATACATCGACATATTTAACATCCACCAGAAGCAAAATGGGATTATCTCTTGGTATTCTAGTGTTTCTTGAGGTGTACAAAGCAATAAAATATCATCCTTGTCCTTGATGAATTAATAGTCTAATGGGGACTACAGACACACAAATAAATAAATGTAGTGCAAAGTATCCCTCACATGTAACAGAAACACAGGTAACTGAATCTGCTTAGAGATTTACACTCTAATGTGTAAGCTGGAAACTCTTCGGAAGAAGATCAAGGTAATATGTCTTACTAAGCCAACCACCTAACACTATCTTAAATTTCTTTAGAACTTTTATTTTTTGTATATATTCTTGAAATCATTATCTTATTTCAGCACATAGTAGTTAAGAGGCTGGTATTTTAGTGTCTTCTTTCTCACGGCTAATTATGTGACCTTAGGAAAACCATTAAGTTCTCAAAGTTTAAATTCCATCTATTAAGTGAGGCAGTACCTAGTTATTTCTCAAAGTTCGATTCATGACTCATTTGTTTCAGCAACATCCGGGCTGCTTATTAATGCAGATTTCTGGGATCCATCTCAAAACAACTGAATCACTATCTCTGTGGTTCAGCCCAGGAATCTTTATGTTAACAAATTCCTCAGGCTTCTGAAGTGTTTTAAAAGTTGAGAACATTGGACTAAATAACTTAAGATTTTTTCTAGTTCTTACATGTTGTGATTCTTCCCTGAAAATGTCCCTGTGATGGAGATGCTAAAAAAGAGTAAAAGAGTAAAAAAAAAAAAAAAAAATCATGGTAACTGAGCAAAGTCTGAAGAGTACTTTTAAGAAACCATATTTCTTAAATGATAATAAAATGTATTCTATTTCATGTATATAGTGATGATAGTAATATGTTTTGTAATTTTATAATTTATTTTTAAAGCTAAAGCTTCAGAAAGTGTTTCATCGGAGAGTCGACTTGCAGTCCCTGGACAGAAAATTGTAGACTCTTTTCCAGAAACCTCTCCCAGTGTGAGCCCAATGCCACATTCTTCATCAATTGCCAATCTTCAGACTGCAAGTAAACTTATTTTGAGTTCTAAACTGGTGTATAGCCAACCTCTTGACCTCCCAGAAGGAGTCGAAGTAGTAAGAGCAACACCTTCAGCAGGTAAGGTAACTTTAATAGCAGGCAGTTGTAGCTTAGAGCAGTCTTCAGTGGATAAAATGGATGAACTCTTCTGAAATATGTGCTATGTCGACATCAAAATAAAGACTTACTTTCTAGTAATGATACATACGTTTATAAACATGTCTTTAGAAGAAATAATTTCTTATAAATATAATCAGATTGACAGAACATAGTGTAAATATTTTAATGTGAGGTTTCTTGCCTGCACTATGATTTCCTACAAATAGGAATACTATAACAATAGCATTACCTAAAAATAAATTACGTGATTATGATTGCATATTTTAATTTCACCAATGGGCTGTTCAAGACTTCTATAGATACTTGACCAATGGATATTTAGTGTAGGGCGTGGTTAAGGAGGGAACTGGAGAGTTATTCTGAAGACGCTCATAGTAGCTTTGGATTTATCATGTTTTAGAATTTGATTATTAGCATATTATTTGGTGGTTCTATTACTATGAATATCTGCTTTTTCTTTTTTAAGGCCATCTGAGTTCCTCTTCAATTTATCCAGTGTGCCTTGCACCTTATTTAGTGGTTACAGCTTGTTCTGACAATAAAGTACGCTTCTGGAAATGTAATATGGAAACTGACCTGCAGTGTAAAAGTGATGAGAAGGAAACCTATCACTGGAGGAGATGGCCCTTGATGAATGATGAAGGAGAAGATAATAGCAGTACAGTGAGCATTGTGGGAAGACCAGTTGCTGTTAGCTGTTCATACACAGGTCGCCTTGCAGTGGCTTACAAACAACCTATCCAACACAATGGTTTTGTTTCCAAAGAATTTTCCATGCATGTTTGCATATTTGAATGTGAATCTACGGGAGGGTCAGAATGGGTTTTAGAACAAACAATTCATCTTGACGACTTGGTCAAAGTTGGGAGTGTGCTTGATTCAAGAGTCAGTGTTGACAGTAATCTGTTTGTGTACAGCAAATCCGATGCTGTTTTGAGCAAGGATAGATGTATTATTCCAAATATCAAGCATTTAGTACATTTGGACTGGGTATCAAAAGAAGATGGCTCCCACATTCTCACAGTGGGGGTCGGTGCTAATATCTTCATGTATGGGCGGCTTTCAGGAATTGTGACTGAACAAATCAACAGTAAGGATGGAGTAGCTGTCATTACTTTACCACTGGGTGGTAGTATCAAACAAGGAGTTAGGTCAAGATGGGTTCTTCTTAGATCTATAGACTTAGTGTCTTCTGTTGATGGTACACCTTCACTGCCTGTTTCTCTCTCTTGGGTAAGAGATGGGATCTTGGTGGTAGGAATGGATTGTGAAATGCATGTATATGCACAGTGGAAGCATGGTGTCAAATTTGGAGACACTGAAGCTGATAGTCCTGATGCAGAAGAGACTGCAATACAAGATCATTCTGCTTTTAAATCTAATATGTTGTCAAGAAAAAGTATTGTTGAAGGAACAGCTGTTGCTGATGATGTTTTTTGTTCACCAACTGTAGTTCAAGATGGTGGCTTATTTGAGGCTGCACATGTACTTTCTCCTACTCTCCCACAATATCATCCAACTCAGCTGTTAGAATTGATGGATTTAGGGAAAGTTCGCCGGGCTAAAGCTATTCTCTCTCACTTAGTAAAATGTATTGCAGGTGAAGTTGCAATAGTTAGAGATGCTGATGCTGGAGAAGGAACTAAGCGACATCTTTCTCGAACCATCAGTGTAAGTGGCAGTACAGCAAAGGATACAGTCACCATAGGAAAAGATGGTACTCGAGATTATACTGAGATAGATTCTATCCCTCCACTACCATTATATGCATTACTTGCTGCAGATCAAGATACAACCTACAGAATTTCAGAAGAAAGTACAAAAATACCTCAGAGCTATGAAGATCATACAAAAAGTCAACCAGAGGATCAATATTCAGAGCTGTTCCAAGTACAGGATATAACAACGGATGATATTGATTTAGAGCCAGAGAAGAGAGAAAACAAATCAAAAGTAATAAATCTTTCCCAGTATGGACCAGCTTACTTTGGCCAAGAACATGCTAGGGTACTTTCAAGTCATCTTATGCACTCGAGTCTACCAGGCCTTACCCGTTTGGAGCAGATGTTCCTCGTAGCTTTGGCCGATACAGTGGCTACCACCAGTACTGAGCTTGATGAAAACAGAGATAAGAGTTACTCAGGTAAATATTCTCACTAAAAATTTACGAAGTTATCATTAATAGAACTATTTGTATTATCTAAGTAATGACTTGAATATTTAATTGCCATCTTTCTTTAAACCTTGCAAGGAAAAGACCTCTCTGATAGATGATTACTATTACATAATATGATTAGTTGTGGGGAAAAAAAGGCAATTGGGGTGGGCCGTGATTTTACACATATGACTTCATGGATTTGTGATATCTGTGTGCTTTCCTACATAAGTTTTTACACCGAAACTTCTGTATGATTTAGGGTATATAGTTTTTTGTTTCTTTTTTTCAATCAGATTGAGTTCTATGGTTTATTTACTTTCAGTTATAATAAGGCCCATTTTTTAATTTTACTATTGAAACATGAGGCTTATAGGCACCTCATGGGCTCAACTTGTTCATCTTACCATTTCTAGGTATAAATAATTTTTATAATTAATTGATTTTCCCCATAAAGTCTCTTCATAAGGAGGTTTTCACATATTTTAATATAATGTGTATCTTGCTTAATTCATTCTGCAACTGGAAGATTTTGGCTGCCTCTTGAAACTGATTCCACTGTCTTTTATGCAAGTAGTTGAAGATAGTGGTGCTGATTGTAAATGATAGCATTAGTAAAGGAAACTGAAAATGATTGATCACTCAGTAAATATTGTGGAGGAGTGAAAAATTGCTATGTGCTAGGCTTTTTATATACTTTATCATATTTAATTATCACAACAGCCTTCTAGTAGGTAGCTATTATATTTAATTTTATAGATGAAGACACTGATCCTTAGATTAAGTGACTTATCAGAGATTACACAGGTAGTAAGTGGCAGAACGGGGGTTTTATATGCATAAATCATTGCCTTCAAGCCTGTACTCAAAACTATTTCACAAGATTTCTAAATTTAAGGAAAAAAGACTTCCTTAAAGCCACCTGGAATATATCTGTTCATTGAGGTTTATACCCTTATAGTATATCCCCAAAGTTTTCTCCTCTGTAGATTAAAATAACTAGAGACCTTAGAGGGTTTTGTCTATGGCCTATTTTCTAACCATGTTAATTTAAAAAATCCTAATCATTATGAGGTTGTGTGCAATAGAGCAAGAGTCTCTCCAGGATAGCGTTAAGTCTTTGATGCATATTTAATATATATTAGAGTTTTCACTCTGAGACATTAAGAAAGTAGTCATGCCACAATTCATGAAAAATTGTTTAAAATTTCTGATACAAAACTATATCATTGGCTAGGCAATTTAAAAATGGCTCATCCTGGTCATAGTGGACTTTCAGTAGGTAGATAAGGCAGGAATGAATGTCTCCATTTCACAAGTGAGAAATCAAAGCTCAGAAATTAAATAAGTTGCACATCTCAATAAATGGATTCTAAATAACTGAATTCTTCCATTTGTTCAGGTGAGACAACTTAGAGGCATTCTCCACAGTTTTCTCTCACACCCCATGATCCAGTCCACTAGCAAATCCTGTCAGTTCTGCTATATCTAGAATCCATTCATTTTCATCACCTCTCTTGTTACCACTCTGGTCACTGATACCTACTGCCTAATTATTGACAGTCTCCTAATGCTTCATTCTTGTTACTTCAGTCTGTTTTTCACATAGGAACCACATAGTGATTATTTTAAAACAAAATCATATTAAATCTCCTCTGCTCAGCACACAATAGTGGATGCCTGTCTTGCTTTAGAATGAAAGCTGAATCCTTACAGTGGTCTACAAGGCTCTAGGTGATCTGTGCTCATTTCCTCTCTACTACATTGGCCTCCAACACACTAACACATTCCTGTCTCAGGGTCTTTGCACATATTCTCTCTGCGTGGAATGCTCTTTTTCTAGATATATTATGCATGTCTCATTCCCTTACCTCCTCAGGTTTCTGCTGAAGTATCATCTCACTGGAAAGTTCTTCGCTGGTCACACTATATGAAATAGAACCCTCTTAAAAAAGAAAAAAAAAATAGAACCCTCTAACTCCAGCATTCCCTTACTCTCAATCCTGCTTTATTACTCACCATAACTTAATTTCTATTAGACACATTAGTTACTTGTTTATTTATTGTTTGTGTCCTAAAATGTAAGCCCCACGAGAATAGACACTTTGCTTTATTCACAGCCAAATCTCTAGTACCTAAACAGTGCTTTGTATGTAGTAGATGCTTAATTTGTTGAGTAAATAAGTGGATGGATGGATGAATGAATATAGCTAATGGGAAGTAGAGTTGAAACTTGAACTTTGACAACTTAAAGCAATACTTTTGCATTGCTTTTATCCAGTAGTAGCTATAGGTTTGATTAAACTTACCACACTTTCATAGCTTTGTTCAACTTTTGACTGAAAGTAAATTTTTGGAATCAAGGTTATGGTTCAACCTTAACTTTGTAACACTAGCCTAGCGAATCAGACGTCAAATCTTTGATAGTACTATATTTTAGTTGAACTAACCAGCCTACAAAATATTACCTGTTTAGTTATATAATAAATGATTTCACTTTAGTTGTATAATTCCTGTCTTTAAATCTTATCTGAATTTACAGAGAGAATATTTTTTTAAATTGTACTTAATTTACTGTAGTTAATATATTTTTTATTGGCTTTCAATAAAAAATTCTCATTTATTATGAGTAGCTAGAAATACTGTTGTTACCTGTATTTATAGGTAATTATATTTCCCTAGTCACTTTTCATTTGAGTTTTAGATATGTTTTTTTGTAGAGATGTTCTTTATAAAGATATTAAAGTGTTCATGAAGGAATACACTAAAAAATATATTTTATATAAATTATCATTACTAAATTTATTGTTTATTTTCTAACTTTTGGCTGGTTTGTGACCTGTTGCATTCCCTTTTCCTTAATCACATTTTCTGTTTACATTACAGGAAGAGACACATTAGATGAGTGTGGTTTGAGATACTTATTAGCTATGCGCTTACACACATGCCTTTTGACATCACTGCCTCCTTTATACCGAGTACAGCTGCTTCATCAAGGTATATAACTCCTTGTTTAAACCTTTGTACACCTTTATTCAGTATAGAAGTGCTTGATCTATTTGTATTTTTGTGTAAACATTAGGTAACTCATTATATATACATCTGTCATTAGACTTAAGGTCTTCCTCTCACATGATACCCACTTAACATTTTTCTGTGTATCTTTCAGCTCTGTTCTATGACTTTTGCTCATCTATCTCAGTTTCTCAGACTTTACTCAATAAGTTGTAGACTCACAGTAAACCTGGTATGCCTGACGTTGTAGCCCAACAACGTGGCCCTGAATTTCTTTGACATGTGATGACTTTTCAAAAAAATTTATGTAAAATTTGCTCTACATGTTATTATTCATGTTTATTTTAATATAAGCATTATGGTCTAAGTTATTTACTCACAGAAAAAGCTGATGTTTCAAGACTATCTGCCATATAATAATCCAGTAGATTTGTATACTTCAAACATACTGCCACACATGCTGCCTTGAGACATAAGGATTTATATCGACCTTCTTACTTGTAGATTAAAAAATTGAAACTGGAGTTTCAAGTGACCTGCTTAAAGTCACTTTAATAAATAGGATTATTTATTAATGGAATTGGAATTAGAATCTGAGCTCAGCATTGTGGACGTAGCCTTATCTAGTATGCATTAGTGTTGCAGGACTTAGAATACCAGGCTTTACAGTTTGTTGTTATTACCCATAGCACCCTTTACCCTCAATAAATGTTTTCTGAAAATGTGATTTTATACAGTAGTCTGATATTCACTATCCAGTTATTTTTGAAACAAATTTTGCTGTTTTTTTCTGTTTGAATTACCACTGTAATGAATGACCCTATAACGTTGCATATAAACATGTATATATCTGATTATTTCCTCATGTTTTCTAGTGGTGGAATTACTGAATCAAAAGGCTGATAATTCTTAACTCTTGATAAGTATTGCCACAGTCTGACAGACTACTCTAATTTACATTTCTAGAAGCAATGTTTGATGCAATGCCAAAACTCAACCCATTGCCAGCACTTGATATCATTTTAAACAATTATGCCTCTTGGATGGGTTTAAAAAATGGTATCCTGATGTTCTTTTAAATTTTAGTCTTAAATGGTAGTCAGATGGCACTGAATCACTTAATGACAGTTGTGTAGATTGCCTGGGGGTATTTAAAACATCTTGCATTTCTAAAGCTTTGTCAAATTCCATTTTCTCTTTAATACAGTTAAAACACTGGAGATGAGAAGTGACTGGTGTTTAGGTGATGGTCCTGGGAACAGTTTTCAGGGAAAAAGTTAAGTGGCCAATATATAGATAAAAAATCTAAGAAGAGAGACAAACTGCAAAGGGCAGCCTGCCATTGGTAGGCAAATAAAAAAGAAGTGCCTTTTGGTGCCCTTGTTCTTTTTCTTTATAATACCTTTTTCACCTCCAATAATTAGGTTTCCAAATACATTCACTGCTCTTAATCTTGCTTTCTGACCTTAATTCCCTTGACATGCCTGTATTTTTATTTCCTCTTAATCATACCAAAAATTTAATCAAGTTTCCTTCAAGGGTATGGAATGTAATATGGTGTACATTATTCTTTTATAAATTTTACATCAGCAAAAGTATGCATTTTGCATTGCTTTAGAATAGCAGTTTCTAAAGCAAAGTGTCAGTTTTTTCATGTAGTAATTATCTCTTAAATCTAAGATTTAAATAGTGAGAAAAATGAATCTGCCTTTAAAGTTCTGAAAAACTACAAATTGATGTTATTAAATTTTGTCTATTTCCCGCCCCCCCGTAAATTTATAGTGGCAGTCAAGGCTTGTTGCGTTGATTTTGTGTGATGATTTCAAATATAGTTGTATGTAAATGTCAGCAGTGGGCAATTTAAAAGACTAAAGATTATTATTCAAAATGGTCATAATAGTTTTTTCCTTTTATGCTTTCTAAAGGAATTATTTTGAAGCAGTAATTATTAGAAAAGCTTTAAACTACATGTGAAATGTGTATAGTAGTTGTTAATGAAAAATATATGTAGTAATATTAATGGCCTTATAGCATTGAAAAGACCGTGTTATAATGTGACTGTCATTGACCCTAGACATTTCTTTGTTGACAAAATGAGTTCACATTGATAGCTACTTTAATGAATATGGCTTCTTCCCTAAGCTTCTCAGGGTTCTTCCCAGCATTCTCCCTATCTGTCACCACTTTATGTGGTCTACTTTCTTCATCTTTCCTCTTTACCTGCTCTAAGTGGAGTAAAGTGTTATCAGTAGCTAAACTATTAATAACTTCTCAGTCTCATAGTGTCACTAAACCCATTTTGTTACCTCTAAATACAGCCTAAATCCCTGTCTTCTACCTGGGCAAAGAAGAGTTTGCCATATCCCATCAATATTAGGCGGCTTTAAACTACTTTCAACCATGGCACTAAAGGCAGAGGAATATGCCTCTGGACGGTTATTCTCTGGAACACTCATGAAGTTTAGAGCTTGCTTCGAAGTGATATTTAGGTTTAGCTCTTTGACCAGAGGGATGAACAGAGCAGTTTTCAGTGTTCAGTACTAGACGACATGGTCCTCAGGCAAGGTAATCTGTGCAACAACACCTAAACACACGGGCCAAGATACTTTGACTTGACCAAGGCTTTTACTCTTGATAAGTTTGGTGTGTGTACATATGAACGGCTCAGTATTCAAATATCTTTCTTTCCAATGAGACAGTTTTAGTGGCTCTATTTTTGCAGGGAAGAAAAAGCAAATGTTGGGAAAAAGGAAGAGACTTTGGTTTTGTGTATTTAGATCTTGTATTTAGAAGTTTATATTATAAAATCTTGAATGATGAAAGACTCCTTTTTTTCTGCTTGAAAATTCTTTCCAAAGTGAATGAGCACATGACTATGTGAGAAATTGTTTTGTTCTTTTTGACATAGTTCTGAAGGTTATTATTTGTATTTCTAACTTAGGTGTGTCTACTTGCCATTTTGCCTGGGCTTTTCATTCTGAGGCTGAGGAAGAACTGATTAATATGATTCCTGCAATTCAGAGAGGGGACCCTCAGTGGTCTGAGTTAAGAGCTATGGGAATAGGTTGGTGGGTCAGGAATATTAACACTCTCCGAAGATGCATTGAGAAGGTAACTTTACTTCATTGGATTTTGAAGTTAAAAAAAAAAGTTTTTTCTTAAAGGATAAAAGATATTATCTTCCAGAAAACCAGTAGTGAGAAATTAGTTTGTATATCTTCAGATCTTGAGAATTTCTTAAATAAAATTTTTTGGAGGTTTCAAAACTTGACCTTTATAAAATGTCCATGCAGTATATCAGTTGTTTTTTGCTGTATATACTGAGTTTACATATTTACGGAATAGCAGTATTTTCTGCTCTCAGTTGAGGTGTGTTCTATTGTAAGAAAATACAAAAATCTAAATTTAGAAAATAAGCTTAAGTTCCTTTCAGTTATGTACATTACATAGAAAAATCATTCTTTTTATACAAAGGATTCTCTGCATGGCTAGGTTGATAAACAGCAAACTTCCTTTTTATTGAAATACCATTCAATAAAAATTTTTGATTTCTGTACATTTGAAAGACATGTATGGCAACAAATGAAACATACTATAAATTTTTTAAGACAGGTTTTTAGAATCAGTTATCTGGTAGATTCTCTTTAGAAAAAAATTGTTTAAAAATGTGTTAGAGGAAACTGAAAGTTATTTCAGTGTTGCAGAAACCCACCATTATTGAGCACCTACTGTGTACCAGGTTTGTTTCTAGTTGCTTTTGATAAATTATTTCATCTCATTAGCTCCATCTCTCTTTTCTACCTGATATAACTAAGACTCAGAGAGGCTAGGTAACCAGCTCAAACTCCTGTCATTTCTAAGTGTTAGATTTTGTCTGTGCCTTTTCTACTCTGTTACGCTTAGGAAAGTGGAATTCTCATTGATCATTTACTTTTAGGAGTCCATTGAAATTCTCAAAGTACAATTAATGATACTACATTTGTAAAGTATGAATGTATTTCTCTCAAGAGGAATTTATTTCTCTACAATAGTAGTTCTCAAATTTTAGTGTCAGAAGAATCACCTGGCAAACATTTAAAATGCATATCCTCCAGTCCTGCTCCCAGAGATTTTCATTTGGTAGATTGGGGGTGGCAGGGCTGTGGCATCTTATCTTAATTAGTGTCCTGTGATTCTGGTGTTCATGGTTCTCAAATCACAGTTTGAAGTGAAAGTATAAAAATGTCATTTTCATGCTACATGTACGGCAGCTGATAAGATATCAGCATTTCTCTTCTCAAAATAGGTACAAATGTCAGAGGGAATTTTTCTGACACCAATTAAGAAATCTAGTTTTTGGCGTATAGGGTAACTTAATTGTTATAGTATATAAATAACAGTATCTACAGTAAACTTTTTATGTCCCAAGCCAAGTGGAAAAAACAGGACATCTTTTGTTTGAAATGTTTCAGGTGTTGCCTACAAAGGTCTTTTAAATTTCTTGTCAATCATGTGTTGTGTCATTATCATTGAATATTTTTGTTAATATACATGTGATTTATTTCCACAACTAATTTATCTCAAAATTAAATCAAAAGAATATGCAAATTTTTGCCTTGATGTATTATAAATCCTTAGCTGAAGATGAATAAAAATTTTCCTAAAAATTATTAAACATTGGAATACTATGTTATGTGATTGAAGGCAGAGAAAACGTTCTAAAAAGGGAGAAGAGAAATGAAAGAGTATTGAGAGTAAAGCATTTTTGTGAAATGATTTTAGGTATCCTGCCCATACTTTAGTAGCTTCCTGCTTCACCATCAGTCAATGTGAGCTAATAAAACATCCATCATTTTTTATTATTATGCCTCTCAGCTTCATGATTTGCAGAGATTATCTCAGTATTTTTGAGAAATAAGATATGATCTATTTAGTATTGTGTTCAAAACAGTAATTATATACAATAATGCTATTGGCTTAATTTAAAAGTTATATTGAATTGATTGGTTCCATATAAGTTCAGCAACTTCGGTTATATGACTCAAGGGAGGTTATCAGTTATAATACGAGAAAAATTTTGTGCTCATTAAGGCTTTTTCTCATGAAATTTTCTAAGAACTAAAATTTGTAAGCCCTTCAAAATAACAGCTTCAACATTCTGTATTTTAATTACGTCAGGAAGAATGAGTCAGTCCTTCAGAATTGTCAAAATTTGATCGAAAAGTACCAGAAAAATATGTTGTTAAAGAAGAACATTTTTTAATGTATTTTTGTCTGTAATTTTATAAATGTGTGTATATAATTAATATTCATTCACAAATGTTTCTTTCAGTATTAGCTGGGAGCTTTCAATTGTAGAATCACATATACCATAGAAGGTAGCATATTAACTTTTATAAAACATTAAGAATTGTAATATGTTTAATTTTTAAGAAAAAGGTCACATCTGTTGAATATTCTACCTTCTTTATTGTTACCTATGGGTTCTGATCTCTACCCCTTACTCTGTGACCTTAAGCAATTCACTTAACCTCTCTGTGTCTCAGTCACCTCATTTGTAAAATGAGTATAGTAATACCTCCTGGATTGTGGTGATTCATAAGATAAATGAAAGGTGCTTATTTTTATTATTACTGGCATGTAAATAGTTATCTCTGGGAGCATGTATTAGAAGATACTGGAGACTGCAGAATAGAGCTAACTTTTCCCATCGCCATAGTTTCTGTCAGCCATGGAAGTAGCAGAAAGCATTAATTGTTGTTTAATTGGTTGTGATTTTTTTTTTTAATCAAATGGTTAATTTAATATAATATTTTATTTACCATTTAGGTTGCCAAAGCTTCTTTTCAGAGGAACAGTGATGCCTTGGATGCTGCACTATTCTACCTTGCAATGAAGAAGAAAGCAGTAGTGTGGGGTCTGTTTAGGTAAATTGCCTCAATACTCAACATGATTTAGTGAATGAAAATTGTGCTGTGAATCAGAATCCTAATACTTTTAAGAGTAGATATATGCGTTTGATCAAGTCAGCTTACTTCTTTGTGCCTTGGTTCCTTTAAAAAAATGGGCACAATATTGTTTCATCTTACCTAAAGAGTGGGGTGTTGTTAAAAAAAAAAGTTGATAAAAGCACTTTGGAAATTGAAAAATGCTCTTGCTTTCTGTTTCTGTATACATAGAGTAATTTGAACTTTCCTTGTTAGAAGAAGGGAAGAGAAGGTTGATAATAAATACCTCGCACTGAAGTTAGTGTTCTTTTTTTAGATGGATGTTTGAGGGTTTTTTTTTTTCTTCTATTTTTACTTGTTCTATAAAGGATTACAAAATATTTAAAATTTGGTTTAACCACTGGTGTTTGTGCTCTGGTTCCCAGGTCACAGCATGATGAAAAAATGACGACGTTTTTCAGCCACAACTTTAATGAAGATAGATGGCGTAAAGCTGCTTTGAAAAATGCTTTCTCTTTACTTGGAAAACAACGCTTTGAACAATCTGCTGCTTTTTTCTTGTTAGCTGGTTCATTGAAAGATGCCATAGAGGTAAAAATAAGAAAATATGCTATGCTATAATTATAAGAGATTGAAAACCTGAAAAGTGTATAGAGGAGATTATAGTTTTTTGTCGTATGTTTGTAAGGGCAGAGAATAACTACAGAAGTTACTGAACTTAAATATGGGCACTGTGATAAATGAAATTATAAATAAATTTAAGTGAGAAACAAATGAAAAATTTTGGATAGGGGGTATTTTATGTCAAGGTAAATATATGCATTTCAAGTATAAATGTATGAAAAATGGCAAAAAATAGTTTATGACTATCTTCTGAACCATCTTGTGATTCTGAACTGTTTAAATTATATATAAGTCACAACCTTCTTATCTGGTGTAGAAAGTTCTTTTTTTGGTTCTTTTTCTTCTAAATGGGATTCATAGATATGGAACTGAAATTGCAGTTTGTATTGTTTTGTAAGGTAGTTGTCCTACATATTGGAAAATGAATGTGAAGAGGTAAAACTTAGCATTTTTTGATATATAATCCTGTTAGCTTGTTAAGGGAGTAATTATAAATGTTTCTGTTTATTTATGATATCTTTCTCTTAGGATACTTACTAGCATTATGAACATTCCAAATGGGTGAAGGGAAAATAGAATTGGAAATAATACATGAAAGAAGAAATAGGAATTATCCAACAAAGTGAAAGTACTTTACATTTAGCATTAGTCATATTTTCAAAATTATCTCGAGTATATGATTTTTTAAAAATAACATGTTTATAATTTTGAAATGGGAAGTTTAGGCTAGAAGATACTCAGGCAAAGAAGAGACATGTTGATTGACTTAAAAATATGCAGATTGCCTGAATGACCACAGATTCTCAAGATAAGTTATATTAGAATATAAACTTATAGAGAGTAAAAATAATATGTGGTTTCATTTCATGTGTTATTTGCTAAATAAATAGAAGGCTCTTTTAAATTGGAAATTAAGAGGAACTGATATAAATAAGTTCAGATGTCATAAGTGGCATTAAATTTAAAAATGAATGTCACTAATTTAAATTGACCTAAGTCTGATGTTGATATACTTTGTTTTATGCTTATTTTATAAATGATTTTTCTAGACTGGAAGGTACTAAGTTCTGGTTTCGTATTCTTCTTGCTGTTCCTTAATCTATCAGGCAATCATTTAACTACATATACTTCAACCTCTGGACCCCCTCTTTCCTCTATGAGAGTATAAATGGTAGATAATTTCATGAAGTTAGTGGAATATTTTGTATCTCTAAATAATTATTAAATAAGTATTTGATATTAAAATTTACAGGTATGTCTTGAAAAAATGGAGGATATTCAGCTAGCCATGATTATTGCCCGTTTATATGAATCTGAATTTGAGACGTCATCCACTTATATATCTATCCTAAATCAGAAGGTTTTGGGTTGCCAAAAGGATGGATCAGGATTTGATTGCAAAAGATTACATCCTGATCCCTTTCTGCGTAGTCTTGCCTATTGGGTAATGAAAGATTATACCCGAGCCTTGGACACGTTATTGGAACAAACACCGAAGGAGGAGGACGATTTTCAAGGTAGGACATTTTGTAAGTTTCACCCTTTTTTTAAAGGAAAACAGTTTCTGAGCTAATGTTCACTTAGATCAAAAACAAACAAAAAAACGCAATCATTACCAGATTTACTCTTCAACTTTGAGAAATTATCAAAATTTCTTGTGTGGCTGGAGGATTAGTCACTTATTATTTGTAATTGAATCTAGCATTTTGTTATAGCGAAAAAGACTTAACACATATTTTTACTCTCAGATATATTGAGGTATGTAAGATAGGATTACTATGGCATTCTAATATCATATCTGTTAAACTGAAGCATACAGAATGTTCGCTACATTACAAAGCTCTTTCCATTTAATTACATAGCCAATTTTTTTAAAATTTATTTTTAAGAAGAAATTTTGGCTGTTACATATATTGGTTTAGTGCATGGGCCTGGAAAAGCTTTATTTTTATGAGCTAAACTTTCTTAACTCCTAGTCATCCCAAATAATTTAGATTTTTTAAAGCTTCTGGAGGGTATTTATCAGCATTGTTAGCAATAATTTAAAAAACAGAGCAGCCAAAGTATTCATTAATAGAATAAATTATAGCCATAGTGTAGAAACAGTGCCATTAAATGGCGAAGTGAATTGATGTGTTAATATGTGCTTTAGTATTAAGTGAAAAAAGTAAGATTCAGAACAGTTAGATTCTTTTTGCATTTTACATATTTAGGTATTTATTTATGTATTTAAGTATTTTACATATGTACGTATTATGTATCTATGCCTAGACTCTTTATTTTGCTATGAGCTGGAATACTTCTCTAGAGTACAGCGTCCCTTAGCAACTGTTTGATTATGCTGAAGTCCAGTAGTATGTATAATAAAGGAAACATAAATGACTGATTCATTCTGTTTATTAGTTTTCAAAATAATAGCTTAATTCTTTAACATCCTACAAAGGTTACCAATTAGATTTTATTTTTTAAAGGTTATTTTGAGCTCACAGATTTAGATAGATCTGTGTTTTAAATCGTTGCAGATTGTTATTACAAATGCTCAGATTATCATCTTTAACCAGTGGGAGCCTCTCTTCAATTTCTTGAATCCTTTTGACATTATTCCTTGGTAGTTTCTTTGCCTTCTGGTTTGGCAAGATGTATCAAGCTCATTTGATATATTTCCTGCCCCAGATCTGGAAATGGCCTTTCCTCCAAAGAATAGATTCCTTTTAGTATGGAATAGTAGAGAGACCACAGCCTGTGCCCAGGGATTCTCATTGCTATTGATTTGGTCATCATTTCTAGGTTATTTTGATAATTGGAGCTAGGTAGTTGTTTTTCTCTGAGAATTCATGAGTTCACACTGAAATTTCAAATTGAAATGTAGATCGTAAGGTTCTTCTTAAATTTAAAATTCGTGTCTTATGTTGAAAAGCTTGGATTCTCAAGGCATTAACAATTATTTACTGTATTATGTGCATATAATAGTTTCAGAATAATGATGCAAACACTTTTCATAATAACAATACTGAGGACAGTTAAAACTTTTTTCTTTTTTGCAGCTATTTTTGCTTTTATGATATGTCCCACTAAGGATATACAGTTAAATTACTTGTTTTAAAGTCACCTTACAGTTCCTCTCTGCATGATGTTACCAATTTGATATACAGATTCATTTCTTTAATTTTGCTTTTGTGTGATTTTTTAAATTATTTTCTTTCAAAATAATGTAAAATATAATATGGTTTTGAAATAAAAGTATATAAAACCAAGGTATTTTTCAGAGAAATCTAGCTTCTTTCCTGATCTCTCTACACTGTTCTTCCCTCCCTTTTTAGGGAACCAATTAAAGAATCTTTCATGTGTATTTTCTTTCCATGTAAAAAATATATAAGTGCATGCACATCGCTTCTCCACTTTCTCAGATAAAGGGTAGTTTACAATATACATTCTTTTACTTAATATATCTTGGACATCACTCCATAGCAGAACATAGGAAAATTTTTTTTTAATTTCATCTGTGTAGTTTTATTGATGATGTACCATAGTTTATTCTTTTATAAGTACAAATTAACATAGTACCTTGGATTGTATCTGTTTGATTTCTGTAGTTATCATCAAATCTTGTAACCCAGTGGTGTTTAGTTTCTACAACTACCTTCGAACTCATCCTTTGCTTATTCGAAGAAACCTTGCCTCCCCTGAAGGAACTTTGGCAACCGTAGGTCTCAAAACTGAGAAAAACTTGGTTGATAAAATTAACCTCATAGAAAGAAAATTATTTTTTACCACTGCAAATGCTCATTTTAAAGTTGGATGCCCTGTGTTAGCCTTGGAGGTACTCTCTAAAATTCCAAAAGTTACCAAAATATCTGCCTTACCTGCAAAAAAAGAACAGTCTGACTTTATTTCTAAAAAGGTGGGTGATATACCTTCAGAATCAAAAACTCTGAGTGATGACAATAGAAGTTCTGATATTGATTGGTCAAATGTAACTTCATCACAGTTTGATTGGAGTCAGCCAGTAGTAAAAGTTGAAGAAGAACCTCTTAATCTTGATTGGGGCGAAGATCATGACAGTGCCTTAGAAGAAGAGGACGAAGATACAGTTGGCTTAGTAATGAAAAGTACAGATGTCAGGGGGAAAGAAAGACAAGAAGATCAGAAAGCCTCAGACCCTAATATGTTATTGACTCCTCAGGAAGAGGATTGTCTTGAAGGTGATGCTGAAGTTGATGTGATTGCTGAACAACTAAAATTCAGAGCTTGTTTAAAGATCCTTATGACTGAACTAAGGACATTGGCTACAGGTTATGAAGTAGATGGAGGAAAACTCAGATTTCAACTCTATAACTGGCTTGAAAAGGAAATTGCTGCATTGCATGAGATTTGTAATCATGAAACAATTATTAAAGAATATGCCAGTAGAACATATTCTAAAGTAGAAAGTGATCTTCTGGATCAGGAAGAAATGGTAGACAAACCAGATATTGATTCATATGAGCGCCACCAAATAGAAAGACGAAGACTGCAGGCTAAACGAGAGCATGCCGAAAGACGAAAGTTATGGCTGCAGAAAAACCAAGATCTGCTGAGAGTGTTTCTTAGTTACTGCAGCCTTCATGGGGCCCAAGGTGGTGGTCTGGCCTCAGTAAGGATGGAGCTCAAGTTTTTGCTACAAGAATCCCAGCAGGTATGAACTTCACTTTTGTTTTCAATCTTGGTTATTTTAATAATTTCAATAGTTCTGCCAGTTGTAGCTATAAACCTTTTTTTTTTCTAGTTAATCTATATGTGTTCAACTTCTCTATAGGAGGCAGATATTTATAATCTACATAGATCTTTTTAGTCTCAAGTTTTGGGAATCAGAAGTAGGCTTAAAAGCTTGAGTCATGCTCATCTTTATCTTCTACACCTAGCATACATAGTACCTGGTACATACTGGGTCCTCAATAAATTTTTGTAGACTGGGGGAATAAGTACATGAATATACTATTTATATTTAAATATTCATTGCCAATATTTTTATCAGATAACTATTGTTATTTTTCTCCTTCATTTTAACTATTTTGAAAAAAATAACTGTCACCCACAGGAAACTACAGTGAAGCAGCTTCAGTCTCCACTGCCATTACCTACCACCCTACCTCTGCTTTCAGCAAGTATTGCATCAACAAAAACAGTCATAGCTAATCCTGTATTGTACTTAAATAATCACATCCATGATATACTTTATACTATTGCTCAGATGAAAACACCGCCTCATCCCAGTATTGGAGATCTGAAGGTAATGTAAATTTTATCATTTGATATTGCACACATTGAGAAAGTAAATATGTTATACTTGTCTTCCAAATCGAACTTAGAGGACATATTTTGAAGTGCTACCTATTCAGTCCTGATTAGTTAAAGACTATTTATCCAATGAATGTAATTTAAAAGTAAGTATTCTTACTTCTGGAAAGTTATTGTCTTCCTTTAAGAGAGGGAAATAATCTTTTGGTAATAAAATTAATTTCCTAGACACTGAATATTCCTTTAGATCCTCCATTTTCTTTAAATGAACCACTAAGTTAGAAATATTTATGATGATTTGCTTACATGGCAAGATATTTTGAAAATACGGGTTCTAAGGGTATTTTTGAGAGAGCCATGATTGATTGGAAAGAGTCCCAGAGAAAGTATCCTTGTAACTGTGTCCCTGATGATTGTGTTGGAGGCTGTACAGGAGTTAGGGGCTGTCAGAGTTTTGGCAGAATTATTACTTAAAATTAACCTATTCATTGTTTTGAAAACTTAAAAATGGATAGATTCCAAGAAACCCTACGGAGCTTGGCAGGATCTGGAGGGTTGATCAGACTTCCACTGTGCTAGCCTAAGTGTATTTGTGCTGTGCTTTTTCCAATTCCAGTGGCTGATGTCATTTCAGGTCTCAGACTTTGTTCTTATTTCTTTTGTTTGAAAGGCCTGTTTGATCTCTGGTAGTACATTCTTCTGAAGGACCCAAGATATATTTTTCACATCAACCTATTAGAGACTTCTAATCTACAGCATACATTATTTTAGCAGAGATTACTTAAATTATTTGTTAGGTGAATCGGACACACAGAAAAGGCAAAATGCATATAAATTCTAAGTAAACATTTCCAATTCCTAGAAATTTGGATAAGGCTTTCAGAGAGTATGAAACTATTTCTAAGGTCCCTTCAAATTTTAAAATTTTATGAGTATGAAGATGTTGATTCAGTATAGCATGTTAGGATGTGGTTTTTATAGTATGTTGACAATTTTTAAACTTTCTAAATAAAATGTTAAGGTTATGCACTACTCATAAGCAGTAAGTAAATTATTTGCTTTCTGGAAAATCAACCATTTTACACGGTGATTGATATGTTTTCTAAACATTTAATTCATTCTTATTGATGAGATCAATTTTTTATTTTCATGGAGGGGAATTTCATAAGGCAAGTTTAAATAAAAGCTCTGAAAACTGTACTTACTTTGTTTTTGGTTTTTTGATTTTTTTTTTTTTTTTTAAATATTACTATTTAAGCTAATTGTTAGCAGTCTAGGACAGACCCAAAAACATGAACATTAGTGCTTTGCTTAGGAAGCCTGGTAAATGGCAGGCTTACAGTAAATAAATATTTGATAAAGATGTGTCTGAATCAATTAGCTTTGTTGTGGGCATGCATATAAAGTTGGATGAATGTTATTTTAGAAGTTTTAAAGTAGTTGGTAGTGTCATAAAAGGATCTAGTCTTATGATATTGCTAGTTTCCTGGGTATTTTCTAATTTTTAAGATATTACTGTTGTGTAGAAATGTTAGTACAAAATGTAATTTTGGCTGTTTTGGTTTTAGGTGCACACACTTCATTCACTAGCAGCTTCACTTTCTGCATCAATTTACCAAGCATTATGCGACAGTCATAGCTACAGGTAAAAAAAAAAAAAAAATCACCCAAATAGTATTGATACAGCAAAAATATTAAACTGTTCCAAAGTTATATTGAAGTTCTGTTTCGTAGGGACTGAAAAATCCTCAAATATGACTGCCATATTTCTTTAATAAGAAACGTAGAAAGAAAGAATGAAAAAAACAAATAATTATTTGTTTAGTTTAGCTGTCACCTGGTAACAACAGACATATAGAAAATGACAAACGATAAATGGAAATTAGCAACATCACCATTTTTTTTGTTGTCAAGAAAAGTTTTCATTATCCAAAATAATTTATAAAATGAAGTTTTCTAAATTTTTTTCCTTTTTGAAACTATGTCTTTTAGCATTGGATTAACTTCTATTTGTTTAACTGGTTTTCAGTTGAAAGAGGAAATACTTTTGAAAAATGAAGAAGTACATTCCTAACATTGAATTATTAAAATCAGTTTTACTTACTCATATGCGTAAAGCATAAAAGTCTTTGGAAGTGATATCAATTAGAAGTAATGGTTTGAATTTTTTAAAATGTAAAATTGCCTTCATCAGTGTGTACTTTGCATTTTAATGACTTGGACAGTGTAAGTAGTAAGAAATTGAATCACTTAGAAAGATGACCCAGATTTAAATGAATTATATTAATACATGAAAAGTTTGTAACATAGAATCACATTAAATTTGTATTAAACATATGTCTAGATTTTTTTTTCAGCAACCTTTCGTGGGAAGATTTGATATTGCATAAAGAATTACTCTCTCAAAATGGCCTGTACTCTGATTTTAGCCTAATAAGGCCATGTCTAAGTATTCCTAAGACTTAGAAATGTAACTAAGGAAAAAAAGAGGGTTTTTGTAAGATGACTGTGGGTATCTTTATGTTCAAAGACAACTTGTTAGTTATTAATCCCTGGTTAAAGTGGCACCAAGTGAGAATTCAAATAAATTTTTTTAAATGTGTGTTTTCTGGTTCTTAAGCTATGATTAGCTCTCAAGGGTGTCAGCTTTACTTTTGCTTTTGTATTTTCTTCAATTCCACAAAAATGAGAGAAGTAAATATTTAGACACATTTTGGCTTTAGGATTAGGTATTTCTAAATTATGAGTCTCCAGATTTTAGTTTATAGTTTAATTCAGGATTAAGTTTGCACAATTTTGCAGAGCTAAGAAATGCAACAAAACAGTACCTGGAAACTTTCTAATAATTCTAGTACATTAGAACAGTAGTCTCCTTACGTCAGACTTTTTTAAAAAAATAAAAATAGATAAACACAGAAAAGATCTCAAAGTATTAAGCGGCTTCTGGAAAAGATTTTAAAAGACTAAATGTCATCTGCCCAACATAGTAAAATTTTGATATTTTGGTATTTTGTTTTAAAAAAACTATCAATACACATTTGTATCTAATTTCAAGAACTTTCTAAAATCTTACTAGGACAGTGAATTGAGTTTTAAGAATTTTGTTTTTGTTATAATCATCTAAAATAAATATGTATAAAGTACAATTGCTTATTACCTCTGTTAAGATGATAAATAACAACTTTATATTTGTTTTAGCAGTCAAACAGAGGGAAACCAGTTTACAGGAATGGCATATCAAGGACTTCTTTTAAGTGATCGTCGAAGACTAAGGACAGAAAGCATTGAAGAACATGCAACACCAAATTCTTCTCCTGCTCAATGGCCTGGTAAGAATTTAAGTGTTTTTTTAAATCTTCTATTTGGCAATTCTTTTTTTAAAAGTTACCAACTGGTTTCATGATTGTTGTTCTTTGTGGATTTGGTGAATGGTTTTTTATTAGTTTTTGATGATATTTTCTATCATGGATTAGGACTTCTTAAGTACTGTAATGTCTGAAGGCTTGGAAAGTTAAGGCTTCAAAAGCAGCTGTGTTGACCAGCATAAAAAGAGCAAGGTTTAACATCCTTCGTAAGAGTGAGCACATCATCTTGCTTATCCTTAGAAATTCTGAGTCGTAGAGAGCAGTATCACAGAGATAGTCTCACAGATATATCAGAGAGAACACAATTATTCTTGAGTGTAAATGTATACATTGGGATAGGAGTGACCATTCTATGGTACTTATGTCATGCTGTCTTCCCGTCCTTTTTTTGTCTGGTTGGTTCTCTTTCTCATTCACCACATTTCAAACTTCCTCCACTCTCTTATGAAGCCTTTTCTGGTCTGCCTTGTCATTTAATTTTTACTCTGTTTGCTTTGTAACTGAGTTTACATGTTAATGATCATTGTGAAGAGTGGCAGTAGAAAGAAGTGACAAACTCAAAATGTGCATTTAAAATTCATTTATACATAAGTTGGTAGAAACATTGTTTTAATTTTAACTTTTTATTGAAATAATTTTAAACATACAAAGGTACAAAAATAGTACAAAGAGTTTCTTTACAACCTTCAGTCAGAATCCCCAAATATTAACGTTGTACATACTGCTTTATCATTCATTCCTTCTTTCTCTCTCACTCATTCACTTATGTGTATATATTACGTGTATTTTTCTCTGAAATATTTGAAAGTTGCAGACATGATGCTCTTTTAAATCTAAATGTATCTGTGTCTGTCCTAAAAACAGACATTCTTTTGTATAACCATAGTACAGTTATCAAATTCATCATCTTAAACATTGATATTTTTCTCTATAGATTTTTTTTTCAAATTTCATTAGTAGTCCATGTTACATTTAGTCATAATTTCTCATGAATCTCATTCTTTCTCATGATATTCACACTTTTGAGAAGTACTAGCTGATTATATTTTAGAATGTCCTTCAATTTGGATTTTTCTGATGTTTTCTTAATATTAGATTCAGATTATGTATTTTCGTCAGAGATATCACAAAAGCAATATTGTGTCCTTTTCAATGCAAAATATCAAGGGGCACATGCTATCAGCTGGTCCCATTATTGGTACCGTTCACTGTGATTGCTTGGTAAGGCCATCTCTGCCAGATTTCTTCTTTGTAAAGTTACTATTTTTTTTCTTTGAAATGAATAAGGATCTTTTGAAGAGACAGTTTGAGACTATAAAATATACTTTTACCCACTAATTCTAGCATCCAGTGATGATTCTTGCCTGAATCATATATTACTGTGGAGGTCACTAGATGGTGATTTGCTAATTCTGTCATTTCTTCTACTTATTAGTTGAAATTGTACTGTAAGGAAGAGCTTTATCTTTTCCCCCTTTAAATTATGTATTCGCTCATTTCTTATATCAGTATAGATTAATAGATTCTTGTTTTATAGGTTATAAGCCATTTCTGTCATTATTTATCTTGTTGCTGAAATTATGGAAATATGTTTTTATATAATATGGATACATAATTTTGGCTAAACTGCAAATTTGGAATTTTTTCCTTCTGGAGAATTATGCTGATATATTTCTTCTGATATTATATATCCTTACAGGTGTGAACTCACTTATTAATCTCTTGAGTTCAGCCCAAGATGAAGACCAGCCAAAATTGAACATTTTGTTGTGTGAAGCTGTTGTTGCTGTTTACTTAAGTTTATTGATACATGCTCTTGCCACAAATTCCTCCAATGAATTGTTTAGACTTGCAGCCCACCCCTTAAATAATCGAATGTGGGCTGCTGTTTTCGGAGGGGGTGTGAAACTTGTTGTGAAACCTCAAAGACAATCAGAAAGTATTTCAGGTAAGATTAATGTATGTAAATGTAAATAATTTCTAATGTTAAAAGATTTTTTAATATTTAAAAAAATTTTTATTTTGAAGATCAGTGATGTTTAAAGTATATTCCCTCTTGTTATGATAGTAAATAAACTCATGTTCAAATAAGAAACATACAGTATTTTCAATTTAACATTTTTTGGTACTAGAACAAATTTAAGGAGGATAAAAAAGGAATAGAGGAAAGGTAAAGGTAAGTGAGAAGACAAATGTTAAGGAATGAGGACGTGGAAAAAGGATAGTTTTTAATTAGAGAAAGAAGATTTAAATAAATCCTCAGTCTTTATAGAACATACCAGCAGTTGGCTTCAGATTAAGTTTATGGTCATACAAGGTAGCTGTTCCATGGTTTATTTATTCCATTTTCTGTATTTTTTTTTTTCCTTATGGACTAGAATATAGTTTTCATCCCACTTTTTAAGATGGTAAGATATGGTGAGATGTAGACTAATGCCATAGGAAAGGTTCCATCTTGATGCTGAAACATAGAAATCATCTGTATTCATCCTTTGAAATGGTCATATTACAGATAAGCAATCAGTGGCAGTTTAAAAAAGAACAGGTAAACAAAATGTGGTATACGCATATAATGAAGTATTAGTCAAAGAAAGGAATGAAGTACTCATACATGCTACAAACAGCATGAACCTCAAAAATATGTTAACTGAAAGAAGCCAGACACATAAGTCACATATTGTATGATTCAATTTATGTGAAATATCCAGAATAGGTAATCCATAGAGACAGAAAGCAGATTGGTGGTTGCCATGGCATAGAGGGAAGGAGCAATGGGGAGTGACTGCTTATGGGGTTTTCATTTGGGGTGATGAGAACGCTTTAGATGGCAGTTGCACAACAATGTGAATGTGCTAAATGCCACTGGATTGTACACTTTAAAATGGTTAGTTTTATGTAAATTTCACCTCATTTAGAAAAAAAATTAAAGGTGGTTTATCTTAGGGTAGTAGTCATGGGCACAGTGAAAAGTGGACATATTCTGTATATAATTTGAGGTTATTGTTGATAGATTGTTGATGAATTGCGTGGGAGAAAGAGGAGTTGAGATAGAATTGTCATTTTCTGTGATGAAGAACTTTAGGAGTGGAGTGGGTTGACTTCTACTTTTTGGCCCTCCCACATCTCATGAGTTCCTGAATCCTTTTGACATTTCTTTTATGTATTCCTTGTATCTAACCCTTCCTCTCAGTCTTTACCACCCACCAACCTAGTTCAGGCCCTTTTTAAGTCATCTTCATCCATCTTCCTCTGATTAAGCAAACCATACCTCATCATGTGACTAGCTCAAGAAGCTTTCATGAGAATGCCCATAAGATAAGCTCCTAGCCTCTTACCCACAAGCTATTCCTGGCCTAACTGGAGACTGTTGTTGTTATTGTCCTCCCTAATGCCTGTCTAGCAAAAGTAGTTTACTCCTCATTTATCCAAACCTTTGATCATTTGTTTTTATTCTTTCTCTTTTCACACTGAGCTTCTGCCCTTCTTTTAAGGCGTGCTTTCATTCTACATATTCAGTGAATCTATCTTGAACAGCATAGCCAGAAATAATCACTCAAGTGCTCTCCTTTATGACTTATTGAATATACCATTTATTTTGTACATCTTATCTAGAATTACTTTAGCTTTTATTCTATATAGCACAAAGGATGCTTCATGGCAAGATACTCTTTTATGTTCTATCCTCATCTGTATCTCTGCCATGAAGGCTAGAAAACTGAAACAGTAATTAGAATAGTTTAGAAGTACAGATGGAAGTAATTTACTCTGGACAAAACATGTTAAAAGTAGGATGAAAGAAAGGTTAACTCTTTGAATTAATAATGGAAAATAAATGCTGTTTTTTTTCTCCTATCTTTATTCAGCACCTCCTGTTCCTTCTGAAGACATAGATAAACACCGTAGGAGGTTTAACATGCGAATGCTGGTCCCTGGAAGGCCTGTAAAAGATGCTACCCCACCACCAGTGCCTGCAGAAAGACCATCTTACAAAGAAAAATTTATTCCTCCTGAACTTAGTATGTGGGATTATTTTGTTGCAAAGGTAAGGGGCTTGAAGAATGTAGGTTTTAAGTGTGTCTGTTTTGTTAACTCTTGTACATGCATCAATAGGAATGAGGATAGCTTTTGGATTAAATCACCATAGTTTAGACATTTAACGTGTCAAGTCCAGTAACAGAACAGTCATTCAGGGATGATCAGATACTTGGTGTGGATGAGACAAATTAAAATCATATGGATGGATCTTGAGATTATCATGCTAAGAGAATGAAATCAGACAAAAGGTTGAAAACCACATGATTTCACTTATATGTAGGATATAAAACTGAAAACAACAACAAATAAGATAAATAGAGACTCATGGACACAGACAACAGTCTAGTGGTTACCAGAGGAAAGTGGGGGAGGTGGCAGTAGAGTAAAGGGAGTCAAATATATGGTGATGGAAGGAAATTTAATTTTGGGTGGCAAAAAGAAAATCATTTAGGATTTAGGTATAAATCAGAAGTCAGCTTATTAACATGTGTTAGTGTCATCCTTTTCTTGTGACTGGAATACACATATCTACCATCTACGTTCCCTTCATCTGATTATCAGTAGTTCCCTTGGTCAGCATGGAGTTAGAGCAGGAGATAGATAGATATTTGGGGGTTTTATCAGGCTGTGGTGAGGCCCCATGACAAGTCTCTGTTTCTCCAAAGCAGAGGAAACGTCTCTTGTAATCAGAATACTCATGGTGACTAGATCCATTAGACTTTCATTGTGTACCATGTTGGGTGTGTCATTTGCTTTTCAGCATTTTGCTTTTTTGAGCTCATCACCATCTTTCTATTAATGTTTCTTTGTCTGCATGTGTTAACAATGTTGTCATCTTGCTGTGAGTGCACATAAGGGAATACATTTCCCATCATGCCATGTTAAGTTAGGACAAAAATAACTTAATGATATATTTAAAAAATAACTTTACCTTTTATTGCAGCCATTTCTCCCTTTGTCTGATAGTGGTGTTATTTATGATTCTGATGAAAGCATTCATAGTGATGAAGAAGATGATGATGCTTTTTTTTCAGACACACAAATACAGGAGCACCAAGATCCAAATTCTTATAGGTAAGTAAGGCTTTTCTCTTTTTCTTTTTTTCTTTTTTCTTTTTGTAGAAAATCCTTATAATACTGATTTTAAATAAAATTATCATGAATTTATATAAGAACTGACTTAATGTTTTCAACTTAGGAATTCTGTACGTTTGAGGTAAATTTCCAGACACGAGAGTATTTCTTTCACAACTGGTTTCAAAGAATAGTTTACATACAGAGTGCAAACACAAAACATTTTTAGTGAGAAAAAATGCGTAATTTATTGTTGTGCTGTTAGAACTTTCCGGGTGGGAGATTGTGCTAAACAGTTGACAAGAATCATTACTGTGCTTCTCTCATGATTTTATTTTTCAATTAAGGAGAATTTTTTTTTTGTCCCCTCTTGAACAGCTGGGCTCTTCTGCATTTGGCAATGGTTAAGCTAGTACTTCACAATGTCAAGAATTTCTTTCCCATTGCTGGATTGGAATTCTCTGGTAAGTTTGGAATTTGAAAATTAATGTTAATAAATTGCCATCGAGTTCCTCTTAACAAAATTTATATTAAAGAGCATTTAGTAAAGAAAATACTGCATTGAATATTTAAGAGATCTTTTTTATATTATGCTGCAATCTATGGTTTTAATACATAGCAGAAATCACTGTCTACCTAGAAGGTAGAAGGAAAAGCAAAAAACCAGACTGGAGAAAGCTAGACATTTTCTCAGCTCATGTTAGAGAGCTGGCCTTCTGCTTTGTTGAAAGCATTAAAAATCCAAATGATACTAGATTAACATTTTCAGATTTATTTATACTTTCAGAAGTTATGGCTATAAATTCAGATTTTATAAATATGTGGATGATGATCAACATTTTAATCAAAATAAAATGACATATTCTATCACTTTTCAGAGTTGCCTGTAACATCACCATTAGGTATTGCTGTAATTAAAAACTTGGAGAATTGGGAACACATCTTACAAGAGAAAATGGATCAGTTTGAAGGTCCACCCCCTAACTATATCAATACATATCCAACTGACCTTTCAGTAGGAGCTGGACCAGCTATTCTTCGAAATAAAGCAATGCTAGAACCTGAAAATACTCCATTCAAGTAAGAATGCTTTTATAATGCTGATGAGTGTAGCTTGGTTTAACCCTTCTGGAAGACAATTTGTCAAAATATGCCGGTAGCCTTCAAAACATAACTTTGAACCTGCAAATATGCCAGTAGCCTTCAAAACATAACTTTTAACCTGTAATCCTATTTCTAGCAGTATATGATTAAAAAAAAAAACCATCAGAAATGTGGTTAGAAAAAAAATTTTTCCCCCAGTATTACCTATAATTCAATAGACATACTACTTTTATAATCAGGAAGAAACCTTTATTGGTTTTTTTTTTTGTTGCTGTTATTTTAAGAACTTACAGAAAAATTTCGAGATAATCTACATATGCAAACAGGTGCTACTGACCTTTTTTCAGTAATTTAACAGTAAATACATTGTTTTTCATTGATGTTCATCTGGGCTCCTTTTTGGTAAGTGTCATGTTTTGTTTCGGGTTTTGGTTTTTTTTTTTTTTTTTTTTTGAGGCAGCCTGCTATTATTAAGAGTATTGCTCATAAGCTTGAAAGAACAGGGCTTTTTAGGTCATTAGGATATTAGAAATGAAATTCATGACTTTATTTTCTTGGGTGATAGCATGCTTTAATCAACAGAACCAACCTAAAGTATAATTTAAAAAATGAATAATAAGGGATTCATTTTACTTTCAACTCAATCTGTTCATTCAGAGAAACAAGTTGGAGAATTAATTGCTAGATGAAGGAATGATTTTTAGAAAAACTAAAAATTAAAAGTGAAATGGAAAATTTTGTTGAGCTTAATGTATCTTTGCAATAGATAATGGAGGTTTTGTTTTTTTTTAAAGCATCTGAAAATATGAAACACGTTTTCTACAGACTAAAAGAGTATGATATGTTGATTGTTTTACCAGATCCCGGGATTCTTCTGCACTTCCAGTCAAACGACTTTGGCATTTCCTTGTTAAACAAGAAGTTCTTCAGGAGACATTTATTAGATATATTTTCACCAAGAAAAGAAAGCAGAGTGAGGTATTTAAAAAAATTCTGTTGTAATTTTTGTGTAGTTTTCTTTAACATTTCTAATGAAGTCTGTACTTGACTTATTTTGAAATTTACTTTTTGGTTGGAACTTACTATCTTTTATATATCATGGGTAACAGTTTGCCAAACTACAATAAGTTTCTTTTAAGATAAAAAATTAACAATTTTCATTTCATAACAATGAAATGACATAGGTCCCTTGATAAGTCATGTATAATCAAGTGAAAGTTGCTCTTTCCTCTTTAGTATTTTTCATTGGACTTTACATGTAATAAACGTTGTGATGGATGGTTTGAGGGCTGTATTATATAAATGAGTGTACTCAATATTACAATTCTCTGAATATCACTTAATTGAAAATACAGTGTAGCCCTTTAAAAGTATTTTATTTATTTAGCATTTAGAAATGAACAGGAGAAACTTTAGAAGCAACAAATTCAGAATAATTTTGTGAGAGAAAATAAACTACAGAAAAACCAAATAGAAGATGAAGGAAGATTGCTTTTACAAAGTGAGGTAGAGGTTCTGCATTACATGGTGATTTTTAACCTAAATATAAATTAGTAATGTGATACCATTCAGGATTTAACAAGAATCAGGAATTTGGGAGTTTGGCACTGTAGAACTTAAAATGATCTCTTCCTTATAAAACAAGGGGTCTGTAGGTGTTTTATATGAGCATTTCAGTTCATTTGGCCATTTAATGAGGTAATGGGCAATTTGGAGAGTGTTCTCAGAGTACAATGTCAAATGTGATTAAAAATTTGGCAAACAAAATTTATGAGAAAAGAAAAATGAATTATATTTCACTTTGGTGAGTGAAAACCAAGAGGGACAGTCTACAGGATTCAGTTTCCCAAGGTAAAATGTAGAATTTGCTTCTTAGTTTCCCCCCAGACCTAGGGCAACAGAACCTACCACATGCATTCTTTTCACTAGTTACCCACTTACCTGGATGGTATGTGAACAGCCATTTATTTTCTCTATGGATTTAAAAATTATGTACTTAAATGAAGAATTGGGATTGAACTATAGAGATTTTTTGAGTCTTATACCCTGATGGTATTGAAATTTTTGATATAAGATTTGTTAGGGGATTCACAGAGCCAGATTCATTTTCTCTTTCATTTAATCCACTGTTCACAGCATTTCCTGTAGTGATGCTGTGTCCATATGCCATAAAACAAGATACAGAATTAGATTTAAAATAAAGGAAACTTATTCAATTAGAGCTCTGTTATTCACAGAAAGCCAGTTCATTGAAGGATCAATTTTCTGACTGTTCTTCAAATTACTAAACATAATGATTTATTGAAAATATGCTTTAATAATGCATAAGGTTTGTAGGCATTTGATAGTGTTGAATTGTCAGAGCTTCAGAGTTCTGTGAGAAGTCAGGTGTCTAGGTTGTTTGGACCCTCAGACTCTAGTCTTGCCCTTCAGGTTCTATTTTCTCCTCTGTGGTTTCCCTCTTCCTTAACTAAGCCTCTCCCTCTTTCCACCCCTGTCTCCCCTTCTTTATGCCCCCCAGTTTCTGTGCTCTTGGCATCAGCAGCCAAGGTGTGTGTTCTCTGCTATTTTTCTACCAGCAGAGGGTCTCCATGAACAGAGAGGTGGGACAGAGATAAATAGAATATTTCTCAAAATGTTAAGCATTGGTTGTCTCCAGAGAAGGGAAGTACATGGCTAGGAATTGGAGGGGAGGAAGAATTTTGGTTATGTACCCTTTTCATACCTTTTGAATTTTAAATTGTTGGATGAAACAATTTTCTTGTCCAGTGCTATCGAATAGAACTTTCTATAATGGAAATTTACATCTGTTCTGTTCAGTATACTAGTCACCATCCACATGTAGTTATTGAGCAGTTGAAATGTGGCTAGTGTGACTGAAGGACCGAATTTTTAATTTTGTTTAAATTTAAGTCTATGGCCATGCTACCCTGAACAAGCCCAATCCCGTCTGATCTTGGAAGCTAAGCAGGGTCGGGCCTGGTTAGTACTTGGATGGGAAACCACCTAGGAAGACCAAGTGCTGTAGGCATAAAAAATAAGGGATTAAAAAATAAGGGATTGTAAGCTGACAAGGTTCTTGCGATCTGTGAGGTCAGCCAAGGGTTGCCTCACCTAAAAAAAAAGTAGCCACATATGGTTAGTAGTTAGTGGCTACTGTATTGAATAGTATACGTCTGCTGAAAAATTGTTTTCATTAAGAAAAAAAATTAGGAAAAAAATGTTAAAGCTGTTAAGACAAAAACTATTCATAAGTTCAGAAATGTGCAACATTATTAAAACTACCCATCCAATAAGATAGTTCTAGCCTTTAAAATTATTAAATAGGATTTTGATAATCAGTAAATTTGGCAAATACAGTCAATTAGTAAAATTGGCAAGCTAATTCTAAGTGCTAAAATGTTAGCTTAAAATGTTAGCATAAAAAATGACTTAATAAAATTCCCCTAAGAAATGCTGAAATTTTTATTTATTGAACATATTAAAGAATATTCCACAGACGAGTTTTGTGAAATTGGTAAATGTGGCAGACTAAGCTACTTGATTAAAGGCAAATAAGTTCTTTAGAAGTTGAGCTTTTGCTGAGTTGGCCCCTGCATACTTTACTTCCTTCTTTGGCAGCTGCAGTAGCTCTAGGACAGTCGCTGAAGGCACGTTGGAGAACTTGGCCCTTTTTGCTTTAAGTGAAGCAGTCACTTCAAGAGGTATTAGGAATGTATTGCTCTGATCAAGCCTTCAAAGGTTTCCACAGCAGAGTAGAACTTCTGACTATAGCCACTCCTAGTGACCTTGTCATCAACTAGTAGCAAGTTATATGTGTGATTTCTTTCTCATGCCTCATTTTATCAAACATTTATTTACTTATAAGGAGAAAAATCATGTGGTTATAATAAATGGTTAATGTGAATTCTAATCCTTGACTCTTTCTTCATGGATATATTCTTCATGAGTAAGAGTGAAATAATTATCAGTACTTTCAAACTGTATTTAGAAATAAGTAGTTTTAATTTGTATTTGAAATAAACCCCTATAGAATAGGAAGCTATGCAGTATAGCTTGTGCATGTAGGTTTTATTTTTAGATATTACAGTTTTAGTTAGAACTTTAAGTTACATAACTGATATACAAATAACTAATTTTTATTTTGAAATAACTTACATAATAGTCGTGTTAACTTTAATTTTGCCTGGTTTGCTTTGTGTTGTGTTTATTTGATTACATTATGTTTTACTTAGTTTAATTTCTTGTTTTTGGGCTTTTAAAAGGAAATCTTGCAAATTCATTATTACCATCTTTAAGTGATGGAGTGACCATTGCAGTTTGAAACTGCTCATTCTCTTTATAATTTTGTTTCATGCATGTGTTTTGTGTTTGTGATGGTGTGGTGTTGTTTAGTCTGTAGAAGAACATGTGGAGCAGGTCAAACAAAACTCCGTAGCAGAAGATTGCCACAGCAAGGTAGTATTCAAAGCTCTTGTACTTAGCTCATTCTTTAAAGTTCAGGGAGCTAACCCCTCATCTCTAATACTAACCATGACTTGCTCAACTGGCTAACTAGTCAGAGTACTCATTGCTCTCATGTACCTCAGTAGCTCGTTCTTCTGCTACTGATTCTCTTTCTTACTTCCTGTTCCATCTCTACTTCTGTCACTTTTCCAATCTGTTTTTGAATATGACTGTTTCTCTCTCTTCCTTCTTGATTCTGCCTCTTCTTTCCTTCCCATCACCTTTGACCCTAAGCCACTGCATTTTCCTCTCATCAGTCTCTTTTATTGCTTTCTATTTTTTCCAACTTCTCCTTATTCCTAGCTCATCACTCTTATTTAAAAAAAGTTTTATTTCTTATTGCGACTCTTTCGTCTGTTTTTTCCCTCCACTTTGTGACGCTTCTGTATATACATTCTTACTGTAGTATCTTTGCACACTTTGGAAGAGATAAGAGAAACACATTACTGTCATAAATACTAATGAAAACTATGTTAGAAATCTTTTCTGACATTTAATCGGTATCCTATAATCACAATGGAAATATTTCAAATTGGCTTGATTACAGGGCATCAGAATTTAAGCTAATTCCAGAGCTACTTCTCAACACTCTAAATTACTGGTCTCTTTTCACTTGCTGCTGCTGCTACATTTTCTTACTTTTCGTTTTGTGGGATGTGTACATCTCTACGTGGAGCTATGCTGCAACAACTAAAACTGCTGACAAATGTTTTGTAGGTTGAAGCTGATCTGGGCTATCCAGGTGGAAAGGCAAAAATCATTCATAAGGAATCAGATATGATCATGGCATTTGCCATTAATAAGGTAAAAGCTTTAGTCATTATAAACAATGTACTTCTTTTTAGTGAAATTGCTTAAATTATTGACTCCATCTTTGCTCTACAGGCAAACTGTAATGAAATTGTTTTGGCTTCAACACATGATGTACAAGAACTGGATGTTACTTGTCTACTGGCCTGTCAGTCATACATGTGGATTGGAGAAGAATATGACAGAGAATCCAAAAGGTTTGATAGTCTTATGTAGTACATTTTCTTTAAAGAGAACCCATTAAACGATTATGCACATGATTTGAAGTATCTTGAAAAGTATATTTGTATCTCCCTTCATTTGGGTAGGAGACAAACATAATTGGCTTAGGTGCCAATAAAAGGCTCTGCTTACATCAGTAAACATATTACTCATACTTTTTCCATTAGACTCTGAACTATTTATAGTGTTTGAGTCAGGATAATCTTCATCATTGAAGTCTAATGCTAACAACTGCCACTTTGACATTTAACCTTAAAGAAATGTGAGGAATTGCACAATATTCAGTAAATTCAATTGATCTGGATAATTAGAGCAAGAAGCAGTATACACAAATGTATTAGACTGATGATGAGTCATATTTACTGAGTAGTTTCCAGTGTTTTTTCTTCTTATAAGCATACCTTTTTTACAGATAAAAATGTGGACAACTTTTCAGTAAAGCTATGGACACTGCACCAAGAGTGTTTTGCAACACTTCTCTGTATCAGGGTTTCTTCTCCACGTTTGCCCTCCCTCTTGCTTTTCTTCAGATTCTTGAAAATTTTATTTGCTTGGGAATGGTGCCATGATAACATCTCTCCGTGTTCTGTTGACTTTTCTATTTTGTCAGTATATAACTAGATTTCAGTATCACTCTTGTAATATATTACATGTAATATATATCCATCATAAAAATTACTTTAACATTTTTACGTGATAATTATACCTTTTTAGAAATCTTTAAACTCAACTTTTAAAAAATGTATGAATTTGATACATGGGCTATCTATACTTGAAGAGTACATATAACTTTTTTCTATACATGAGAAAAAGAAAATCTTGTTAAATACTTCAAAACATTTGTTTCAACTTGTGCAGCAATAAAATTACGCCCGAACAACATTGAACTAAATTTATACTTTGCCTAAAGGGGAAACAAAAGTTAATCAATACTAAAACTGGCTGTGATTAGGATGTGTACCTAAGCTTTTCTCATGGATACTTACTCATTTTGTAAACATAAAGACTGTCCTGTGTTTACATAAGAAGCTCTGTAATTGAAATTTGTGTTGAGAAAATGGAATTTTCACGATAACACACATGTTTTTCACAGTTCAGATGATATTGATTATCGTGGTTCCACTACAACTCTTTATCAACCCAGTGCATCATCCTACTCAGCAAATCAGGTGCATCCACCGTCATCTCTGCCATGGCTGGGCAGTGGACAGACAAGCACTGGAGCTAGTGTGGTATGTTATTCACTATTAGGTGTGGTTTCTGGATATATGGACTCCCTCAAAAATAAGTTAGAATTACTTTGACATAAGAATGATCCTAAAGATCAGGGGCAGTGACCAGTTAGTATACTATAATAATAGCTAACATATTCTAAGTTTCTTTGCGTCAGGTGAGTGCTTTTTCTCATAACAACCCTAAGAGGAAGGTGCTATTATTTTCCTCCATTATCATTTATAAATGAGCAAACCATGAGGCAAAAAGTGCTAAAGCAAAGAGGTTTGACAAGTGCATCAGTAACATTGTTAGTGTAGTTAAAGGGGTCCTATTCTCGTGTTCTACTCTGAAGACTCTGGAGATATGCCTGATTATCCTCAGGGAGGGGCACTGGAGGAGCGTTCCCTTCACCACTAGGCGAAGCTGCTTGGTATCCTCACAGTCCACACAGGCCAGGGCTGTGCCAGTAAGTGACTACGCTTTCACAAGCTGTAAGGACAAGGTTCTTTTATTAAGTGGTTCAGAAAATCCACAACAGGGTTTATTTCGGTAATAAGCCAGTTGTAGAAGAATAAATGTTACCAGAATTAAAGTTGGCCTGAATCATATCCTTCCTCATGCCTTTCGTTATTTACAAAAGAAATTCATTTTTTATTATCTTCTTTTAAAGCTTATGAAAAGGAATCTACATAATGTTAAGAGAATGACCTCACACCCAGTCCATCAATATTGTAAGTATTTTATGATTCAAGGATTGTAAGTGGCCTCTGTCATTTTGAAGTTGATTTATAGAGTGGAAAATAGTGGAACTCTTTCTTTAGCTTTCCATTTCTTATTTTCTGCTTTTCCGCATGTATTTCAGATCTTACAGGTGCTCAAGATGGCAGTGTACGAATGTTTGAATGGACACGACCTCAGCAACTTGTCTGTTTCCGCCAAGCTGGCAATGCAAGAGTTACCAGATTATATTTTAATTCTCAAGGCAACAAGGTTAGTTCTTAGGGGTTACCACTAAGTCATCTAAAAATAATTATAGATATTTATGAGTAAATGGTTAGTAAAACTGCATCTAAAAGCAAATTCAGTGATCCTGGTTTAAGCTGAGCAGGTAGTTTGTTGTCTGTTTATATACCCCCTCACCTCCTAACAAAAGCATAAATCTACAAAATTTTATATGAATTAATTATCCACTTAAAGATACTAAATACTCTGCGAGGGTAAAGAGCTCTGTTGAGTGTGTTGGTGGTACCTATAAGCATAGTCAAACACCTGAGAGAAACCTTTCAGTTTCTCACTAAATTCTACTACAGAAAATTAGAGGAAAACAGTGAAATAGGTGTGGAAAAGCATTTAAAAGGTGGCAGAATGTTATAGTACTTGGACTTTCTTGAGAACTGTAGCAACAGAAACATAGGTATAAGCAGAATGTTAGTTAAGTGGTGACTAAGTGACTGCTTTCCTTAAATGTTTTTACGTTGATAAGAAGCAATGTTTAATATTTACTTTCTTACAGTGTGGTGTTGCAGATGGAGAGGGTTTTCTGAGTATCTGGCAAGTAAACCAAACTGCAGCAAATCCTAAACCTTACATGGTAAGTATCACTCAGCATTCCCAGAGCATGTAGAGGCTACTTGTTTATGAAGTGTCAGTTTCAGACTTCAGTGAATCTCATTGGTGGATTTGGTGGAAAAGGGACAGTTGCGTCCAGCAACCACAGCCCTGAACCCATAATTGCCCTAGTTTTAGACTGAAATGGCTGAAAAAATAAAACAGCTTGAAGGATAATCTTTATATTTGAAAAAATGCAGGGACTTTCCCTGTGTGTGGTCCTCCATAAGGTACATTTTTATTATACTTTTATCCGTTTTGAAAACTGATTCTTTTTAATGATAGAATTTTGTAGTGATTCATTTTAGATACCTGTATTAAGAATCAGACAGGTTCCGTATACAATTGTCCCTCAGTATTCATGGGGGATTGGTTCCAGGACCTTCGCGGTTACCAAATCCACATATGTTCAAATCCCTTATGTAAAGTGGTGTAGTATTTGCATATAACCTATGCACATCCTTCATGTACTTTAAATCATCTCTGGACTACTTATAATACCCAATACAGTGTAAGTGCTAATACCCAATACAGTGTAAGTGCTATGTAAATTGTTGGTATACTGTGTTGTTTAGAATATAATGACAAGGAAAAAAGTCTGTGTATGTTGAGTACAGATGCAACCATCTTAGTCTTAACTACATACTCATACTACATGTCAGGAACAATGTAACTTTTAAAAATATTTTTGATCAGATATGGAGGGCTGACTGTATTCCATTTTGTTCCAGAATTCTGTTTACTAGATTATAAAATAACCAATCCCAACAGACCACTTTATTCATTAATCCAAATCATATTAAAATATTTGGTGATGCAGACAAGCATCCTCATTTGGTGGGGGTGGAGCCAGGAGAGGTGGAAGATGATGCTATCCTAAACGGAACATCTGTCTTCGTATATTTTGATTTTATAAAAAGTCCTGAACCTCTAGGTTTAGACAGATTCCCAAATACTTAAAAGAGTTTTTTCTAGACTGTACACGTTACATATATTAGTATACTATAGGCTGTATCATAAAGTATTTACAGAAATGGAAGTGATCTTGAATTTGTCTTTTTACCTTCAGTCAGATCTATACCATGATAATTTCAAACTGAAAAATGTCTGTTTTATTTTAAAATACCCTAACAGCTTCCTTCTGAGTCCTCACCTCCAAACTTCTACTCATCTAGCTGATCCAATAAGAAAAGTCATGCTTGCCTCAGTAAATGGTTTCCCAGGGTGCTGAAATATCCTCAGGAGCTGTTTGGGACAGACAGCCTTAAACCTCTGGATTACTTGCAGAAACGCTTTTGATCTTGCTTTTATAATTGCTAAAGCTCTTCATCTGGGGGTGAGGACAGGGAACACAGAGGTGATAAGGAAGGTGGATGGTTACAAAGTTAATTTGATTAAGCCCTTCACACTGCAGTCTAGACTAGATGGGTATGTAAGACTTTTCTTCCTTGGGTTGTTATGATTTATATTATTCTTTGAAGTTTATTAAATGTATTTGGGGTCATTAGCACTAAAATTGTTTGTTTGAGCCCTTACTTAACCAGGCCATCTAATTGTATGATGTTAATGTATTTGGTATCTTATTCTTTTGTTGCATATTCTAAAAAAATCATAACCTTTAATTCCATGTTTTTACCATCCTTTTCCAGTTTTAAAAAATTATTGGCTGTTAGGCAAATAATATACATGACAGCTAATCCTCATATTATGGCTTATTCTTTATTGTAGACTGTTTTACAAAACTGTTCTTAGTTCATGCATATCCTATATTAGCAGAACTGTATGTGTACTGTATCAAGTTTTATTGGATTTTTGGTTAACATCAATTACACTTTGTTTTCCATAGAGTTGGCAGTGCCACAGTAAAGCCACAAGTGACTTCGCATTTATTACCTCTTCAAGTCTGGTTGCCACATCTGGGCAGTCCAATGACAACAGGTAGGTTGACAGAGAAGCAAAATAAGAAATAAGCCATTTTGGGAAAGATTTGAGATCTTGTTTCCCCACAGTTGTCAGTTAAAGATAAAAGAAAATTTATTTTTTTGGCAGAAAGCTATTCTCACTAGAAAGTATGAATTTCTTAGGTTTTTTCAGCCCAGAAATACAAAAACTCCTTGTTACATAATTCTTAGTTTTCCTTACCAAAGAAAAAAACAAAAATTATTCCTAATGTAGTCGGTCAAAAAGTATGTGTAATTTTTATGTTAAAGCTACCAGGTTTTTTTTTATTGCTATTAATACTGTCATGTTCTGGAGAAGTAGTCAGCATTTGATACCCTGTAGCCATCATTCTCAGCATTTTCTCTTACCTCACACTATTTTCACTGGCAACAGGTGCCCATGAATGACATCTCTCATTTCCCTGCAGTAGTTCCCCCTGGGGGTATGGAAGCATCCCTTCTATCCAGGAAATCCTATCTCAATTTCCCTGGAGCGGTAAAGGAAAAGAGATGGGCAGAGACAGGTAGGACTACATAAGACAGAACTGTGTAGTGCGCAAAGTATAAACTCATAGAAGAGATACAGCCGCAGTCCCAGCCTCTACCCTCATTCTAGTTGAGAATCACTGCTTTATAAATGTGAGTGAACAAAAAAAGATAACAAGATTCAGTAAGATACTTGACTTGAAGACAGTTCGCCCCTGGCGATGGCTTAGAACAATCGTTTACAATGTATCTTTCTTATTGTTGTTTCTTTATAAGAAATGTATGTCTTTGGGACACTTTGATATCACCTGGAAACAGCCTCATTCATGGTGAGTTAAAGTCTGTGATTTTTAATATACTGTGAAGGAATGCTTCCCTGGTTTTATTTTAACCAGTGAATCCAGTCAACGTTTGTGGGTTGACAGTGCAGAAATATTTAGAATAAAATTCTAAAAGTTAACTGGAATAACTGGCTACCTTGCTGAGGTAAATATGTATGGTCATAGAAATCCAGCTAACCTAGTCTTCAGTTGTATTCTGTTTAGAAAATATAGTATGTTGTGTGGCGTTACTAACAAGGCCGTTTAAGGAATTAGTTGCAAAATATTCACTGAGCTCAGTACAAATGAGATATTTTAAAGAATTAATCCTAACCATAAAAGTTAATTAACCTTATAGTAAAAACTAGAAATATGAACAATATCATTTAAATAGTATTTATTTTAAGACAGTATTTTCCACATAATGCAACTGAAAGATTACTCCATGCAGTAAGTTTGGGTTAAACCAGGCTGAGTGGATTTTTTTACAGAAAGATTTCAGTCTTTTACTCTACTGATATACGTTTTGAAAGATATAGTTTTCCGCAATCGATTGCAGATTTTTCGGTGAATAACTGTTACCATCTTTTAAAGATTGCCACATAGTAGTTTATGGCTTTAATCATATTAAAGTGCAGAGAATCTTTGAAGGCTAACACCGTGTGGCTGGTAATTTTCACACTGGTGTACTTGAGTTTCAGTTACAGCCTCACCAAAGTTCTTGTCAGGTATGTATGGGCAGGAACTAAGAGAAGGTAAATAGCTGTCATCGGTGGCTAAACATGTCATTGAGAAGCTTGGTCTCCTCTGTACTTTTGCTTCTACATACTTATGAGGCAGTGTAATTTAATTTGGGCTTAAGGTTTAAATTTCCTCTGTGTATTTTCATATTGAGATTATGGGTAAGTAATTTTTTCTGTCATTGACTTGGCATCTTTTTTAATACTTTGATCATACAATTACAGAAATTAGAATGAAAAATGGTAATTTCTATATTATTTAAATATTATCAGCATTGCCAAGACAGAAATTTTTTTGGAAAAGGCTCTTGTTTTTCTTCTTCAGGTTTCACATGCCATGATCATGGTGCCACAGTACTTCAGTATGCACCAAAACATCAACTCCTAATATCTGGAGGGAGGAAAGGATGCGTCTGCATCTTTGACATCAGGCAGAGGCAGCTAATCCACACGTTCCAGGCACATGATTCAGCCATTAAGGCTCTGTCTCTGGATCCCTGTGAGGAGTTTTTTACTACAGGTTCAGCAGAAGGTAACATAAAGGTGAGTTAGCATAAGAGGTACCATTGGAATGCGCTATTATATATTATTTTTATCTGCTGTCAACACTGAGAAGAAAAACCCCACCGTGCTCTTTGAAATGAGGGCATAAAGCTTTGTGGAGATATTGAATGTCTCTTGACACCCTTCTCTAAGAGGATGTGAAGGGAGAAACTTGAAAAGACAGTGAAATACAGGGAGTAAATCATCTGAGTGGTTGGGAGCATTGGGCCACAGGAACAGAAGTGAAGGCCATGTTTTTGCTGTTGGTCTTTCTTTTTTCAAAGACTTACACTTCTTGTTTTCACTGTTTTTCTTTTTAACTAGGTTTGGAGATTGACAGGCCATGGTCTGATTCATTCATTTAAAAATGAACATGCTAAACAGTCCATATTCAGAAACCTTGGGGCTGGAGTCATGCAGATTGACATCATCCAGGGCAATCGGATCTTCTCCTGTGGGGCAGATGGCACACTGAAAACCAGGGTTTTGCCCAGTGCTTTTAACATCCCGAATAGAATTCTTGATATTCTATAGACTCTAAGATTGGGGCTTTTCTATAAACATTTCAATTAAAAAACACTGCAGTAATTATTAGGCATTTCTGCTTTCCAAGCAGTTAACGCATTGAAAACAATACAGAGAATCTCTGTGTAGAAATTGAATCTGATTCAAGCTGAGCATTATGCTGAGTACTGCCTATACAGGTTGGTAGAATGACTGCATGTACCTTTTACCATGCTGACATAAAAAAAAAAAATCAAACCTAGTCTTGTATGAAGGGTAGCTACTCTTTACAGCATTTAGCAAACCTGATTCAGAAAACATTAGTAAGTTATAAAAATGAGAAGGACCTTCATAGCAAATTAAAATATTGCCGATTCAGGTGTTTCTTCTTATCTTTACCACTGATCGAAGCATGCCTGCAGTTTCCTTTATTGAACGAAGGACAGTCTTAAGGTGTTAGAAGCTCTAGATCACCAGAAACACTTTCTAAGCTATGGAGCAGTATGCAATGACTAGTTCTCTGCCAAGAGAGGTTGTTTCCATCCTTTCCTGCTGAATATTTTTCCTGTTAGTGTTTAAACAGCTAGTACTGTAACTTGCAAATGAGTGCAAATTTAAATGCAATGTTTTCCTCACAATTTGCACATTCACATTTTTTGGACTGCTAGTTTTTCTATTTAAACATTTGCCTTCATGTTAGGAATGTAATCCGTGAACATGACATATTTGTAGTTAACTGAAACATACCAGTTTAGTACTTTTTTTTTCATGTATTCAGGGTTAAACACCCACAGTATTTTAAGGCTATGTTGAAACTACACTAATAGAGCATTTCATATCAATTAAAATGAATGTTAGGCTTTTTGTGGCCAGTTAATAGTTGATGAGATTGGTGATACTATTTATTACCACAGCCTATTGTATAAAACTATGCAGAGTTAAATATTTGCTTGTAAAATATTAGCCAATGTTGTCATATTTTGATGTACCTCCTTGGTTATGACCAAAAATATATTGAGATATTGAAATCAATGTTTGTGTGTTTAAACGTTTACCAGCAAATTGTCTCACCATGTTAATGAGAATGCTTAATGCCTGTGCGGTAAATAGTAAAATATAATGGCATAAAAGCACCTTTCTTTGAAGGCAATGTGATGTTCAGGCTGTGAAATACCTATGTAAAAGAAAAATAAATGTTATTTGTTAGAGTTTTACCTTAGTTTGGTCTGGCATTCTTTGATAACATTTTAAACAGTCGAGATCATTTTAAATTTGATAAAATGTTTAACTGTTAGAGAATTTTTAAACTATTAGGCAGTTTATTCATTCACAAATATTTACTGAGTACCTTCTATCTATATCAGAAGCCATTCTAGGAAATGGGATACAGTGGTGACCCGGACAGAGAGGGCACTCAAGGTAGGAATTTAGTTGGGTGAGAACTAACTTCACTGTACCTTGTTTACTGAACTGCTGATTTTGATGCAGATGCTGGTGAAGGAGCTGAGCTAGGAATAGTGCTTATGTGGAATCGTACAAGAAAGAGGAGAGAGGATGGCTGAATACATGGGAACACAAATTTAACAAAAATTGCAAACATACAATACACTTAACAGTTTCGTATACAGTGACCTGTATATGTTGCATTCTCTCTATCGTTGTATATATCACACTGAAATAGTACCAGCCAATGTCAGAATCTAAAATAGAATTTTGAAACTGAAATTCTTTATCTTAAACTAAATTCTTAAACTAAAAGACTATCTTTTTGCTGTCTCTATAGTCTGCCTTTACCAGAGTGTCATATAGTTTGAATCACATAATTTACAGCCATTTCAGATTGGCTTCTTTCACTTAGCAATATTCATTAAAGTTTCTAATTATCTTTCTGTGGCTTGCTAACTTATTTTGTTTTCGCTAATGTATCTCCATGTATGAATATCCCACAGTTTGTCTGTTCATCTTTTGAAGGACATCTTGGTTGCTTACAGTTTTTCACAATTATGAACAAAGCTGCTGTAAACATTTGTGTGCAGGTATTTTTGTGGACCTAAGTTTTCAACTCAACTGGGGAAATACCTATATATGGTAAGACTATTTAGCCATTTAAAACTGCTAAATTGTCTTCCAAAGTGGCTGTAACATTTTGTATTCCCACCAGCAGTAAGTGAGTTCCATTGAGAGTTTTGAGTTCTGAGAGGTCCCGTAGTTCCACATTCTCATCAGCATTTGGTGTTGTCAGTGTTTTGGATTTTAGTCATTATAAAAGATATGTAGTGCTATCTCACTGGTGTTTTAATTTACAATTTCCTAATGACATACAGTGTTAACCATCTTTTCATCTGCTTACTTGTCATCTGTGTATCTTCCTTGGTGAGGTGTCTATTCAGCTCTTTTGCCCATTTTTTAATTTGATTGTTTTCTTACTGTTTAGTCTCTTAATAGTGTCTTTTGCAGAGGATAAGTTTTTAATTTTAATAAATTTCAACTTAAATTTTTTCCTTCATGGATTGTGCTTTTGCTGTTATGTGTAAAAACCCATTGCCAAAACCAGTGTCACCTAGGTTTTTTCCTTCATTGTCTTCTAGTTTTATAGTTTTATGTTTTATATTTATGTATGTGATCCGTTTTGAGTTGTGAAAGACCTAAGGCCTGTGTTTAGATTCACCTTTTTGCATATGAATGTCTACTTGTTCTAGCATCTTTTGTTGAAAAGACTAGCCGGTCTCCATTGAATTGTCTTTGCTCCTTTGTCAAAGATCAGTTCACTATATTTATGTAGGTCTGTTTCTGGACTATTGTCTTCTATTGATCTTCTTTTGCCAGTACCATACTGCCTTGATTACTGTGGCTTTATAGTAAATCTTGAAGCTTTTTCTTCATCTATTGAAAAAAATTTGATTTTTCTTCTTTAGCCTATTGATATGGATTATATTAATTGATTTTTGAATATCGAACCAGCCTTACATACCTGGAATAAAACTCATTTAGTCATGATATATAATTCTTTTTATATGTTGCTGGATTCAGTTTGCTAATGTTTTATTGAAGATTTTTGCAAAATAGAGAAATTGGTTTGTAGTTTTTCTTACTTATAATGTCTTTATCTGGTTTTGGTATTAGGTTAATTCTGGCTTCATAGAATGAGTTAGGAAGTATTTCCCTGCTTCAGTTCTCTCAGAGATTAAAAGAGAATAGGTCTGTCTCATTTCTTCCTTAAATATTCATTGGGATTCATCAGTGAAACTATCTGGGCCTAGGGCTTTTCTTTTTGGAAGGTTATTGATTCAATTTAATAGATATAAGCCTATTAAGGTACCTGTTTCTCTTTTTATGAGTTTTGGTCCATCATGTATTTCAAGGAGTTAGGTTAATCACAATATTTCTTTTTCCTTTTAATGTACATGGGATCAGTAGTGATGACCCTCTTTCATTTCAGATATCAGTATTTTATCTTCTATTTACATGGTTAGCCTGGCATTGGTTTATTAGTTTAACCGATCTTTTCAGAGAGCAAGCTTTCAGTTGTATTGATTTTCTCCATTGATTTCTTTTTTAACTGCATTGATTTCTGCTCTAATTTTTATTATTTTCTTCTTCTTTTGATTTGCTTTTCTTTTTTAGTTTCCTAAGGTAGAAACTTAGATAATTGAATTTAGGTATTTTTTCTAATATATGCATTCAGTGCTGTAAACTTCCTTCTAACCACTGTTTTTGATACATCCCACAAATTAATAGATTATATTTTCACTTTTAGTTAAAAATGTCTTTTACTTTCTTTTGCGACTTATTTGATCTCATGTGTTATTTAGAAGTGTGTTATTTAATCTCAAATATTTTAGAATTGTCCAGCTATCTAATTATTGATTTGTAGTTTAATTCCATTTTGGTTTGAGAGTATATTTTGTATGATTGCTAAACTTTTAAATTTATTAAGGTATGATTTATGGCCCAGAATTTGGTCTGTCTTGATAAATGTTCCATATGAGCTTGGGAAGAATGTGTATTTTATTGTTAGATGAAATATTCTATAAATATCAATTATTTCTTCGTTGATTGATGGTAGTGTTACTATTAGTGATAAAGTGGTGTTGAAGTTTCCAACTATAGTTGAAGATTTATCAATTTCTCCTTGCACTTTTGTTGGTTTTTGCTTTAGGTATTTTGATGCTCTGCTGTTAGTTGCATGTTAAGTATTGTATATCTTGGAGAATTGAGTTCTTTATCATGTAATTACCCTCTTTATCTCTGATTATTTTACTTGTTATAAAGTATGAATGTCTGGAATTACTATAGCTACTTCAGCTTTGTGTTAGCATGGATTATCTTTCTTCATTGCTTTACTTTTAATGTATCTGCATCTTTAAAGTGGGTATTAGGTCTTGGTTTGTTTGGTTTTTTAATCCTCACTGACTTTCTTTTATTGGTATATCTAGACCATTTCTCATACTCTATGAAAAGCTGTTGGTTTTCAGTTTGTTTTGTTTTTTTTTTCTCATAAGGATAGGAATGATGACTGCCAAGCTCTTTACATGCTGGAGCTGAAACCTGAAGTTCTACAGTGTGTTTTTATAAGCATTACAAACTATTTCTATAAAATTTTACTGTCTTAGGGTATAATTTATATAATGTTAAATTTGCATTAATCAGTGTTACGTACCTTGAGTACTTACATACTTGGGCTTTGTTGGCAGTTTTGGATGAGATCGAAATGGAACTATGATGGTATTTTCTCCAGGGAAATGATGATGACAGTGATAATTTGTTGAGTACTTCTAGCCCTGAGTTAAGGAACCTGTGTAGAGTATCTTACTTAACCTCCAGAACAAACCTACAAGGCACTGTTTTTTTGGTAGAGATAATAGATTTTAAAAATCCGTTTTACAGGTGAAAAAAGGTGAGACTTAGAGAAATTAAGTAATATAACTCAATACTATAAAGATTCTAATTTAGTTTGACTCCAGAATTTACACCCACTTAGCCCTACATTATATTGTTAACTTTGCCCTGCAGATATCTAAATTCTGTCCCCAGGTTCCCATGAAGTCCTGAGAGAATACATATAATCCTAATAGAGAATATATATATAATGAGAGAATATATACTAGGCATACATTACTAGGTGGTCTTTGAACTTCATGATGGATTCTTTAACTTAAGCTATATATGCACAAGACCTTAACACTTGAAACAGGTCAAAAAAACCCTTTATGACTGACTTCATATCCCAAACTCAAATCTGAGTCTTAGCTCTCATATTGCCCCAAAATAAGAGAGGTCATAATATGCACACTGACAAGAAGACCCAAAGGAAAAATGCTTGAGAAACTTTATTGTCCCAATCCCTAAAGTAAAACCGGCCCAAACTAGATAGCCAGGGCAGGATACTTTAAGCATAAATGCTTTGAGAGAGTATGAGCTTTCAAAAGAATGGAGAGAACTTCTCTGTCAGGTAAAAGAAGAGCCTCTAGATTTACCCTTTTGCTTGAAACAAAAAATAGACTGATAAAAAAAGATTTTTTTCCAGAAAAAAAGCCAATCAAAAGATAGAGGAACAACATTTTTAAACTCCTGCAAATATCTATCTATCTATCTATCTATCTATCTATCTATCTATCTATCTATCTATCTATCTATCTCTCAACATAAAATTCTTAACCCAGTGAAAATAGCTTTCAGAAATTAAGGTGAAATATTCTTCTCAAACTCTTCGAAAAAATGAAGGGTAGGAACACTTCTAGACTCATTTTATGAGGCCAGCCGTACCGATACCCAAACCAGACAAGGACGCTACAGAAAAGAAAATTACAAGCCAATCTTCCTGATGAACATAGTTGTAAAAATCCTCAACAAAATATTAGCAAACCACATTCAACAATACAATAAAAGGATTATACACCATGATCAAGTGGGACTTACTTCAGGGATGCAAGGATGGAGAAACAACAAATCAGTGTCATATAATACATGACAAAAGGATTAAAATCATAAATACAGAAAAAGCATTGGACAAAATTCAACATCTATCTATGATAAAAACTCTCACTTGAGTATAGAGGGAATATACCTTAACATGCTAAAGGTCAAGTTCATAGCTAACATTCAGTGATGAAAAACAAAGCATTTCCTCTAAGATCCAGGAACAAGACACGGATGCCCACTCTCACCACTTTAATTCAGCATAGTACTGGAAGTCCTAGCCAAAGCAACTAGAAAGGGGAGGGGGGCGGGCATCCAAATCAGAAAGGAAAAAATAAAACCATCTCTATTCGCAGATGACATGACATTTTATATAGAAAACCCTAAAGACTCCACACACACACACAAACAGAAAACCTGCCAGAATAAATGAATTCAGCAGAATTATAGGATACAAAATTAATGTACAAAAGTCAATTGTGTTTCTATATACTGACATCAAACTGTCAGGAACAGAAATTAAGAAAATGATCCCATTTATAGTTGCATCAAAAAGAATGAAATACCTAGGAATAAATTTAATCAAATTTGTGAAAGGTCTGTAAACAAAAGTTTAAGATATTGATGAAAGAAATTATAGACACAAATAAATGAAAAGATATCTGTTTATGGTTTGAAAGGATTAACATTGTTAAAATGTCCATACTAGCCAAAGCAATCCAGAAATTCAATGCAATCCCTGTCAAAATTACAATGGTAAGTTCTGGTTCAAGATGGCAACATAAGAAGATCCTGAACTCATCTCCTCTTACAGGTTCACAAAATCTATAGCTATATATGGAACGTTCTCCTCTGAAAATACTGAAAATGGGCCGAGCAACTCCTACACATTGGGCAAACAAAAACCCATATCAAAGTGAGTAAGAGAGGCTAAAATAACAATCTTGCCATAACCTGTTTGTGCAACAACCTACAATTGGGAGGAACTCAAAACTCAGACCTTCCTGAGGAACAAAGTTTGAACCACATTATTGGGCACTTCAACTTTTAAGACCTGCACCTGAGAGACAAGCCCCCAAACATTTAGCTTTGAAAACCAATGAGGCTCACATCCATGAGACTTACGAGACTATTAGCAAACTGACAGATGACTAAAAGAGCTCCCACACTCAGACCCATCTACCCTAGGGCCCACCCAGTACAGAGGCAGCTGAATGGTACCAAGACTATAAGTGAAAGAGGCTTATCTGCTTACAACATCCACCTGGGGACAGGCATATAATTTAACAGATCTAAAGACCCGATGGAGTACTCTGTGGGGATGGAGGCTAGTGGATGCCCTCTTTGCATGCTCATTTCCCTCTGCCTCACTCCAGCTCACTGGTATGTATTTCCCAGAAAAGAGCTGTGCCCTCATATGGCATCTCTATTTTTACAGCTGCACCCAGGGGACATCCTTTGATTGCCTTGCTCTGGTGGCTAGCAGGGCTTGCATTCCTGGGTCCTATGGGACTAGTAACAGTGAGACAGTTCTTGGCTGGCTACCACCCTCAAAGCACTTCACAGATAGCAGACTGAAACACACCCCCAGAATATTTGTGAAAGGCCTATTTGCTTATCATGGAGCTTGAACAGGCTTCTAGTTTGGTACACATGTAGGGGCCTACTTAGGTACATTCCAGGGATGGAGGCCAGTGGATGCCATCTTAATGATTTCCCTCTCTCTTACTCCAGGTCTCTGGTATCTCCTGAAAAGGAGTTTATACACTTGTCTGGTACCCCAGCTTTTGCAAATGATGCCCAAGGGACACTTCTAGATCACTTGGTTCTGATTACCAATGGGATATACACTATGGTCCCACAGGATTATGTATATGTACATTCCTAAAAAAACTGCCTGCGGGTCTGGCTTCCAGTCAGCCTGAATCTAGGTGCTGACTGAGATCCTCTCCTTTGAGACACTGAGATCTTGGCACAGCCTTGACTACTGGGAAATACTAAAAATAAAATAGGCTGCTTGGACAATCACAAAAGTTTAAAAGACAACCAAGAGCTAGGGCAGGGATGAATGATACATTTCATCTCTCACTTGAGGTAATGCCTTACAGACTAGGAAAAGTGGCTTTTTTATCTAATGAACATATGTTTATATATCTTCCTTACACAGAGTTAAGGAAAATGAAGAAACAAAGGAATATGTTCCAAATGAAAGCACAAGATAAAACCTCAGAAAATGTCCTTTAATGAAAGAGATAAGTGATTTACCTGATAAAGAGTTCAAAATGAATGTCATAAAGTTGCTCGCTAAACTAGGTAGAAGAATGGATGAACACTGAGAACTTCAACAAAGATAGCAAATATAAGAAAGTACCAAATAGAAACCACAGAGCCAAAGAATACAATAACTGCACTGGAAAATGTACTAGAGTGGTCCGACATCAGACTAGATTAAAAAAAAAAAAAAAATCACCCCCAAAAAAGAAAAAGAAATGATCAATGAACTCATAGATGGGAATGGAACTCACCCAAGCAGAGCAACAAAAAGAATTTTAACCCATTTCCCATTTAGAAAGTGCAACTCGCTGCCAGCGTTAATTTTACATAAACACTCTTCGAGGCTGAAGCAAATCTGACTGGTTTTCAATATGAAAATAAAGTATAAGAACAGTTTTTGTAATTATTTCTAAACAGAACTTATCTCCAATCCTAATGTAACAGATATATATATGATGATCAGTATTAATTTTTTTTCATGTGATAAATTTCAAAGCATGAAACAACACAAAGCAGAACATCTGGGATTTGACATTTTCGGCAATCGAGAATTACCATATTTCATAAATGGAAATATCACTACTAAAACCAGAATGCTATAAATATAATGATGTCATTTGTTTCCAAAGACTATCAATTAGTAGAGCGATGCAAAATAGTAATAAGATTGAGATATTTCGTGGCAGATTTAGGAGATGAGGTTAGGACTGTAATCCACGAGGTATCTAGGGGTAAACGCTGTAGCTGCAAGTACCGCCTGCAGGTATTCTCTGGATAAATGGGAAATGGGTTAAAAAAATTTGAAGATAGCTGAAGGGAATTATGGAACAACATCAAGCAGATCAACATGCACATTATAAGGGTCTCAGAAGAAGAGAGAAAAGGGAAGAAAACTTATTTGATGAAATAATGGCTGAAAAATTCTTTTCTGGCGTAGGAAACAGACCCAAATCCAGGAAGCCCAATATGTTCCAAATTAGATGAACCAAAGAGATCTACAAGAAGACACATTATAATTAATATGTCAAAAGTTAAAGACAAGGAGAGGATCTCAAAAGCTGCAAGAGAAAAACAACTTTTTATGTGTAAGAGAACCCTTACAAAACAAGACTATCAATAGATTTTTTTTCAGCAGAAACTGCAGACCAAAGTTCTTAAGGAAATAACTTCAAACCTAGAAAACTCTCTCTGGCAATTATATATCAGGATAATGTAAAAGTGGTGGATTAATCACTTATAAAGCTAGTATGAAGATTAAAAGACAAAAGTAGTTAAAATATAATTACAATAATTAAGGGACACAAGATAAAAAAAAGATGTAAAATGTGACATCAAAAACAAAACATGGGAGGTGGGAGAGTAAAAAAGTAGAGCTTTAGAATTTATTTAAATTTACATTGTTATCAATGTAAAATAGACTATTATAGAAGTTGTATGTAAGCCTCATGGTTACCACAAAGCAAAAACCTATAGTTAATACACAAAAGATAAAGGAATCTAAGCATTAGATTCTTACAAAAATCATTAAAGCACAAAGGAAGAGAGCAACAAGGAACAACAAAATGTCCAGAGAACAATTAACAAAATGGCAGTGAGTACATAACTACTTTAAATGCAAATTCTCCAATCAGAAGACACAGGGTGGCTGAATGGATAAAAAAAAACAAGACCCATCTATGTGCTGCCTACAAGAGACTGACTTCAGATGTAAGGACATACACAGACTGAGAGTGAAGATGGAAAAAGATATTTCATGCAAATTAAAACCAAGTTGAGGTAGCTATATTTACATCAGACAAAATAGATTTCAAAACAAACCCTCTAATAAGAGACTAAAAAAGGCATTACATATGATAAAGGGGTCAATTCAACAAGTAGGTATAACATTTGTGAGTATCTATACTGAATATAAGAGTACCTAAATATATAAATATGTTTTTATATAAATATATTGACAGACCCAAAGGGAGATACAATACAATAAGAGTACAGAACTTAAATACACATTTACATCAATGGATAGAACATCCAGATAGATATTCAATAAAGAAACATCAGCCATAAATTACATGTTACACATGATGGATTTAACACATATATACAGAACATTCCATCCAAAACAAAAAAAACACTCATTCTTCTCAGGTACACAAGGAACATTTTCCAAGATTATTATGTTAGGCTGAAAACAAGTCTTAATAAACTTAAGACTGATGTCATATCAAGCATTTTTTTCAGACCACAACGATATGAAATGAGAAATTACAAGAAGTAAACTAGAAAAGTTATGACCATGTAGAGATTAAACAACATGATACTGAACAACCAATGGCTCAACAAAGAAATCAAAACTACTTTGAGATGAATGAAAATGAAAATGCAGTTTTCCAAAGCTTATGGGATTCAGCAAAAGCAATTCTAAGGGAAAGTTCATAGTCACTTGACATAAATGCTTACATCAAGAAACAAGAACAATCTCAAATTATACCTAACCTTACATGTTAAGGAACTAAAAAAAAATAATAAAATAAAGCCAAAGTTAGTAGAAGGAAGGAAATAAAGATTAGAGCATAAATAAATGAAATACAGACTAAAAAGACAGTAGAGAAAAATCAATACAACTGGTTCTTTGAAAAGAAAATTGACAGGCCTTTAGCTAGACTCACCAAGAAAAAAAAAAAAGACTCAAAATCAGAAATGGAAGATGTTAAAACTGATACCACATAAATACAAAGGATCATAAGAGACTACTATGAACAATTATATGCCAACATATTGGACAATTAAGAAATGGGAAAATTCCTAGAAACATACAACCTACCAAGACTAAATCATGATGAAATAGAAACTGATCAGATTAATTGTTGGCAAGGACATTGAATCATTAAATAAAAACCTCCCAAGAAACAAAAGTCCTAGACCAGATAGGTTCACTGGTGAATTCTACCAACCATTCAAAGAATTAATACCAAGGCTTATCAAACTCTTCCAAAAAAATTGAAGGGGAGGGAACTCTTCTAAACTCATTTTTAGAAGCCTTACATCTTCTAAACCCTGATACAAAAACCAAACAAAGATGCCACAAGATAAAATTACAGGTCAATATCTCTGATGAACACACATGGAAAAATCCCCAACAAAATATTAGCAAACCACATTAAACAGTACAATAAAAGGATTATACACCATGATCAAGTGGAAGGAATTTATTCCAGGGATGCAATGGTGGTTCAATATCTACAAATTAATGTGATATACCACATTAACAAAATTCAGGATAAAAATCATGATCATCTCAATAAATGCAGAAAAAGCATTTGACAAAATTCAACATCCATTTATGATAAAAACTCTCAACAAATCACATATAAAGGAAATGTACCTCAACATAATAAAGGTCATGTATGGCAAGCCCACAGGTAACGTCGTACTCAATAGTGAAAGTCTAAAAGCATTTCCTCTAAGATCAGGAACAAGACTAGTGCCCACTCTTACCACTTTTTTCAACATAGTACTGGAAGTCCTAGCCAGAGCAATTAGGCAACAAAAAGAAATAAAAGGCATCCAAATTGGAAAGGAAAAAATAAAATTCTCTCTATTTGCTGATGACATAATATTATACATAGAAAACCCTATAGATTCCATTTTCAAAAACTCAGAATTTGTAGAGTTGCAAAAACAAAATCAATGTACAAAAATCTATTGCTTACAAACTAGCAGAGAAATTAAGAAAATCTCATTTACAATTGCATCAAAGGGAAGGAAATACCTCATAATAAATGTAAATAGGTGAAAGATCTGTACTGAAAACTAAGACATTTATGAAAAAAAAATTGAAGACAAATAAATGGAAAGATATCCCATGCTCATGGACTGGAAGAATCAATATTGTTAAAAAGCGCATGCTACCTTAAGCAATCTACAGATTCATTGTAATCTCTATCAAAATTCCAGTGGCATTTTACACAGAAATAGAACAAATAATCTTAAAATTTGTATGGAATCATAAAATACCCTGAATAGCCAAAGCGATCTTGAGAAGAACAAAGTAACAAGCTCCTTGATTTCAAATTATTTATAAAGCTATAGTAATTAAAACAGTATGATATTTGCCTAAAAACAGATGCATAGGTCAATGGAAGAGAATCAAGAGTCCAGAAATAACCCCACACATATATGGTCAACTAATTTATGACAATGGAACACAGGATACAATGAGGCAAAAACAGTCTTCAGTAAATGGTGGTGGAAATATTGGACAGTCACATGTGAAAGAATTAAACTTGACCTCTATCTTACACTATACACTAAAGCTAACTTAAAAAGGATTAAAGACTTGAATGTAAGACCTGAAACCATAAAACTCCAAGAAGAAAACATACAAGGTAATTTCCTTGACCTGGGTTTTGGCCATGAGTCTTTGAATGTGACACCAAAAGCAAAAATAAACAAGTGGGACTCCATCCAACTAAACAGCTTCTTCATAGCAAAGGAAATCACCAACTCAGCCTACTGAATGAGAGGAAATATTTTCAAATCATATAAGGGGTTATTATACAAAATATATAAAAAACTCATACACCTCACTAGCAAAGAAAAAAAAAAGTTTAAAAATGAGAACATCTGAATAGACATTTTTCCAAAAAAGATATACAGATGACCTACAGGTACACAACAAGATCCTCAACATCATTAATCAGATAAATGCAATTCAAAACCACAATGATATATCATCTGTTAGAATGGCTATTATCAAAAAGACCAAAACAAACAATAGATGTACAGAAAAGGGAACCCTTGCACACTGGTATGAATGTAAGTTGGTACGGCCACTATGGAAAACAGTATGGAGTTTCTTCAAAAAATTAAAAATAGAACTACTAATATGATGCAGGAATTTTACTTCTGGGTATTTATTTGAAGAAAAAACACTAACAAAAAGATACGTGCACCCCCTATGTTCATTGCATCATTATTTACAGTACCCAAGCTATGGAAACAACCCAAAAGTTCACTGATGGATGAATAGATAATGAAACTGTGGTGTAGATATACAATGGAATATTAGTCGGCCATAAAAAAAAGAATTAAATCCTGCTATTTGCAACAATGTGGAAGGACCTTGAGGGTATTATGCCAAGTGAGATAAGTCAGAGAAAGACAAATATTGTATAATCTTACATGAGGTTTCTAAAAAAATAAATAAAAAATCAAGCTCATAGATACAGAGAACAGATTTGTGGTTGCCAGAGGTGGGGGTGGGAACAGTGGGTAAATGAGAGTCAGAAGGTACAAACTTCCAGTTATAAGATAAATAAGTTCTGGGGACATAATGTATAGCATGGTGACTATAGTTAACAGTCCTGTATTGCATACTTGAAAGTTTCTATGAGTAGATCTTAAAAGTTCTCATCAAGAGAAAAAAATGTAGCTATGTGAGGTGATTGGTGTTACTGTGGTAATCATTTCACGGTATATACATCTATTTTGTGCACCTACAGCTAATTCAATATTATATGTTTATTATATCCCAATAAAACTGGAAGGAAAAAACGACTGATTGCTTTGCCAAAAAAAAAAAGTGAAATAAAGATTTAAACATGCAAAAGGTGCACCACCAGCAGATCTGCACTATAGGGAATGTGAAAGGAATATGAAGTCAGTCCTTCAAGCCAGAGGAAAATGATACCAGATGGACGTCTGGATCAACACAAAGAAATAAAAAGCACCAATAGCCGTAATTACACAGGTAAATTATATAAAGACTTTTTCTTATTATTTAAATCTCTTTAAAGGACAATTGACTGCCTGAATTAAAAACAATAAAAATGCATTCTGGGGTATATAACATATGTATTGGTAAATTATGACAACAATAGCTCAAAGGCCAGGAGAGGAGAATGAAGTATATTGTAAAGTTTTTACATAAGTGGTGCATCCCTTGTAGATACACTGAGGTAAAGATATATACCTTAAACTCTTAACTTAAAATAACACAACAATATGTTATAACTAATAAGCCCAGAAGGAAATAAGGTGAAATTATAAAAAAAAAATCCAGTCAGTCTAAAAGATAACAGAAAAAGAGAAAAGAAGGGAACAAAAAACAGATGAGACAACAGCAAGTCTGTAGATCAAACCAACCATACCAGTAATTAGTTTCAATGTAAATGGTCTAAACCAAAGGTCAGCAAACATTTTCTTAAAGAGCTAGATAGTAAAAATTTTAATTTTGCAGGCTATAAAGTCTCTGGCAACTACATAACCCTGCTGTTGTGTAGCACAAAAGCATCCATAGTCAACACACAAGTGGATGTGGCTGCATTCCAATAAAACACAACTTACGAAACCAGGCAGCCCACCAGGCCACCGCTTACTAGTTCCTTGTTTAAGTGCCTCAATTGAAAGGCAGAATCAGACTAGGGAAAGAAGCAAGACCCAAATACATGCTGCCTACAAAACCACTTCAATATTAATGTAGGGAGGAGGCAAGAGAACTGAAGTATATTGTAAAGTTTTATGTAAAAACTTTACAATATACTTCATTCTCCTCTCCTGGCCTTTGAGCTATTGTTGTCATAATTTACCAATACATATGTTATATACCCCAGAATGCATTTTTATTGTTTTTAATTCAGGCAGTCAATTGTCCTTTAAATCAAGCTACATCCAGAAACTGCAATATGCTGATCAACTCTGCAGCCAGGTCAGGAGGACACCAGCAGAACAAAGATTTCTGGGATTACTAACAACCCATTTCCACACTTGTGAAGGAGAAGCAGGAAAAACAGTCTAAGTAGCTGCTGGACACATATAGAACTGTTCATTCCTAATGGCTAAAACCATGCAGGAACCTATGCAGCAGTCCCCAACCTTTTTGGCACCAGGGACTGGTGCTCCGATGAGAATCTAATGCCTGATAATTTAAGGTGGAGCTGAGGCGGTGATGCTAGCACTGGGGAGTGGCTGCTAATACAGATGAAGCTTGGCTTTCTTGCCCACCGCTCACCTCCTGCTATGTGGCCCAGTTCCTAAAGGCCACTAACCCTACTGGTCCTTGGCCTCCGGGTTGGGGACCCCTGGATTAAAGTCTGGGAACTGCCAGCAGGCTTTTCACACTACATATCTTATCCTTCCTCACTGTCCATATCAAAGTAAACAGTCTTTATAACTCACAGGAACTAAAGAATGATATATAAACTGAATCTCCCCTCATCCCCCGTCCCTCTCAGTGTCTTTATTCTCTCTCTCTCATTGTCCCCATCTCTCTCTATTGTCTCTGTCCCTCTGAGTCTCTTAGGCTCTCTCACTCTCTGCCTCTGAGAGGAGACCACACTCTGTCTATGGAATGTTACCTCTTCTCCAGTAATCTTTCCTTTTGACTTTAACTTTGGTGTGTGTGTTGAATTCTTTCTACACTCAGCTAAGAACCCTCTTTTCTCAGTTCAGGGCTTGGTCTCCCTGCACTCGGGGAAATTTGCCCTGTCCTGCATCAATATGACACCTATAGATTGAAAGTAAAAGAATGGGAAAAAAAGTTTCACACCCATTTGAGTTAAAACTTGCTCAGTGTTACTAAATAAAACCAAGAAATGGTGTCAGGGCGGGGGAGCGGGGGGATGGAAAAAGATATGCCATGCTCAAAACAAACAAAAAAAATTTTGGTGTGAATATGTTATTAGCTAAAGTATATTCTAGAGCAGGTGGTGGGGTGGGGGGGGAGAGTGGAGATAGAAAGAGACAGAGAGGGCAAGCACATAGAAAGATGGCCAAGCAGATCAGGTTGCCAATATTTCATTGCCAGACTCCTAGGAACAAGAAAGACCCAGTAAGATGACAGAAAAAGGGCTTCCCGAACCTCCTTCATGTGCTGTTAGCCCTTATTTTTAACTAGAAAAGGTCCGAGGAGCCCCAAAGAATGGAGGAATCCTAGGCATTCTCCCTGAGAGGCAGAAAAGAATAGTTGCTATTGCTGTGGGCTCTGGGGTCAAACTTCTCAAATTTGAATCCTAATTTCACTCTTTACAAGCTGAATGACAGTGAGTTTTTAAATCTCTTTTAATCTGGAAAAGGGGGATAACAAGATTTATACTTTATGAGCTTCCCATGAGGATCACATTATTTGGTACATGTGAAGCACCTACTACAGTGCCTGACACATAGTAAGCACTCAATGAGTGTGAATTATGGTGATCACCGACATTGCCACTACGTTGGTATTCCTTTTCTAGGTTTCAGAGAACATGAAAAAAGTATCGCACCTTAAATATTGTGTGCAACAGTATCTAAGTTGACACAGAGACACCCATTCTTTAGGAGTAGCCAATGAAGTGTTCTTAAATATAAACATCATTTAGGGTAGCATGACTTAACCCAGGTAAGGACAAATTCAGTTTTCCACCTGTTTCTCCTTTACCTGTACACTATAACCACGTCCACAATAATTCTGACACAGATGTGTGGAGGTATTTCTCTACACCAAGCAATTCTTTGACACCAGCTGGGTGTCCTACAATTCAACTCAATTCTGATGCTGTCTACCTAAAGAGAGCATCACACTCCACAGGTTATGGGCTCAGTCCTACAAGACTGCCCTGCCCTGTCCCCTTCTGCGCGCCCCCACTCCCCCCACACCTCTTCAGAGGCTAGTCTCAAGTCCAGGTTGTCACCTGTGCTTCTGACCAACCCACTGTATATGGGAGGTTCCTACAACCTCTTTCTCGAGTTCAATTAATTTGCTAGAGCAGCTTACAGAACTGAGAAACATTTTACTTACTAGATCATCAGCTTATTGTAAAAGAATGTAACTCAGGAACAGCCAGATGGAAGAGATGCATAGGGCAAGGTATGGGGAAAGGGCACAGAGCTTCCATGCTCTCTTGAGGTGCACTATAGTTTTTACATTTTTAAATAGTTTTTTAAAATAAAAACAACCGTGAGACAGGAAAATTATAAAATTCAAATTTCAGTGCCCATAAATAAAGTTTTATTGGAATACAGCCATGCTCGCTAATGTATGTATTGTCTATGATTGTTTTCAGTTACAACAGCAGAGTTAAGTGATTTCAACAGAAACAGTGTGGCCCACAAAGCCTAAAATATTTATTATCAAGCCTTTTGGAGAAAAATATTTGCCAACAAGCAAATTGATTTCACCCACCCTCAAATTTCCCCTTTATTTCCAAATAACCAGAAACACTACACAAACAGCAACTTGGAAGTGGCCAACCCAGATATCCCCATCCCACATGAGTCCCAATCTTTCCTTGTCCAAGACCTCACCTTGGTACAGTGACCTTTTGCTGGGAGTTTAACTTTCTTCGGAGCTTGGCACCTTTCATCTTCAAGTCCAGCGTCTGGTCCTCAGCCTTTTCTCCCCTTCTGCTACCGGAAGTGAGAGCCTCTTTGTATGCTGTTAAGAAGGCCCTGAGTTTTCCCACATAGTTTTCAGTTAGCGATTAATGGCTCTCAGCTTTTTCTTATTTTTTCCAAAATCAATCAAGCTTAGCAATAACCACCTGATTTCATTATGTGTTTTAGTCCCTTTCTCTATAATTCTCAAACATCTTATACATAACATTTGCTAATGTATTCCTTTCCACTGGTACCATTCCAGATTTTTACCAATAAAAGTTTTAACAATTGGACCACCTTGTCTGAGTGGCTATTTGTGGTCAATCTACTATCTGCAATAGGGTCCTCATTACAAACAGGGTGGTGAATAATCCAGCTCCAAAACTGCATCTCAGTGGCTTCTTTTTGGGACTACATCTGGTTAGAGTTGCCAAATTTATCAAATATAAATACAGGACTCCCAGTTAAAACTGGATTTCAAATACTTTTTTTACTATAAATATATCCCATGTCATATCTGGGAATATACTAAACAATTTGGTTCTTGTTCTTTATCTGAAATTAAAATTTAGCTGGGCATCCTGTGTTTTATCTGGCAAACCTACAGCAGGATGGGTTCTTCAGGAAGCAAACTCTGAGATGGAGTTTAGCCAGGAGGATGCCATTAAAGAGTGCTCTTAGTTCAACACCTGTGGAAGGGAGGAGAAAGAAGCAGGAAGGCAGCGAGAAAAGTCAATCTGCAGTACAGGCCCAAGGACACGCTTGGCTGAACCATGGGGAGCTCTGGCACTAGAATGGCCCTGTAGAGTTGTTCCAAGTAGGGCTGAGCTGTCCAGGCCTTTATACTCATGCACAGAGCAGTCATTGGATGAGAGGACACGTCCTGGGTGAAGTAGGTCTCTGCAGCCAAGGCAATGCCTGAAGGGGCAGACAACTGAAGGCTCTATATTGACAACACTCCCAACACTAGGGGCAAAAAAGTCTTTCCCGATGTGGAATCCAAGTAGTAATGAGTGCATCATGTGTCCACTACATTTGTAGAGAGGATTAAAACATTGAGAGAATAGATGATATTTAAGGACATTTCCATTTGAATTTCTGTGATTAAGTGAAAGAATGTGTGCACATTAAAACTGCCTAGAAGAGACACGGCATGTAGATGGTAAGCACCAAGTAGTAGCTACTTTGATGTCTCTAGAACTTTGGGCATGGAAGGGTCGTTCAGCGGCGGTGGTAGTTTTGAGAGTAACAAGTGATGCTGGACTTCTGCATGTGTATCTACCTCCCAGAAGGTGATGATTGGCATCACTGTGTGGACAACTTCTTTGCCAGGGAGTGTTCTCTGCCTGATTAGGCTGGGTTTGGCTTTTCCTCTAGATATGGTTTTATAAAAAGGAATGCCTTAAAAAATATTCAAAGTTAATTATTTTGATTTTCCAATTACAAGGACCAGATCCTTCCTGTGGAAGTAGCAGACAGAGGTGGAGAAAATGATTATAAAGTTAGGAAATGGTGTTTCTTCTTGACGCTGGTGCTTAATCTGTGATGTTGGGTGAGTTCCTCATCTTCTCTGGTCTCACTTTCTGAGACTTTAAAATGAGAAGGCTGGATTTTATAATCTTGTGATTATGTATGTGCTCTCTTGGCAAATGAGTTTCAGACATTGACAATGCCAGATTGCTAGGCATGAGAACCTAGCAATTTTAGAATTACTTTTTTAGATTTTAGAAGTAGTTTAACCATCATTTCTTAAGTAGCTCAGTTTTTTAGAATGATCCCAGCATATTTCTTGGAGGGCGAAGTAGTGGGACAGATTAATTTCATTCTTATTTTAAATCTTACAGTGAAAGGCTATAAAATAGAATATCTTAACATCTCATGCGTCACATGCGAAGTCTGAATGGTACAATTAAAGGGGCAAGACTACTATTTTCTTTGTAGACTTTTCTTTTTGCTTTTTATTTTGATGACAAAAGTCACTAACAGTGCATTCCTGGGCCACCCATTAACAGAGGCACTTCTGGGGAAGGTTATAAAGAAACTCTGTAGGTCAAGGCAGCAGCTTCTTGAACTTCACATATATTTAAAATTATTTGGGGGCAGTTTTATTGTAAATTTGTTGTATAACTACGGGACCATCTTTTTGTGGTGTGAAGTCTTAACTATCTCATCAAACAGACCAGCAGATAGAAGTGATGCTGGGTCCCTGACCCACTGCTATAGCCCTTGAATAAAACTAGAAGAACGACAGGGTCAGTTTGGTTCCCTGTAGGGATGAATTATAAAAGGAACAACTATAATTTATCCAGAACTGTATAATTTTCAGAGCATTTCTCATTTCACATAGAAAAATCAAAAGGGGTTAAGTAGTACTATTATCCACATTTTACAAAAGAAACAGAGGTTCTGAGGGATTAAAAGACTTGTCCAAATTCACAGAAACCAGTTTTTTTAATTTGTTTTTTTTATTTTTAGCCCCAAATGTTATGTCGCTTTCAGTTGCCTTTCCTATGCAAATAATTAGCAAATTTTCCTTGCATTTATATGTATATATATCTAGTTCTAGTTACTAGTTTTACATTTTTCATGTTTTTCTTTAAAGAAAACATAGTCCGTATCATGATTTTTCAGTATTCAGAAGGAGCTAGCAAATTGTAAATTTTCAACAGAGGAGTAACCAATATAATTCTACCACGATATTGGTTTGTATTGTTGTTTTTTCTTTTAAATGTTACATGTAAATTAACAAGAGGTAAAAATAACAAATACACTTGTTTCAACATGTGATTGTGTTCAGCAATGATTATTTTATTGACTAATAAAGGTAAATAAATTACAACCATAAAAAGAAACATTCATCATCATTCATGTGTTGTTCAGGATTGTTCAGAATCTGTGGTTACCAATGGGAAATTAGGGCTTTTAATGACATGGTACACAAGGTCACGGCTGTTGGATGAAAAGGGAAAAGCCCTATCACACATTTCTTTAAATGATTTGACATCAAATAGTCATAGCCAAAATGTACTCCGTGCAGCTGAAAAAATGACACCTGGCTCTTTAAGAACTGTAGTGTCTCATTTGACTTTTCACCTTGCAACCTTGAAGGAAATAAAACTGTGACAGTGCCTAAAATCAGAACTCCTCATTTTAAAACTTTTGCCACAGAGCTCGCTCTCTGTCATAACACCTGTGCTTAGTGATATGTTGAGAACATAACCATCTGCATGGCTTCAATAGGACACGTTATCATTTGAAAGAAAATGCTTTGAAAATGGGTCCGACCTACCTTTGAGGTTGGGAGGGATGGTTTTATTTACTTTCCAGTGGGAAGCTATCTTGTTTAGATTATAGAAGAATTAGAGAATTATCTGGTTTGATTCTGACATCAGAAGAGCAGATATTTGGAAAGTGCTTCAAAGCAACTTTGATAATGACAGTGGAAACTGCTAACATGATATCTTGACTTTAAAACATTTGGTTCTACATTCCATTTTAGCAGTGAGCCCCAAACTTTTGTTTTCTTTAATCAAATACCGCTTACAGGAAAGAATGAGTAAAATCTTAATTCTTTTTACTCTGTAATGACAAACTTTCAACCATATTATAAAATAACCCATTAAACCTTGATCAAACTCAGTTGTCCTTATATTCTTCTGCCATGGGGGGGAAAAAAATCCCAGTATAAGCTTTTCTAATAGTGAGTATATGATTTCTTACCCACAAATAATTGAGCCAAGATAGCTCAGATATCAAGCAAGACTGGAGTTTCTAAAACTTTTTCCTAAAAGAATATGTGCTAATTTAATAACTAACCTCTTTTGGTTGCTGCCATACAATTAGTATTGTATATATTACTATTACTATTACGGCTATTATATGAAATTATGTTCATATCCAGGTTCTCTGTGTCCAGAAACAGCAACACATATTTAAATACTTTAAAATAAAACCAGTATTCATTAGTCACATTGATCTTAAACATGAAACTCTATTTTATTTTACAAAACATGAATCTTAGTATTTTTTAACAGCTGTGATGACATGACACAACCAATTTAATTAAAAAGTGTGAGGAAAGGTTTCAGATACCCTTATTTTGAAAATACAAAAAATTCCTAATAGCTGCCTAGATATTTTTAGGGGTGGGGAGATTTAAATATTTAAATCTGTATATCCCCTAAGTTTTAAAATGGTTCTATTAATAAGATATAAAAGCAGGACTCAGGGGCACTGAGAATGGATTTGGCCCCTGTCAAAAAGTTTCATAAGCTCTTCCCACACATACACTTATATTTAGTGAAACTGCTAAAGTTTCTTTACATAGTTTTCCTAGGTCTCTTTCCTGGCTGCAGGACCCTAGTAATTTTCTAGATTTCTCTCTACTCTTAGTGGCCCTGCCTGGACCGCAATGCCAGGCTGAAGGATATCTGAAGAACTGAGTTGGCAGAAAACATATGTATTTAAGGGCATTTAGGATCAAGTTAAACAGAATTTTCACCTGGCATTCAAGAGGACAAGATCACATCCTTTGAAACTATATTAGGGAAGGAACAGTTCACCAATTGCTTTTTGGAAGGCCACTTAATTTTTGCTGTTCTCATCCTTCCCCTTTGCCAAAAACTCAAACCATATAAATTACCACTTCTTGATCTGGAACGAACATAACAAACAGTCTCTGGTGAAATAGCCCTTCCCATAAGTCAGGCTCACTTTGTTTTATAGATCAGCGGTCAGCAAACCTTTGCTGTAAAGGGGCAGAGGGTAAATATTTCAGGCTTTGTGGGCCACTACTCAACTTTCTTGCGACTCAACTCTGTCATTATAGAGCCCAAGTACTCACACACTATAATACATACCCAAATGAACATAACTATGTTCCAATAAAACTTTATTTACAAAACAGTTAATGGGCCAGCTTTGGCCAGAGGGCCATAGTTTGCCCATCCCTGTTCTAGGTAATAACCACAAATGATGCTTCTGTTTTGAAAACTGCAAAGTACTTCCCATGGTTCTAGTTAGATTAATGCCCACTCACACAATATTTAGGTACTCTGATAGTATATAGATCCATAGCTGTGGTAGAAGAAGCCAGCAAGAACTGAGGATTCAGTTTATGACTCACAGCTGCAAATCATCATGATCAGAAATTTATATGAACCTGGAAGTGCTTGTTTCTATTTTATTAGAAAACCTGGGCATGTAGCTGTTCCTGGCTTTTTCTAATCTTGGAGCGGACATCAGGAGCAGAGGATAATGGCTATTCTGGTGCTGTGGTGGCAAGGGCAGATTCAGAGAAAGGTAATAAATTACAGGTAATATGGCTCCTCAGCAGCCTTAAAGGGTCAGTGCCCAAGGTACCAAATATAAGTCAGCACTAAGGGATTCATTGCTCAAACAATTGGGCTGATCCACTCAGGTAAATTTGCTTAATACATGGCTGAAAACCAAAAATCAAAACCAAATATATAAAAAGTTGTGAGAGCAGCAGTGGCCATGAATCACAAAATTCCCTACAGGTAGAGGAAATCTTACCCATCATCTTAGCCAGCCCTTTCATATTACCAGTGGGGAGAACAAAGCCTGAAGAGGGACAGGTAACTTGCTCAGTTAGTTTGTGGAAGAATCACCAAATCGCAGCCATTTGACTTTCAATCTGTTACTTTCCTCTAGAGAATCTGAATTTCAAGGGCATTTACCAACCATATAAACACGCATGTCATGAGATTATGACAGCTAAGTAGTACCTGGCTACCCTTAAAGACAGTTTTCTGTTGGGATATAAATGGTGCCAGAGGACATGTGAAATTTGCTGAGAGGAACAGAATGCATTCCATCACTGGTTTAATGTAGCTGATAAAAACCTCACAGGATAAAGCATTAAATGGCCATCTTCCCACGAGTATAAGTGCTGGTCTCTCATATTGTATGATAACATGGCAAGAACAGACTGCGAAGTTCTTAAATCAAAGCTTGCATTAATCTGTTTCCCTCCTAACAAATCAAAGGCAAATGTTATCCTCATATCTTTGGTGTCTGTGACATAGAGGATCCCTCGGGCAATGAAGGCGTTGCCAGCCTTGGATTTGGGGTATGTGGTATTGATGTGTTGCACCACAGAGAATGTCCTCTCATCCAGTTGGGCTACAAGAATGCTTGAGCCATCCACACTGGAAGCATAGATAATCCAAAGGCCCTTTTCATCTACAGCTAAGTTGAAGTAAGTCTTGGAATTGGCGAAGAGGTATTTTCGATCAAAATACAGGGCATTTTCAAGCTTCAGTGTTTGGGATGTTTCTTTGCCAAATTCGAATCTGAAATGTGTAAAAAAAAGTAGATATGAGTCACCATTTTTATGGACAAGGTTGGTTTTTTAGGCTCCTTTATGAAACTGGGTGGGGCCTGTGATTCTGCATTTCTAGTAAGTTTCCAGGTCATACCCATTCTACTACTGGTCCATCCCAATGCTATGAGCAGCAGGGGTGTAAAGGATGATGACTACATCTAAGTGTCCACCTCCTAGCCATGTGACCCCAGGAAAATCCCTTAACTTCAAGAATCCTTGAGTGTTTGCTGACTCCTGAAATGCCCTCTCAAAGATTCCTTGAATTGCAAGGGGCTGCAAAAGATGGTCTAGTCCAGTCCTTTGATTTTACAAATGAAAAAGGAGACGTAACTGGCCAAAGAACACTCAAGTAAGTAACAGAGACAGAATTTGAACTTAGGTGTTCTAACTCCAAGTTTGGGGGTTCCTCCTCTACTCCGTGCTGGAATTTTAAGTCAAAATTAAGAAGAAAGTCACTGGCTAGAAGAGATGTAGCAAAGTGATGGCTGTAAAGTCAATTTTTTTGTCCAGTAAGTAACTGGATAAATGAAACCATGGCATGGAATCCCAAGCCCTCGGCTCCTGGAGGCCGTCTGATTTGACGGATTCCAAATCTAGACCATATCAAAAAGGGAATTATGGTTCAAAATGCACCTGACTCCAGGAATGAAAATTCAGGGATGTAGGCTAAGAGAAAAACACTAGAGGGTACCATTGAGCCGCAGAAGAAACATGAAGCGTCAGAATCTGCGGCTATGCATTGGAGCTTAACAAACTTGAAGCCAATTAAGAAACCCTGAAGTAAGTTTGAGAAGAAGCCAGAGAAGGGAGAGGGCTTGAGAAGGCCCTGTCTGCCCATTTCAGCTTCCAGGACTCTTTTTCCCTCTGAACTCCTGGAATTCAAGACTGCTGTTTGGTCCCTGTCTGGTACTGGCACCTAGCAGCTGCATTCCTTGATGAGGTTTGTCTCTCCATGTGAGAAAAGGGTCTAATTTGATCTGCCTCCCACTCTGCTCCCAGGCCTGGCATAGAGCAGGGCCTCTGTACAGGTCTTGAACCAGTGCGTCACACAAGCTTAGCCTTATTAGAAGACTTAGAGGGACCAATCCTCTTTCAGGGGCTCATTTATCCCAGAACTCCACTACCATCCCCATTTTCACGTAAAAACAGCCCTATATAAATGGCAGCAGGGAGCCACAGGGTTAAATGAGAGTTAAATGAGGAGAAATGGACAGGAAGGAGAATGTCTGGGGAGTGATGACTTCTGAACAGGAGGTGGGTCCTTTTCTATTAACACAAGAGTCTTGCCCAAATGAGGTGTCTAGGGAGATACTGAGATGATGGGGAGTCTGGTAGAGGGGGTGAGAGGCAAAGAGGCTGACACATGTGTCTAATGTGGCTGGTTTAGCTGCACGTTATACGAGAAAGCCTGTCTCCATCCTAAGCTGAGCACTCCAAGGCTAACAAGCTTGTGAGGGAGAGAAGGGTCCTAGTCCTCCCTTCAGGTGCTTGTCTCTGACCTTGAATGACGAGGATCACGGCTTTCATAACACTGAGACTGTTGTTTCAGACAGGGCTACAGCTAGAGGGCTTCAGAGGCTCTGGTCCATCTCTTTATTTTTATTGAGGATGTGGGAACCACAGGAAGTGGTGTCTCTTGTCCAAACCCATGGAGTGGGTAGGCAGAAGAGCTGGAACCTGATTTCACTGCTCTCTTGATTTGCCCCGGATGACCTGCTTCTGCCTTTAAAGCCCAGACCTTGATTTCTTTTTGAACCATGAAGACAAAACTTCAATTTTTGTGGGGAGCCAGGAAGACTTAGCTGCTGCCCTGGGCACTGTCTATCTGGGTGACCACCTCCTCTTCCCTTTAGGAAAGCAGAGGATAGCCTGGTGAGAGCGACATAGGGATGACAGATCTGAAGGCAGAGACGCCTTGATTTTGCTTTGCAGTCTCTAGTCTTCAATGTTCTCAGCTGTGATGTGAAATTCTTCACACTCAAAGATTTTCAGAACAAAACCGATTTTGGGGTTTGACACCTTGCTGCCAGAGGGAGCTCTGGGCTCTGGCTGCTTCCTTTCTCAAAAGATGAGAAAGCTGCACCCCTTCCCATTTCAGATCTGTTTCTCTTTGGTTCTGACTCTATTCTTGGTGTCCAGAGCAGTACTAAATGCAGACCCCAGGCAGGGGCTGGGACATGGCGCTCACTCAATGTGTCCTGTGGTTCAGTCAGTCAGCAAACCCTGATTGACCTCTGACTGTGCCAGGCCCTGGGGACATAGAGTGACGGAAACACAGATCCTACCCTTAAATAGCTCACGGATAACAAAAGCTCCACATAGGTGCTGCCTGGGATGCATGTCCCGGTAACTCACCTCACTATGGTGTTGGAGCCTCCTTTGTGGTAGTAGAGAGAGCCGTTGTAGATGGCATGCCCACAGCCATGGAAATAATATGGGAGGTGGATGAGTGAGTAACTGCCATTCAGCAGGGAGGGCTGGTCTTCGAATTCCTTCACCCTGATGCCTGCAAGAGGGAAGCCAGGGAAAGGCGGTTACCATCTCTCTGGCCTGACAATCGCAGCTTGGGAGTGAGTTGGGGAAGGAAGATCAAAGAAGGGAAGTTGGAGTAAGATGTCCTGCAAGGGTCCTTGTCCAGCTGGAAGAGTCTCTGACTCTCAAATTCAAAATTCCATCTCTCCTATGGATTCTGAATCGTCTTTCGAACGCAGTAGCCACAGAGTCAGCTTTGTTCCTCCCAGGAAAACTGTGTCACCCTCTACCCACTCCACTCTAGATTGTTTAAAAAATTCTCTGTTAGACTGACACAGGCCTATACCAGGAATAGGAAATACCTGGCAGTTGTTCAGTCCTGCCCTCCACAGCTGCCACTGCTAATTCACATTATTCCTCTTTCCTTTTGAGCCACAGAATTCTTCTCAGCTGATAATCTTGGCAGTCTCTATCAGCTAGTCAGTTAGCCTTGAAGAAACGAAGTGGTATGTTTTAGCTATTTCTCTGACCAGTGACTGGCCAGACTCCTTCTGGAACGAGACCGTTGTTACCACGACCAGCAATTCCTGACCACATCCCTTTGGGACAGTGTGACTAAAGTCATGCTCAGATGCAGTATCTTTGCAAGATGGCACTTCACCTTCTCCCCTGGGCTCTCTGTCCAACAGATATCTAAGAAAGATGGCCAAAAGTATTCTTCTGGCGGGTGCCGACCTCAGAGACAGACGGACAGTGCAAAAGATTTTGTCCCTGACATTTCTTCCCCATTATGTTTTGGGGTTTACAAGGCCATCAGTCATAACACTGTGTTGTTTCCTTCTGGATATTGTGCCTAAAATTGGATAAGCTACATTAGAGGTGCCCTGGTCACCATCAGTGTGTTCAAAGGAGAAAAGTAATCTGCCCACTCATTCGTGCTTTCTCAAACAAAGAACAATTGTTACACCAATTAGCAGAGATTTCAGACACACAAAAAGAGAATCAGCCTGAAAGTAGGCAACAGATAAAAGACACAGATGACCACAGATAAATCATCTGCCAAGTGAAAGTACCTGAAAAATGTTCAGTCACCCAGATCCGTTCATCACTCTTGTTAGCAGACTCTCTTATCCAAGTCCCAAATGTCTCTGTAACTTTTAATACTTGCACTGGATCTCCAATAGAAGTGATTGTGGATGCTACCAAAAGAGGAAAAAGAAAAGTTACTCACCCGCCAATTATGACCTTAAGGCATCCAATTTCTGACTTTCGAAATAGGATGCTTTCTTTTTTTACCTGCTTGTGGGGAATGGTGTTCATTGACTTTATCATCAGCTTTTCCAACCAAGGTATCATCATTGGGGATAGCACATGTCTCACCTGAAATGACGACAATAATCGGAGCAAATGCAGTTGGCCCAGTGAGATTTGTATGACTCTGCAGCTGGCGCTTTCCCCACCTCAGTACAGACTCTAGGCCCATAGCATCCCTTAAAATAGGGTCACCAAGTTTTTTGGTCGCTTGCTTTTAAACAACAAGTCCTGCGCTTCCAAATATTACCCACTGCTTGGGGAGTGACCACAGTTGCTAAGAATCCCATGAGGATGTCAGTAAAAAGGGGAAAAGTGACCTGAGCCAGCCCATTCAAGCCTTCAGTAATCTGAGGGAGACGTTTACTGACACGTTCCTGGACTCTCTGGGCAGGTGGTATTACTACTATCAGGACTGCATTTTTCTGAAAGGGTTTTCATTCTCTGGGAAACCGATAGAGAGGTGTGAGGGGCAGCCTCATGAAGGGATATCCCACTTTGCCCCTTCTTCCTGGACTGCCAGGAGAGGAAGCACAGAGGAAGAAAGAGGCTCAAGGCAGCTCGCCTCAGAGACGCTGAGCCCCACACCACCATCTCCCCACCTGCTGTCGCTGGGAGGCCTATGGAACTCGGGTGCTTGATGGACACCTGATCCACCATCGGTTTGAGGCTACACTTGAATTGGAATTCATTGTCTTCAGCTTGTCATTGTTCCCGTAACAAATGAGTTTAATTAGGACCTTTGAGGAGGAGGTGGCTTAGGGTGGCAGAAACAGGACAGAAGGAGGGAAGGAAGACTAGAGGGAGTGGACTGGCTGGGGTCAGAGCCCTGGTCTGGGGCAGGTTGGGGCAAGTCAGGCTTTCTGGGAAAAGTCAGGCCCATTTGCTTAGACAAATTCCGATGGGTTCACATAACCCTGTGGTTGCTAGATAGAAGAGAGCACCTCTGTTGTCAGTAGGGAAGTTCAGGAAATAATCTGGAGAGGTTTCTTTATCAGTAAAATAAGGGGGCGGGACCCTCAGTGCTCTCTAAGCTGCTTTCTAGCTGGATGAGCCAGTGTTTCTCTGAAGTCCTCTGTCATCCACTGAGAGCAGTCTCAGAGATCTGTTCCACATGTAGTCCTGCTGCCTCTGAATTTCATCTGGAGTTTCCCCTTAGGAAGCTGGGCTTTGCACAAGAAAGGGACAGAGAGACCCTCCTGTCCTTAGTCTGAAGAAAAGGCTCTCATTAATTTGTTTGCACCAACCTGCTTCTAAAGCTGTGGGGGCAGGAAAGGGGTTAAAACAATGGAACCGGAGCAGCAGAGAGTGCCAAGTTCAGATGCAGGAAGCCTGGCAGATGAGGACTCATTTCCAGGGGGCAGAGTGGAAGATAATGGCCTCTCATTTAAAGTAGTCTTCACAACTCTGGGGCTCACCAGCCTCTCAGTAGATAGGCCAGGCAGAGCAGAACGCTTCTCCAGGCACCTACTGTCACTGGCTGACAGAGTCTTAGCAAGTTAGAATTCCACACAGCTCTGGTCAGATCTCCTCCTCTCCCAGGGGAGGGTTCCCACTCAGTTCATTCTCCAGGGGCAGCTGAACAAAGGACTGGTGCTAATAGAGGAGGTGGCGCTGAACACCAGGGAAGGAACAGCTAACTGCTGAGTAGAATTACAATCAGGCTCTATTTATTGGGGTGTGTATACCTCTATGTGTGTGACATCTTTGAAATGACAGATTCGCCCACTCTAATAGCTGAGTGTGTACCCCCAAAATGCATTCCAGAAAGAACAGTACACCAGACCGAACTAAAGACTGTTTAGGGAAGTGGCTGTGAAATCCACAGCAAATGGGAGACACACTGCAGTCAGGGCCCTCCTGTCTGCCTCCAAAGCAAAAGCATTGAGTTGTGCCTTCTTGTGGACTAAGGAGGTGAGCAGGTGCCAGGTCACCACTTTTGGGAAGAAGTTCTAGCATTACCCTAGAAGTATTTTCAATTAACATGGCTCTTGATTTCTAATTAGTTTTCAATCGTGTGGCGTCTCTGTCACAAACTGGCCAAAGGACAAGTCCTCCTGGCCTTCCAGAGATCAGGTGTTCCTTGCCCCTGACTGGCTTAGTCACAAAGTGTGAATCTCCATCTCTGAAAGGAAGATGCTGGAAGAGGAGGGGCTTTACAGGCAGGTACGCCTGGGTTTGAATCCTAGCTCTGTCACTTACTAATTGAGTGTCCTTGGGCAAGCTATTTAGCAACTGGGGTTTCATTTTTGTGTCTGTAAGTTGGTGAGAATAACAACTCTTATGTCCTAGGACTGCTGTGAGAATTAAATGAATTAAGCACTTAGCACCATGCCTGGCATTTTGTTAGCACTCAGAGTTGGTGGTGACAATGGTAGTGCTGTAGTATTTGTGGAGAGTTAACCAGTCTGAACTCCCCCACTATCTCCTCCAGCATCAGCCAAGCCCTTCACGTTCCAAAAGTGAACAGCTTAGCCTTCGAGATTGTTTCAGGGGACAGGGATAGTCTGGTGATAAGTGAAGAGAGAGGATGAGGGAAGGGAGTGGGAGGCCAAATTCTAAACCTGCCACCAGTCTTCACTCCTGGGACAGACTGCCCAGGCCTTCCACAAACATGTTCAAGAGGGAACTCTCACTTTGGATAAAATCTCCTTCTGTTTAAAAAATCTGGTCACAAAACCTGGGTGAAGCCCAAGAATTAAGAAGAGACAGGTTCCCTGGGGCAGGGTTGGTGACCTGGGCACTGGCCGTTGAACATGTTTGGCTGTCGAGGGCCTTTAGATCTTCTGCTTCCAGGAGGCCCCGGGGGACCTGGAGGGCCCGGGGGCCCAGGTAGGCCGGGTGGGCCTGGTGGGCCTGGGTCACCTTTGGCACCTGGAGAGAGAGAAAGAGGGTGGGGAGGGAGATTGATAAAAGAATCATAATCAGAGCTGGGTTTTACACCAGGGGAAAGAATAAGCAGCTCCAGAGAGGCTGTCTGAGCGACCTGCCCAGAGGTGACTGGCTGTTCGGCTCTCATCCACACAGAGTTGAGGAGGCACTATCATAGCAAGTGCTGAGTTCCAACGACGAACAAGGAACTGTGCCAAGAATTGTAAGAAACTCCCCCCTGTCGTTCTTCCTAACACATCTGTGAAGTAGCAATAGCAGCCCCTCAGTGACTGGAGTCTTAGGGATGGTTATTCAGTGCTTTGCCCAAGGTCACAACCTGAATGGGGCTGGAACTCAGGTGTGTCTGACTCCAAAGCTCATCCTATTTCACTGGCCCATGTCAGTGGATCTCATCCCTGACTGTTATCAGAATCACCCAAGGAACTTTAATACAATTGTAATACTTGGGCCGCATCCCAAACCAATTAGATCGGTATTGTGGGGAGCTTGGTCACGTGTATTTTAAAAAAATTCCTTTTTCAATTATGGTTGACATACAATATTATATTAGTTTTAGGTGTACAGCATAGTAGTTAGACATTTATGTAACTTACAAAGTGATCACCCGATAAATCTAATACCCATCAGACACCATACATAGTTATTAAAATATTATTAACTATATTTGCCATGTTACATCCCCATGCCTGTTTTCACTCATCTGTATTATTTCAAGTCTCTTACTACGCAGCCAGCTGTGAGAAACACTGCTCTGTGTGGTAGAAGAAATCAAGCTCTGTGACCTTGAGCAGGCAGCTTAACCCTGCTGAGCCTGTTCTTCATCTCCAGATTGAGTCTCATACTCCCTGCCCTCCCCTTTGAGAATTATTGAGGTCATTGGGGTGAGTGCTCTGACAGTTAGAACTCGTACACACCTGCAAGCAGCCATTCCTCAAACTTCAGGTGGCTAACATGGATGCAGCCCTCTACAAGGGATGTTAGTTCTGGAGCTTTCATAAAGACGTCCCTAGTCTGGGCTGTTCAGCCCTTTGGTTCTACCCTCCTGTCTGGGGCTGACACTGGTGATCTAAGATCTCTTTAGCTGCCTCTTCCAAGTCAGACCAAATAAGCTTTTTCGGTCTCTTTAGAGTGGGCAAGCAAGGGTCACAGAAGCTAGAGGTAGGTCAGAGATCTGTAGGCAGGGCACCCATGATCCAACCCTCCAGTGCCTTCTCTGCTCTCCGACCAGAGGACACACTCAGTTCTGGCCTGGTCTCCTGAATTGGGGTATAGTCAGTGAGGTGGTTTTTCTGAATGGTTTGTCATCCCCCCTCACTTGTTCAGTATAGGAGAATGTAATATTCAGGATGTAGCAACTTCCCATATAACTGATGCATAACATGAGATTATATTTTCAAAGTATATTCATGTATCTTACCCTGTCAAAACACTTGTTAAATTTTATGCATTTTTCATAGCAACCTCCGCTGTTTATGAAACTAAGCATTCTAAACATAATTTGATTTTTCCTTGATATTTTGGTCTTAGCACAGTGTCTAGCAAATAGGATGTACTCGGTAAATTTTCAATGGATGGATGGGAGAATGGTTCAGGGTCATTATTCTGAACATCTGTCATCTTAGCTTCTTGAGGACAGACATGTCTTACTCATTGTCATATTCATAGTCTCAGCTGTTAGTGAAGTCCCTAATTCATAGTCCTCTCTGATATTCAGTAGATGTTTACTGAATACATTAATAGGATAGTTCAGTTTATACAAGTGGTCTCTAAAGTACTGTTCGTTTAAAATTCTTCTTCCTCGTCCTCCTCCATGACCATTATCTGTCACCTGCCTACTCCTTCTACCATATGACTGTCTTTCTGTGGCTCACAGCATCTCTACCTCCTCCCCCACAGACACCAACTATCTGCTTTTAACCTGGGCTGAAAACCAGAAAAAGATGATCAACAACGATATTTGCCCCAATTCTCTATGTCGAACTTAGGATAACATGAAGAATGCCTGTGCTTTCTGTCATTTGTTCTCTGAGGTATCTTAAATTGTTTGCTTACTTGTATTGTTCTGGATTGTGCTGGATTTAATAGATATTTTTTTTAAAAGGAAGCTTCCTTCATCCTAATTCAATCTAATCATGATGTTTAGACCTGAATTATTTACCCTATTACTGCTTAGGTCTCAGATTTGGTCTTGCGAACATTGGGGTAACATGTACAGTTTTATCCTTTTTGAAAGCACAGAACTCTAAAACATGCTACATAACAGGTGGCCACATATGACAGATAAAGAGAGAAGACCTACAGCAGCCCTTGCATTAAATCCCAGGCAGGCCTGTTCACTCTGGGAGAAGGCCTGAGCACCAGCCTCTTACCTGTGTGTAGCACGTCATTGGATACGTCCCCTTTGTCCCCCTTTTCACCCTTCTGCCCTGCTGGGCCCTCACTTCCAGTCAAGCCCAGTTCACCAGGGTCTCCCTTTTCTCCTGGAATTCCTGTGGCTCCTGGTAGCCCTGAGAAAAATAGTAATTTATTAGCCTGTTGTGCAAGAAATTCTGGCATACTACTTTGTGATATTGTACCATGTCCTAAAACCAAATATCTAACTAACACATATAATCATTTTAGGACAGCAGCATGGCCGACATTAAAGAGCAGTATTTCCAGGTGGCTCTGGTGGACCATTATTAGAGACATTTGAATGGGACAACAGGATAAGGAGAGGATTGAACCATAAGAAGGACAGTTAGAGAAAGAACAGAAAGAAGGTAAGTCCTGACCAGAAGTCAGATCCATACCTGCAGGTTGGATGGAGCACTCAGAAGGGTTGGCTTAATTGGTTTATTCCTTACAACATATTGGAGTGGAGGCTGGGCACTTAGCCTTACTCTTACTTTGTAGTAGTTAGAACGAAGGCCTACAGTGGTTAAGACGGATGCTCAGTGAGCAGCAAAGATCTGATTCTATCACCAAGACCCTTTTCTGTGACATTCTGATATAAAATGCTTTTAATCAAAATAACAAAACAAGTGGCTTTAAGATAGGCATTAAGAGGGAATGGTGATGGTGTGAACAAATTGCAGTAGATAAAATTTCTGCCTCTTCTCCTGGGTAGCCATCACTACAGGAACTGCAATCCTGCTGCACACAAGTAGGAATAGTCACGATGTCAGCCATGACCTATCTCTGCATTGGAATACAAGCAGCATAGGATTCTGATCCTTGGGAGAAAGAAGCAAACTAGGTTCGTAGGATTGTCACAACTTACTGCTGGCAGGTAGTTTCTAGACAGCAGCACAGGGAAGGGGAACCCAAAAAGAGCCTGGCAATTTCGCTGTGGTGAAGAAACAAAAACAAGAGTTTGGGGACATAGAGGTGGCTAGAATTTGTGAGACAGAATACAAGAGAGGATGTATTTGTGTAGAAACTGCTGGAGAACCCGACTTCTTGACTGAGTAATGATCTGTACAGTGTGCAAGACAGGGAAAAGAATGAACAGAAAGCACTTCCCTATGCAGCTCTCAACGCCTGCACAGGGAAAGCTCTCATTCCTACCAGTTAAGGTGGAGAGATCTCAGAAAATGATGGGTAGAGTCTGTAGAAAAGTTTTGTCTTAGTAGTGGGGCTAAATTAGCCCACGCATCAAGGCAGCCTTGGACCCATTATAAAATGCTTAAAAACAAGCTTTGAAAGAATTAAACTGATCTGGAGATATTGCTCAATAGAGATGTTGCCGAAAATGGCAGAGATTTCAGGCAACAGGAAAGAGCCAGAGGTATGTTTTAGTGCGAGCAAAACTTTAATTCCTTTCAAAGTGTATAACCAAGAGGGCTTAGGATGTACTGTCTTTTCTAATTACCCTGCCACCCCATGCCCCTTCTTATAGGCTCTGGCTTAGTGACTGCTCATCCACCCCTCTCCTATGCCCTCTCAAATTGGACAATCCCCACTCCTTCTGTCATCTTTCTGGCACTACAATTGCCCTCCCTCTAGATTTAAAAGTCTGGACTACCCCACCCTTACTGACTTCTAGCACCATCAAATTCAATATAACTGTCCCAAGGGAATCATAGGATTCTGAATTGAAAGGCACCTAGAGGTCATTTCGATCAACCTCCCATCCAACCCTAAAAGCCTCTCTGTACCACCCAATTTGCTCTGTTCTTCCCACATCCTTTCAGCAATGGAGAGGTTATCATATCACATCACATCACATCACATCATCACATCACAGATCGTACTCGAACACTTTGCACTGTCATCAAAGGTAATTATTCCCTAAAACTTAAACCTAGATCTATGATTGTTCTGGATTGTGCTGGATTTAATAGCTATTTGGAAAAAGGAAATATCTTTCTAGCGTAAAAAGATATGCACTTTTTCCTTGAAGCCAAAGGAGTGATAAATATTCAAAATGGTTTCTGCTCTTCATATTCAAGGTGACCCTACACAGACCACCCCAAGGAAGACAACAGTGTACGAAAGAACCTTAAAATGTTGATCACTATTAGAAAATGTAGTGAACAAAGAAACATATCAGTGAAAACTATGAAATTCAGTTGCAAGTGGATGTCAGAGGCCTTGGGTTCCCTGCCTCTGCCAGCGGTGATCTTGGGTGGTGCCATGCTTCGGTGGAGGAGCTGGGGACACAAAGTAGAGGACGTGAAGAAGAGCGGAAGCCCCTCCATTGTCGGCATCTGCTCTGCCACAGGCTCGGTGACACGGGGGAAACTCATGCCTCTTGGGTGGGGAACAGCTCACGATACATCCCTCACAACAGCACTGGCAACGCGGCCATCGATCTGGGCCATCCCTGCCCAGGTCATCTTCCTGGAAAGGGATTCACTCATTTAAGAGGAGCCCTTAATCAGGGACCTCTGCATGAGAAGACGTTCTTTTGTCAGTATTTTAAATAGGCAATTTGGCATTTTATGCAGGACACAAAAGATGAGACCGTTGCCATAGAGCCCAGCCTGCACAAAGCACCAAGTATAACTGATACTGGCCACAGGTTTCACATGCCCAGATTTAGCAAAGCTCAGGGAAATGATATCTTCTCATTACTTCAGGGTTTTCTTTTCCAGGCATTTATCTGTGTCACAAAAAGCCTTTCTGTATCATCATCCTATTTCCATTTCTTTTCTTTTATTCTTTCCTCTTCTGCCTTTTCTGTCTCAAAAAGGCCATGTGTGAAACAGGAAAATGTTTATATCATAAAGCAGCTGGTGTAAGGCAGCTCCCACAGGGGCAGGTGTTTAAAGCTAAAGCTATTAAAGATCTTTGCTTAAAGGTGTATTTTGACGCTTATCCGGGTGTGCATAATCATTTTTAATCTTCATTAAGAAAGAGTGGGGATGTTTTCTCTACCTACAGTCTGTCTTTGCTTTGCTGTGGCCATTGCCTCTGACAAAGTTTCTCCTTCTCTTTGTTGGTAAAATCGCCTTGGCCATTGTCTCAGAAGTACACCCCTTCCTAATCATATTCACCATCAGAAGACCCGTGTGTGGCACTTTCCACCCTACACCAACTCTTCTGTACACAATCACACTATCACACTGTGTGCTGGACCCTGGCATTGTTTGTCCCGTGACTGCCAGCAGGCTTCGAGTCAGCATGTTCTGTCTGAGAAGTAACACCAGATTCTGTTTGCCTAACTCGTGTGCTAGAAGTGGCTCTCTGCTATTTTTTCTTCCCTGGTGGCACCCACTCAAAACAAACCGTTTTATCAGCTTTAGAGTTGGGAGTTGTGTGATGATGTGGAGGTCAGTTCCAACATCTTCACGGCAGGGAGTGAGGGAGGACGTCTTATTTTGGCAGGACCATCTGTTATAGACAGAGGGTAGGGAAAGGGGTCTAGAGGATGTAGCACAAAACCATCCCAAGACTGGGATGAATAAGGAGGAGGATGTTTATTTCTGTTTTTATAGGGATTTGATTTTTAGAGAAGACACTGCAGCATTAACTCTTAAGTGAGAAAGTAAGACAGATGGAGAGAAAGAAAATATTTGGTTTTGAGGCAATAGGATGTCAACTTTCATGGAAAATGCTAGTTGCAAAATGACAACATTTAAGTTTCTTTAGGTTCAATTCTTCTCTCCAAATCTAAATCAGTGTTTTCCAATGAACACAAGTATTTCCACTTAGATTTCCTTTCAGTCTTTAACCAAGTTACCTTACATACTTCAATCTCCTGGAAACAACCATTAGGCTAGAGCTCTGAAACTCCTATTTCATCAGGTTAGTCTTCTTCCTAAGAGCCCAAAGTGGCTGCCGGCTGCCTCCTGTACACACAGAGCTGAAGCCCCTGGCCCCACCCCAGTCTAGCCTGGGATCTCACTTATACCCAAGGGCAGCCTCACTAACAGATCCTCAGAGCTAGTTCTTTCTGTTCTTCCCTTGCAATGCCATCCCCACCTCTTCTCTGCTTATTTCCAAGATGTCGATAATGCGTCTCTCTCTTGTCTTAGCTCTACTTAGCTCTACTTCAAAATCTGTTATCTATCCAGGGTCCTATTTGTTCATTATCTGCACAGGAAAGGTCAGCTTTTTCTTCTGGCAGTATTACCTGCTGTACAGTATAAAGCAGTCTTCAAATCAGAATAACTAGTTATTGAGTACATGTTGTGTGTAAGAGCTTTCAACTGGGCTGTAAGCCCTAATAAACAGAAACTATATTCTGTTCTCATGCATGCATGCATTCATTCTTCATTCATCAAGTATTCATTGAGCTTCAATGGGGGCCTGGCTGAGAGTTGTGCCAAATAATAGAATATATATGACATAGTCTCTCCTTCATAGGTAAGCACTAGTTTTGCTTAAAAACGAACTGTTTGAGTGTTGGAACCCAACCTCCTCAGTCTACAGATGAGGACCAAGGCCCGATGATGGAGTGACTTGCTCAAAGCTTCAGAGACAGTAGAGAATGGAGGCAGGTGCTTCTGGAACTCTTTCATCTGCTCCCTTCTGCCTTGAGAGCAGAGAACAAGAGGCACGAAATCAACTCTGACTGCCTAGCAGGTTATTACATTGAACTATGTGCTCTTTCACACGTACTCTAGGCCTCTCTGAAGGGCTGGCACGCTCCGAGTCTTCTGGTAAGACTCGGCGTTGGGCTCAGGTTGAGGGCATCTGTAGCCCTACATCCTTCAACAGTTAACAGCAGTAGCTCCTGAGGCCCAGCCTTCCTCCCCACCTGCTTCTGCTGTGTGGCACCTCCAATAACACCACTCTCAATCAGGCCCAATCCCCTCGAGCCTGGCAGATCTAGGGTGGTAAAGGCTGAACGCAGGGGTCCAGGAATCAGAGACCTGGATTCAGTCCTGCCTCCTTCACTTATTAGCTTCTTGACATTGGACAACTCATGTCCACTGTGACTTCGATGGGTGTTCCAGGCACTGGAGGTTGGGATTAAGCAAGACACACCTGGCCTGGCTCTTAGGAACCTTATGCTCCCTACGGAGTCTGACCATCAGCACATCAATACACAAACACAAGGAGAGAATTTCAGGGAGAGATACGTGTTTTGAAAGTGAGCAGAGATGTGACTGAGCAGGTAAGGCAGAGGCCAGATACAGAGGTCAGGTACCATCTTAAATAGGAGGTGACATGTGAGCTGAGACTTGCACCATGGGAAGACCCAGCCACTAAAAGGGCAGGGAGAGGGCATTCATTCCAACCAAGTGAGTACAGCAGTTCAAAGACCCTAGGGCAAGGGTGGGCTTGGCCTGTTTGAGAAACAGAAAGACCAGGTTTCTTCATCTGAAAATGTATGGCTAACAAGAATATCCATCTCCTTAGGTTGTTGTGAGGACTAAATGAGATAAGTAGAGAGAACACTTGGTAGAGTGTTTGACAACAAATCTTAGTCATTTATTATTGTTCAGAGGATCACTAGATGGCACAATCCAGCTTGAGTCTTATCTCTGGGGAACACAGTCTCTTTTTCCGTTTTCGGAAACAACATTTGACATTTTCTCAAGTTTTCCCGTGGCTCCCCTCTCCCATTCCTGCCTGGCAATCCACGAATGATCCTTGAACTCTCAGCCAAAATAATGGCCTTTCCTTCTTCACAGTCACGACCCTGGCCCAGTAGGTCACGTCTCTGTGTGAGATCCTGCAGTACTCTCCTGGGAGCTGATGGTGAGACTCAGACCACTAATCTGAAGGCTGTGGAAGGGCTCAGCCCCTGCCTCCAGCCTCCCCTCGCTGCAAACCCTCCTTTTCCCCAGCTGTGCTGCCAGGGCTTTGCAGGTGCCCTGCAGTCCACCTCGGCCGCTCCCTCCCTCACTTTCATCCTTCAGGTCTGATCTTAGACATGACCTCCTGACCCTCTCTCTCTGCATCCTGTACCTCATAGCACCTGATCTGACCTTCAAATGTGTATCTTACATTGTGATTACAGATATATTAGAATGTTGACTGCTAATGTCTGCCTCCCTACCCAGGATGGAAAGTTCCAGAATAGGGGCTGCATCTTTTTTGTTTTCCCACTTGCACTTTGAAGCTGCCCAATAAATATTTGCTGACGAACGTTCCCACCCTCATGTCCTCAGCCTCCCTTGCTGGCCCACCCCCTTCAGCTTGGTCTCTTGATGCTGTTGCATCTCAGGGCTCGACCCAGGCTCTCCTCTCCTGTTTGTTCCCTCCCTAAGTACATGCACCCATGCCCACATGCCCCTGGCCTCTGATACTCCCTGATGTAGACCCCTAGCCCCTGGGTGTCCTCTGACTGCAGACCTGAATCCCCACGGACCCCTGACACCTCCTCCCTGGACATCTTAATCTCAGCACACCCCGTGCCGAGCTCCTGACGTCTCCCTGAACCTAAGTCAGTACAGGGCTCTCACCTCAGGGAAGAGCAATCAAGCAGGGCAGAGACCTGCGAGTCAGTCTCAGTGGCCCTTCCTCCTCCCTCTCTATATCCACCTACTACCAGAGACTGCTGATTTCATCCCCAAATATCACTCAACTCCATCGGTTGGTTTCTTCCTACCTCTATCTGCCGTCCCTTCTGTCTGCTCTTTGAGAAGCTTTAAACTTTCTCCCAGCCTCCACTCTCGCTTCTCTTGTGTGCTTTTTCTAATGTGTTCTCATGCAGCAGCCACAGTGGTGCTTCTGGAAGGCATATCCGACCATGTCACTGTCTCCTACTTGAAAACCCTCAGCAGCTTCTTGCTGTTCTCAAAATAAAGCTATTTCTTCTCTGTGGCCCTGTCAGCTCTGGACTCCTGCAAGAAGGCTGAGTGCTGGGTAGGATGGGAATTCATCTTTGGGCTCAGGACGGGGGTGGGGAGGGAAAGCACAGCCCCAGGGCCTTTAGCAGAGTGATGGGGATAGTACAACCCTTGCTCTGGAGTCTGATTGCTGGGGCTGGAGTCCGAGCTGGCCCAGAGCTGACCAATGCTTTCAACAACTCCTTTCCATAGAGCCAGGCTCTTCAAACAGCCTTTGTCTTTATACATCTAGAAGGGTGCTTAGTCTCCCCTTCCCCTGGCCTAGAGGGGAGCAAAATGACTCAAGCTCTAACTCAACCTTAGTGGAGGCTTCTCTGTTCTACCGTTGCTAACCCCAGGAGGCCTCCCTGCCTGAAAGAGGAGGGTCTGTATCTTTGCTGCAGTTCCTCTGGGTCTCCAGGAAATGGAAGATTTGTTCAACCTCCATGGATAAACAGAATCCAGCACCTTCTCATGCATCCGCTGACGTCTCCTGCTCCAGGCTTCCTCCCTGCCCTCCTGCAGCCTCCCTCAGCACAGCTGCTAGGGTGATCCTTTCACGGATGTGGCAGGGCAGGTCTCTGCTCTGCTGCAAATCCTCCCTGTCTCACTCTGACTACAAACCACCGTTCTTCAAATGCCCAGAGCATTCTTACCTCTGGTCTTAATTCGACCACGTTTACCTCTCACCCTCTTTGCCCAGCTGCCCTGGCCTCCTCAGACTCTAAAGGCACGCTGGACCCCCATATTCTGCTGGAACCCTCTCTTCCAGATGCCCTGGGACTCCCTCTCTTAACTCTTCCAGGTGGTTTGCTCAAAGTGGGGCTTGCTTGGCTTCCCACTCTGTAGTCACTCCCCACCCCGCACCCACGTCCCATCCCCTCTCCTTGCTCTATTTTTTCTCTTTAGTATTTAGCACCATGTAACAGATGATATAGTCTATTTATTTATCCTGTTTATTGTCCATCTGTCCAGACTAGAATGTAAGCTTTATGAAGGCAGAGGTTTGGTCAGCTTTTTCATTTCTGGATCTCCAGCATCTAGAACAGCATCTGTCACGTAAATATGTGTTATCTAAGTGAATAAACTTTTTCTTTTCTGCCTTCACTGGGTTGTGGGAAGCATGCTAAGCACATCTCTGCAAAGCCAGGGATCCGTTTCAACCTTTTTGAAAACCACCCCTCTCCCAACTGCCCCATTCCCAGGCCTAGCATGATGGTTCCCTTCCCCTCATAGTTGCCCCTCATAATTCTTATTGCTGAATCCTCAGGACTGGATGACATTTTGGAGGGCTTCCTGGGATAAACCGAATGTCTATACACTGACAGTCATCATTATTGGATGCTGACGTTCATTTATAATTATAATTATTATCCTTCTTGTAACGATTCATTACTGCTCTGTAATTCCGAGTGTAATTGCCAGTCTTCTGAAGACTTGGACCATGTTGCCCACTTTCACGGAGGCTGCCCCCTGGGAACACGAGCTTGTAGGTTTTGCCAAGTGGCAGAGCCCTTCACTATTTATTCCCTACCCACTGGCTCTCACTTAGATTGCTCATGGGCATAAGAGCAGAGGTGCTGGAAAGGGTTACTTTGCTGTCTGGAAGAATGTCCTAGTAGTTTTTCTAGCCCAGGGCCTGTTCTAGTGAGTTGGGGTAGCAGAGGCAAGAGGCTGAAAATTAACAAGACAGTGTGGTGGAGCCTCTACCCTCCACAGTGGCTGAGAGCCATGTCTTCCTAGAAGCCCCCTGAGCAGTTTCTAACCCCTGCACTTGAGCTTCCACCACACCATGTGCCAGCTTCCTTCAGTGAATCCCCTCAGGCTTTCTCCCTGATTCTCCAGGATTGGTGCTCAGAGCCCTTCAGATCTTGCCCCAGCCTACGTCCCAGCCTACACCCCAGCCTCCTGCCAGGCCCTGCTGGAGCCCCTGCCTCTCGCTGCCCCCTGGGCACATCTGATCCCTCAGTGCTTCTGGGCCTTTGCTTGGGTGATGACAATGCTGCCAGTCATAGCAGGGCAGAGGAAGTCCCTTGGAGATGCCAGCCACATCTTTGTAATTGTCCTATGACCGTTGGACAGGAGTCGCTGACAGCTGGGACCCTATGACCTGAGTGCCACTCTCAGGGAGGCCTGGATGCTGCCGCTCTACTCAGTCCAGCTATTCCTCTAGCCAGGAAAACCCAGGGGCTGACATTAGTCAACATCTTTTTAATCAAATACAAAGATTTTTGGGGCAGGAGAAGGCAGTGAAAGGGCAAGGCAGGAATTGACCATCAAAAGGACCTGGGGTGTTACACATGTAGCCATCACACAGCCCATGGAGTACCCCTCCCCACAGCTCCTGCTCCTGCCTCTTTTGTCTTCAGTCTGCAACAGAGCAAGCAAAAGAGTGGAAATCAGTTCCCAGGGAGACTGCCACTTCAATTGGAAACAAACCGTTGTCGGGGTTGGACCAAAAAGAATGCCCTTGGCCTGCCAGAATACAGCAGCTTGCAGGCAAGAGTTAAACCAGCCTTGCTTGCAAGGATGCAACACTTTATCTCCACTGCACTCACTTTAGCCCATTCAAAATGTAATAACAGAGACAAGCAACAAAGAAAGTAATTAAAGAGTTGACAAAATACCCATTTTTCCTCTTTTTCCATTTGCTCCTTTTTCGCCTTTTGGGCCCGGGGGACCCGGTGGTCCATCCGATCCATTGTGTCCTGGTAACCCACCAATTCCCGGAGGTCCTGCGTCAAAATGAGGGAAACAGGAACATTAAAAAAAAATCTCTTCAGATCTCATCTGATCTCGGAAGCTAAGCAGGGTCGGATCTGGTTAGTACTTGGATGGGAGACCACCTAGAAAGACCAGATGCTGTATGCATTAAAAACAAAACAAAACAAAACTTAAAAAGACAAAAAAAAGTCTTCATTAAAGTTAAGGTGAATTCCTGTAGCTAGTGAAACTGGGCAGGTGTCACACCTTTTCCAGATCCTTCCTTGCTTCTTCCCTTTCTTCTCTACCTTTGCTGCCCCCACCTGAAACAGTGACAGGTGGGGAATGGTAAGGCAGCTTCTCAAGTGGGAGCGGGCAGGAGAGCTTGTCATGATTGGGGTAGAGAGGAGGGTAGACACAGTCATGACCAGGGTTGCCTCTAGATTCTTCCCCCTTACCCAGCTCAGTTGCTTCTGAGTGATCGTGGACGGCCAGTCATCCATATCCCTCCCTATGAACTAGAAAAATCCATGGGCTCTTACCTGGTGGGCCAGGTGGTCCTACAATAGAAAAAGAAATTTAGATGATAAACAGTGGGCAGAAGAAAGCAAAGCCATCTCCATGCCCCCCCTAAAAAGAGCACTTCCCCCTCTTAAAATGTATTGATCGCCTACTGGCATCAGGAACCACTCCATGCCTTTTATTTAAAACCCAGTAAATTTGCCCAAAAGATTCTTAAAAACAATTCAACACAGACTCGTTCCAATCAAAATCACTTCTGTTTAAGTTTCAATGGACCAAGAATAATTTCTGAGTTGGCTTCATCATAGATTCAGAAATCAGTCATCTCCCAATCAATTTAATTAAATGAAGTTGGGTGACAATGCAGGTGAGCACTAGTGCAGCCCTAGTACAGGTAAGTGTCAGTGAATGGTACTGCTGTCATTGCAGGGCTGAGGTCTGACGGTCACGAGAGCAGTCCCAAGTGCTCTCATCCAGCCAGCTTGTCTCCTCTAGGCAGCTGAGGGGGAATTGAGAACAGAAGCTGGTTTGCCGGGTGTCTGTTTTGTTGCATGAGACAGCCTGAGGAAAACTGAGGACCCAGATCAGGTAACAAATACCTTTCTTAGTATATAATTATCCGGAAAGTCTAAGGGGTTCAGATGAATCACTTACAAATAATCTAACAAAAAGATTTTGCTTCCACAAGTAGGAGAGTCTTATTATCAATTATTCTATTTGAGCACACAAACTAATGAGGTTGTAAGATAAGCAGACGAGGTCCTTTTGTTTCTCCACATATAATATTACCAATATTGCAGTAGAGAGTTCTTTCCCTAAATCCAAGCTTATGACCTTTCAGGAAACCATTATTTACTCAGCACTTACTATGTGCACCATAACCTACTAAGAAGCAGAAATCTTGGCCCCTGAGTCTGTTGTGTTTACCTACCTAGAGAAGACACTTGGAAATCACAATGAAATGTGAGGAAGCTACAGAGAAGCAAACCCCCAGAGGGGTACTGGGGCACTTTAGGCACACAGCAGTCTGAGAAGTCCTCCAGAGGTGATGTACCTTGAGCTGGGGCCATGAAGAAATAATGGGCCTGCAATGGCTGCAGGTGTGAGGACTGGACATCCTGTGTGGGGGACCAGCAGGAGCAAAGGTACAGAGGTGGGAACTTGCAAAATTCAGGGCAAGAAGAGAAGACTGACCAAGCTGGCATGTGTAGAAATAAGGCTAGGTTCTCGGTGGGCAGCCGCACTTGAATGCCAAACAGGCAGAGAGAGGTATAGACGGTATTTATGAGTCAGCAGGGAGCTACAGTAGATTCTTGAGTAGGGGAGGTGACACGGTGAAATTAGTGTGCATTTGAGATCTCTGTAAATGGAAGTTGAAGAGAACTAGGGAATTAGATGAGAGAGAGAAAGAGAAAAGTAGACAAGAGGGGGTGGGGAGAAAATACTCAGAGAGTCTTTGTATTTAAAATTAGGGACATGGTTATAGATGAATATGCTTGGTGACTGTAGAGTTGTACAGAAAGTTGGAAATTCAAGAGATATTTCAGAAGAATTAGCAGAGCAGCATTTCTGATTGAGTAGGAGACAAAGAAGGCATCTTGGCTAGGAGCCTAAGATATTAATGGAGAGAAGCTATTTTACAGATGTGAAGACTCTTGGAAAAATATGTGTTTGAAGGTATGCTTTCAATTCACATAGTCCTACTTTGGGCAATAATGATTTGCTGAAAATGGCATATTTTCTAGGGTCAGAATAGCCTGTGGTCACAGGATATTACCACCAGATGGTGCACACACATACACTGGTAAGAAGGTGATGTGGACAGTTGACAGTCCAAAGAAATCAATCAATCATCATTCTTGAGTACAGATGGAGCCAAATTCAAATGTGCAGATTAGTAGGGAAAAAAAGGTGAACAAGCAAGAATCAGCTACATATAATAGGTTTCAAAAGTTCCCAGGACAGTCCAATAACCATTTCCATGCGGCAGGACTACTGGAGGGAGGTCCTGGCTGGAGCTATACATTTAGGACACATTATCCATGGCCAAGGGTGTCACTACAGTGAAATGCTTAGATTAGGGTTTCCTAATCTAAGATCCACTGACCCCCTATGGATACAATTCTTAGTCATCTGAGTCCATAGAATCCCCTGGAATGGTTGTTAAAATGCAACTACCTGGACCCTATCTGGAGATTCTAAATCAGTTTAGATTTAGAGGCCAAGGAACCTATATTTTTACCAGGCAGGTAATAGGTAATTGGGATGCAGATGGCTCTGGGTCCTGGGTCCTGGGTTCACCCCCAACTTCCTCATCTGATGTGAAAATTTTCTGAGAAAAGAATCAGTCACTACCAGCAGATACTTATAAGGGGTCTCTGATCCTAGAAAGGTTGAGAGCTATTAGTTTTGATGTAAGAGTAAAATGTCTGGAGCAGCCAAATTTTGGAATGAAGAAAGATGGGGATACACCCCATCTGGGGGAGGCAGGTGATAGAAGCACCAGGAAAGAGAGAGAGAGCGATCCAAAGACATAGGAGGGAATCCAGCGGGTCCCGTGCCCTGAAGCTAATGGAGAAGAAAGGTTCAGAAGAGAAAGGATGACAGACAGTTTCAAAGAGCTCAGAAGCAGCATGCTTATAGCAATGGCAAGCCTCTGTCCCACTGTCCTCTCAGGGTGCCAACTGAGCTGCCCAAGGGCTCCTTATAGCTAGAAGAAGCCCCAAATATATGCCATTTTAATACTGTCAAATGTCACATTATTTATATGTGTCAACTGGGCATTCAGAAAACTTTTTCGGGATGCTTTCTCAGCTCCTGACCCTTCTCTCTCCTGAATTACAGGCCCTCTAGGAATACTTGTGGACAGGACACTCCTGTTAATACTGTTCGAAAGGCTGGTTTCCTGGCCTGCCTGAGGGCAGCTGACAGGGCCCCAGGCCCCGAAGGAGACCTCGTGCTTGGGTTTACTGCTCTGTGTTTGCTAACCAGAAATTCTTAATAATTTTAACTTTGAATTTTTGTTTTGTAAATGCAGTCTGATGAGATGATGAAGCATGTTCCGGAGACTTGGAGCCTTGGTTTGTATGTGGTCCTGCTTCCTTGCCTCCCCAGGACAGGTTTTTTGCCTGCTCTCCAGCCCCCTGATGTGAATGTATTCCTCCCACTCCCTGCCCCATCATCACTTTTGCCACCTTCCACCCCGGTGGGGGCCTGGGCATGAGTGCAGGAAAGGCTAGGATTGGGTGTGTGCCCAGCATGCCTGAGTCACAGTGGGGCATCTTGTGCCTGGGAGGGTCTGTACTCACTAGGTGAGTATCCCATGCTTCAGGGAATCCAACATCAAATAGCAAACAGAAAGCCACTCCATCGCAGGTTGAGAGTGAGACCATGATAAAAAGGAGAAAAGCTTTTGCCCTGGCTTTTGGACAAGGGCCCCTGCCTTTACATTTTGCACTGGGCCCTGCAAATGACATAGCTGGCTCCCCACCTCACACTCCTAGCCAGAGTTGATTATAATTGGCTAGTTGCTTGTTAGGACCTGAGCCACTTAGATCTTCTTCCTTTTCAAAATCTACCAACACTAAGACAACCGGCCAGTTTGCCCTGTGAAGCCGGTTGAGTGAAACACTACACCTGCACTAGCTGAGAATGGCCTGTCCATCTCTTTACCAAAAGTTGCACCGGCTACGGCTTTGAGGCCTCAGTTTCCACCCTATGAGTGCTAATACACCCTCTGCAGCTGCCCGGGACACCTGACTTGGAAAGGTATCTTTCCTCATGCGCCCCCATTAAACTGTAGCTTTGGTCTAATCCTATTTATTTGGTGCATTTTAACTTTGAACTACAGCCACAGTAACCTTAAAAAATTAGAGTAGGGATGGCAAATCGGTTTTATTTCAAGTGCCAATTCTAATTGATTAGTACAACTTTTTAGAGCACCGGGAAAGAACAGCATGAGGCCATGAACTGCAGCAACTGTGATGCATTATCGATGTCTGCCTGGATACAAGATAAGGTGTAGTGATGTGTGCCATCCCTGAATTGGAGTCACTTGGATGCAAGGAGAATGAGCACTGTAGATTTAAAGCATCTCAGTCCAACAAGCAGTTCTGCAATGTGATGGTTCAGAGATGTTCCAACAAGCACATATTTGGAGGCCACTGGAAGTGAAGAATAATCTACCTTCTTCAAGATACCTGCTCTCCTAGAAGATATACTTCTGGAGTTCTGAGAAAACCTGGGCTCAGGGTTAAGATGCATCCAGAAAAGCAAAAACCCCTAACTACTCTAGCTAGCGAATTGCCCTCCTCCTACCTGAGATGTCATAGGCTACACAAAACTACATAGCATCTGTCCTTATCCCTATAGCAACCACAGCTAAGTCTAGGAAAGGAGGAGAAATGGGGTCTCATGGTCACAGCTGGATAAGCCTCAAGTCACAAGTGCCTGCTTTTTCAAAGATGAATCTACTGTAAAGCTAGATCTTGTTCTCAGGCCCCAAGCCCAGGGTTTGCCCCGCTAACCCTTCCTGCCAGCATCTTCTTGGGGCTCTGGATCAAGGCTCTCTCCCCTCCCCCTGAAGTTGCCAACCCAGTCCTGGGTCTTTTCACCTCCCCATCTCCAATCCGGACAACTTGACCTATCCCAAGGCACCACCTCACTTTGTAACTTGTATTTTTCACACTAAAGTTCTAATGGAAGAGCTTTCTGTGTAAAAGGAGGCCCAGTTTCAATCTGGCATGAAAGGAGAAGGTGCTGGCTTTCGAAAAGCATTTTGAAGTGCCAAAGAATAAACTCCTCAACCCATTTCCAGTATGGATTCACCCCCCTCCCCCATCCCTGTCAATCTTCCCTAAGTGGTCTCAATAGCTCCATCCTGCATTCACTGAACAGGTTGGCTCTCCTTTTACTATAAAAATCAAAAAGGAAGAGGCTTTTCCTGTGCCTCTCAACAGGGCTTTTGTGCCTGTAATTTCATCCATCTGAGCATTTCTCTAGCACTCATTACTGTCACACGTGGGAACTCTGAAAAAGGCACTTTCAGAGATGGAAGGAAGGTGCTTAAGACACAAGAGTTTTAGAATAATGGACCAAGCTGTTCCAAAGATATTTAATTTTCTTTAAGGGCTGAAATGTGACTTGAGTGATTCAATTAGCATTTCTCGAGAAGCCACAGAATTAGTTTTTCTATCTGAGGCCAAACCAAGTAAGCGAGACGCAGACTTGGACTCGGGGTCTGACAGAGTCCTGCATCTTTCTTACTAGCCCACCACCCCCTCATTTAATCTCTTGTATCAGCCCCAGGTTTAGTCATTCGACAAACTCCCATTAAACACCTACTGCACACAGGTCCCATGAGGTACGGGGAACACTGCCGAAAAGGGTGAGGTTTCTTACTACTCCATACACATTGTGCAGGGTTTTTCAACCTCTACCAGAGCAGCCCTAGTTGCAAGTAAAGTGTGAATGGGACACCCTCGAGCCCGGGGCCACAGACTATGGTGGCCCAACAATGCTTCAGAAGACATGAAGTCTTTGGTTATCTTTTAAAGTCCACGAGAGCTGTGCATTTATTCCATAATTGACTTTTAATGCAAAAAGAATTTCTCCCTGTGTTCCTCAGAATGCTATACCCCCTTTGGAGAGTCAGGAAATGCAATGTGTGGCATCAAGCTCTACAAGCCCCCCCTAGGGTGGGGGGCACACACAAGAACTGGGTGACTGCTCTGAGGTCTATGTTTTTCCTTGCTCCCAGCTTCTGAAGGCAGGAGGCCCCTCCCCACAGACGAGATGAAGGACTCTGTCAGTCTCAGGTGTAGACAGTCATATCAAAACCACTCCCCTGTCCCCTGCCTCATATATCAGCCATTTCTTGTCCCAAGGCTTGATGTGCATTGAGGTTGATTCCCTCTCTCCTATTTGTCCGTGATTCGTTGACTAGAGAGGGGCAGTGTATAACCAACCACCAGTCCCACCTAGCACATAGTAGGCACTATATAGAGCACTCTTCATTAAAAAGTGTTTTCTTGACTAATTAGTAGTTTGCTTCTAGAGCTTTCCATTCATGCTACATGTATCATATATGTATGACGCAGGGAAATAATTACTTCTGTTAAAAGAACACAATTCTCTGGTAAGAGAACCCTACCACTTAACAAGTTCTTTTTCCTTTCTTTTTTTAAATCCCTTTTAAAAACTAATGGGAATAGGGTATATATCTATGTCAACAGTTTAAGGTACCACACATTTCTAATTAGTCAATACCTAGTTATTTTCCATGGCTATTTCTATGGCAATACTGAAAATATTATTATTCATAATTATATTACAATTGATTCTCAGCCCGTTAAAAACATCTGGTAAAATTAAATCAACATGCATTTTCATAACCTAAAGTGTTACTAGGTGTGCATCCTGTCCCAGCCCTTGGGCTAGCACACATGGTCACCTTGTGGGCAACTCTTTGTCAGCAGCCTGGCTAGCCTACCTGTCAGGCATATCCCCTTGGTGCTGTTGCACAGGTCCACCATGACTCGGATCTGCAGGGAGAAAGGGTAGTTACTAGCAGCACAGTAGGCAGTGGGCCCTGAACTTGCCCTTCATTCAGACAAGAAGAAAGCAATCACAAAATTCATGAAGTAACTTCAGGAGGATATGCAGAAACCTGGAGAAAAGCACACCTAAAAAAGAAAATAAACCCTTAAAAGATCTAAAGATATTTGGTATCAGAAGCTCATTTGTCAACATTGTCAAAAGAATCTCCTTGATTTTTACCAAATTGGGAAAATTCAGAAACGAGGATGGTGAAGGAACTGCCCAATTCAATTTTTAAGTCTGTAATGAGTTACATGAAGGGCTCAGTCTGTGAGCCTGAATAAAGAGAGTCGGTAGGCTTAGTGGTTAGGAGCAAGCACTTACTAGCTGAGTGAGCAGGGGCGACTTTGATCTAGACACTTTGGTTTTTTCTGAAAATGTAAATAATATAAGCACCTGGCTTAAGCTCTGTCCCTGGCCCAAAAGGGTAGTGATCCTCATGCCATGTGGACACTGCCTGCTGGATGCCACATGTGATGCTAGGGCCACTGCAGCATAGTATTAGCCTGACATCTGCTTCCCCTGCACCCGCCGTGCAGCCCCTTCCTCCTTCCATTCTCCACACTGCTCCTTATGAGCTTCACAAAAACCAAACCTGACTGGGTTAGCCCTGATTCAAACACTTTTTTGATTCCTTGCTGCTCTAAAGATAGAGCATAAGCCCTCTTTTCCTGGACTCATCTCATACCATTCCCCCTTCCTTTTTTATTTTCCAATTATAATCTGCTTCAGTTTGCTCATCTGTAAAATGGAGAGAGTAGTAGTGCTTACTTCTTAGGATTGTTGTGAAATTATTATATGTGAAGTTCTTAGAACAGTGCCTGGAATGTAGGAAACACAAACAAAAATGTTGTCCATTTTGTGGAAGCAGCAAAGTGCTGGACAGAAGCATGGATTCGAAAGTCAAACTGCCTGTGTTCAAATCACGACTCTGCCACTCATAAGCAATGTGACTTAATCTCTCTGTGCTTCAGTGTCTGTGAATAAAGCTCATAACACCTACCTTATAGCATGGTTATGTGGATTAAATGAACAAATACATGCAACGCACTTAGAACAGGGCCCAGTACATGGTAAGTACACTCTTTGCTATTGTTCTGATGGTTCCTTGAATGTGCCAGGAAGGACTTGGTTAATTTATCAATTTACCATCCAAGAATTTTCAATTTCTAGATATGGCAATTTTTAGACCTAAATAATGTGGCATTTCAAAACTGTGGGAGAGAAATGTATTAGTTAAGAAATGCAGTTAATACTGAGACGGGACATCACTTGTAAATTCTTAATCTTTTAGCAGGAAATGAAATGGGACATCTCTTGCAGAGTTAATCTTTTCCGTAAACCTAGTTAAGTTTTTTTCCCTCCTTTCTTTGGAAAAAGTCTCCCTCCCTCAAATCTTGCTAATTGCCCTGGGGACTCAGATCCTCTGGCTATTGATACGGGTCATCAGTCCATTGTTAAGCAGAAATGGTGTTCAGCCAGGCAGGGCTCTTAGAATCTGGGGCGGGTGGGGTGGTAGGGAGGGCCGCGGGGGACTTTAAGCCAAAGGTCTTTCTTTTTACTCTTTAAGAAACATATTAACCAAGCCTTTTCCCTTTATTCACTTAATAGGCAAATCAATAATAGAAATTAATAGATGAATGATTTAAATAACGAATTTGTATTTTCTTTTCCTTGTCTAGGGACTGAAGTGGCACTTCAGCAGGAAACCCAAGACCCCACCCTGACTGAGGCAGAAAGGGAAAGAGCTCCATGAAACCCCAGTAGGCAGGGACTATGGCGATTCTCAGCAGAAAGCAGATATGGAAGAAGAGACCTCCCGTCCCTCAACATCCATATTAATAAGGGATGGCTCTTTTACATGGCTCTTAGAAAAGAGGTAGGCAGGAAAGTTAGGGGGTTTTGGGTCTGCCTGCGACTGAGGTCATCTTATCTTAGAAGGGGTCCGCCCTAATCCGCCCACAATTAAGCAAGCGAGAAGGCATTTTTTAAACTCACAGAAAGAAACCAGTAGGCAGAGATTTATGTACCAGTTTAAGCCAGTCACTTGCATCTGCACAATGAAGACCCCAACGACCTTCAATTACCTGAGTCTTATTATACCATCATTATATGATGCATATGCCCAGAATTTCTTAATATCATAAGGGACTGAATTCTGGGAACAAACATGGGCAGAAAGCAAAATGATGAATCACTGAGCCCTGTCAATCTCAGTTGTCAATCAAGGAAGCCCACTCCTCTAAGAAAAGTAACCACCCACAGCAAAAAGGGATAGAAACTCTAAAGTCTTTGTTACCAGGCCTTTTGAGCCACGCTTCTCTTGCTCAAGGCCCGCTTCCACATCTGGAAGTGTACTTTCCTTTCTAATAAAACCTTTCTTTTCTACTGTATTTCGGTGTCTTGCTCAATTCTTTGTTCGAGACATCAAGAACCTGGACAATGCTCTGGGAGAGTATCCCCACTCTCTGGTAACAATACGACTGGATAGACATCTGGAGAGAAATCAAAAAGCTGAATCCCTACTTTACTCCTTACACTAAATAAGTTAATTACACGATATTGATCAAAAATTTTAAAGTGAAAAACAAGTTAGTAAAAGTACTAGAGGAAAACCTGGGAAAATATTAATAATGGCATTAGTAAGAAAGACTTTCTAAGAAGAAGGAAACAACTCCCATTTTATATAGAAAGTGATGTATTTGACTATCTAATAATTAAAAATTTATACAAGAGGTTAAAACACTACAAGCAATAACAAAAGAGAAACAAAAACCTAGAAAAATAATTGTAAAGGGATCATAAATACAGAGCTGTTACGAAGCAATAAGTAAAGAAACACACACACATACAAAAGGGAACTGGGCAATAGACCTGAACCAGAAGCTCAGAGAAAGACAAGAGTGCCTCATCTTCCCTTTGACTTAAATAAATCCAAATGATAAAATACTATTTTTACCTCTTAGGTTTGATAAATAGGTAAATAAAAAGACTAAAGAGCATGTATCACAGGCACTTTGGGAAAGCAGTATTCTTTATATCCTGTTGATGGAAGTATAAAGGGATGCTTTCTCTTTGGAGGGTATTTTGGCAATCTACTAAAATTTAAATGGATCTATCTTTTGATCCATCAATTATACTTGGAGGTGTATTCTACAGATGCACTCATATGTGTGTGAGAAGACGTAAGTCTAAAGATGGTTGTTGCAGAAATGTGGGTGAGAGCAGAAACAGAAGTAACCTAAATATTTATTAATGTTTAATAAATAATAATTATTTATTATTAAACCTGGTTAAACGAAGTGTAGCCATACCAAGAAATACTATGAAAAAATTTTAATCCATAAAGCTGATAATGAAAGACCTCCAAGATATGTGAAAAATGCAAAGTAGAGAGCAGCATGCATAATATAGTTTCATTTACATACAAAAGGGGTACACACACAAATGCTTTTCTCTTGCTGCTTTCAAGATTCACCCTTTGTCTTTGGCTTCCTAGACTATTTCTGGAGAGAAATCTAAAAAACTTCAAGTGAGGAGGAATGGGAAGCCAGGTAGGAGGAAGCTATACTGAGCGTAACATGCTCTTTTGTTTTATTCATTTCACTGATGGCTCTTTCAATTAAACTCTTTTTAAAAAGAACATGTTTTGATTCGAGGGAAAAAATTGTTTTGTCTTCTGTACAGGTTTATTCTGTTTTCCAGAAGGTCCGGAAGAAAACTACTGTATTTACTTTTTTTCAAGTCTGTCAACAAGTATTTATTGACTGCTTTAGAAATTTATTGTGAAATATATCATATATATCACAAGTATAAAAAAATATACATGAATTACTTAAAGATGAATAATCAAACGAACATGCACATATCACCCCCACCTTAAGATCTGGACCGACCCAGGTGCTCCTCCCCACAACACACCTTTCCCTTCCCAGCTTCCACAGCTCTCTGGCTAAAGTAATTTGGGAGTTATTAGTCTCCTTTTAATACAGCTAAGAACATAGAGGCTTAGAGAGGTGGCATCATTTACTGGCAGTCACACTGCCCGCTCAGAGAAGAACTGGGCTCAATTCCAGGTTTCCTGATTCCAGGTCTACTATACCTTTCATCGTGGCTCTGATAATTATCTTAACAGAACTTGATAGAAAAAAAATTTTGATTTACTGTTTTTAGTCATTTTCATAAATGAATGTAATCAACTGTACTACTGACAAAATTGATTGTTCAAAAAAGGTATAATTGTCCATTGAGAGGACCATTAAAGATTTCACAATGCTTCATTTGTTGCCTGGGGGATCACAGCAGGAGCGGTTTGAAAAAACAGAAGTATCAATAGGAAAAATTAGCCTTTCTTTTTTTATATTTATCATTGGTCTGGGGTAGGCTCAGGTTCTGTAAAAAAAAAAAAAAAAAGATGAAGGAGAAGTTTTCATTTCCTGACCTATTGGCTTCATTTATACGATAAATGTGAATTTAGATATTTACCAGTAAATTGTGGTACTCATCACTTGGGAATATTTTTTTTAACAAGGTTGGGCTGTGTAAGATTGCATCAAGGTGAAACATAGGGTATGAAAAGATATGTTCACAAAAAGTCAGAAACTTTTTTTTTCTGATAATAATGATTAAAAATTTGGATAAAAATAAGAAAATCCAAAATTGAAAGCCACAAAATCTAGATTGTCAAATTAAGGAGTCACATTTGACATAAAGGGCTTCCTAAATCTTGATTTAGGATTTGAGAATGGTGAAGCTGGAAGAGGTCTTACAGCTCATCATCACGGAGGTGTCTAGCATGATCTACTTATCAGGTGGCACTGCCTTGAGCCCTCCCCGTCCCCTACTCCCACCCAGTGCTCTACTCCAGTCACACTGGCCATCATCATCATGGAAGGGTCTTTGCAGTGCCTAGTAAGTTGTGCCCACATCTTCACTGAGGCCTTAGCTCAAACGTCACCTCACCAGGAAGGCTTTCTCTGACTCCCCAACTATAAGGAGCCCCAGCAACTACTCCCCCATCACCTCCCCTGGGTTTTTGTCTTTGTGACACTTATCATTATTCAATATGGTCTTGTCTATGTATACATTTATTTATTACCTGCCCCTGCTCCCCAAAGAATGGAAGCATTTTGAGAGCAGGAGAGCTTGTTCTCTTCTTTGTCTGTATCCCATGTGTAGAGAACAGTGCCTGGTTCCAGGACTGGAACTTTTCCACTGGGGAGATTAGGGTTCAAGTCAGAAAGCACATTAGTGGGCTCCCAGGGAGAGCATGCCTTCAGAGTAGGCGACAATAAATTGCTAACCTGGGTTTATGATGTGAAAATCCGATAGTGTTGGGAAGAGGATGGGTTAGGCACAGGATAAATCCCTAGCATTGGTGGCATGTCCTCCCAACCCAGCCATACTAGCTTGGAGGACACATTTTATGGGAAAAACAGCTGTCACCCTGAGTGCAGTGTAAAGAGTGGTACCCCCAAGAGCTCAGGCTTAGGGCATCCTTGGCCAACACGTCTCTGAGGAAATGGAATCGTCCCCCCAGAAGAAACTGTGGAGTATCAGGGTCATCTCTCCAGTGAAAAGATCAATGCAGCAATGGGCAAGGACATGTCACATTGCGTGGGGACTTGTCAACATTGACAACATACGGCAGAAATGGTAGAAAGAAACAGCTAAAATGAGTCCCGCTAGTGGCCTGACCAGACCCTTCCAGTTTTCTCTCTGAACATGGAACTGGTCTCATTGGGTTAATGGAACCCATGGAATTCATGGGCCATTTATGGACGAGGAAGGATCCCCAGCAGAAAAACAATTGACTTCTTGCTAAGCAGGCATCAGGCAGCATGAGCTGGCTTTAAATTCAACTGGAAATATGTGAGACAGAATTTGGCAGTATCTATTACAAAGAAAATGCTATGGATTAGGAATCTCACTTCTAGGAAGAATATTTAAGGATATCTGGACAGCAACGCTCATGGCAACCTCGTTTATTATGGCAAACACATGCAAACAACCTAAATGTTCATCAATAAGACACTTGTTAAACAGATGAAAAAGAAATGAGGTTTATCTACATGTACTAATCTGGAAGGATAGCCTTAGTATTGAGTGATCAAAGCAAGTAACGGCCCAGGTCACATAGCATGACACAAGTTTTGGGTTGAAAAAAAAAAAGTTTCTAGATTTGTCTGGATAAGCACAGAGAAAAGTTGGGAGGGTCATGAAACAAACCATTAACTGAGATTTTTTTTCTCTCCGGAGACTGAGACTAGGCGATAAAAGGGGACTTTTACTTAGTTAATACAATTTTAAAAGATATGTTGAGATGATGGGTGATTTTTACTCTGCTGTGTTTTTAGTAATTCAGAGAGAGAGAAGAGAGCATGCAAGTATTGTGTGAACCCAAAAGATGGGTCTAATGACCCAGCTTTCCCTGGGAACCCAAATATCATGCCATGACTTGAAATAACTTGGTCAGAACTGTTCCTTCTAGATAAACAAACTTAGAATGAACTAGACCAGTTGTCTAGTCCAGTGATTTTCTAATCGTTCATTAGCCAAAAGACTTTTCTTTTTCTCACATCAATCACCAAACCCCAAAGTATGAAACAAATAAAAATGGAGCTACCCTGGGTGAGCTGGGGTGGGGCTGGCCTTAGTTACTTATGTTGGATTAGACAGATGATTTCACATTCTGCTCCCACCAGGGAGTGGGGGAGGGGTGGAGAGGAACACCCAGAAACCTAGAGTCAGGGGGAGAGGGATGAGAAAGCTGAGGTACACAGAAAGCAAGAAAAGCAGCTGGCCCAGGCTCACCCACAGCTTCCAAGACTGAGTATCACTTTCTCAGACCACATCTCCTTTTCCATGCTGCCTACCCTTTGCAAAAGGGATTGTCTGAATTCAACTTGAAATGAAAATTTTTGCTTTAGTTCATCTCGAATATGAACAGAATACTAGATTTTTACTAGTTGAAAATGCATCTGTTTCGAGAAATATTTTCTGTGCAAAAGCGAAAGGTTTAATCAAGAGTGCTTCTTTCTCATCAGAATGGACAGAGCTAAATGTGGTGGGTGAGCTGTCACTGCTCTTCTGAACACAAAACCCAGGTGGCTAGCTGGCTGCCCTCTTGAACTCCCTTCCTCTCACCTTTGACTCTCAGGACTGATTCAGGAAAAAGCAAGATAGCAAACTGCCAGATGTCACCAGCTTGCTCTGGTTTGCACGCTGCTAAAATAATGTGTCCTGCCAAGGCTTCTCTGAAGTTCCCCGAGCACAGGCTCAGTTCTGCTAGCTGGAACACTGTTTAAATTCTAAGTCCCCTTTCAGATCTGACCTATTTTGTAATTTAAATTCCATTTTTCATAGACAATAGAATACTCTTTAGGACTCTCCTTAATTATGCAAATTGGCATTATTATATGCATGCAAATGATCCTGTAGAAACAGCTCCAGGGAGCTGATAATCAGTCTGCCATCAACTGAGATTCCTTGGACTGCAGAGATAGGACTATCATGTGGTGGCCCAACTGTCTGTACTTTGAAGGTTAGATTACTGGAGTTAGAGGAGTCCCTCACAAGGGTCTGAAGCTGGGATCAGCTCACCCCTGGGAAAGGCAGGAATTCACACCTCACACTGGGGCCAAGACATGGTGACAACAACCTGCAAATCCCAACAGGAAGGTGGGGTTTGCCTTGTATGGGGGTGAAATTCTGGGGCTTTACCTCCTTCTTGCAGCCTTACAGGAAGATCAGCCAAAGGTCTAGGCATTTGTCAGCTCAAGTGAACGAGGCCTGGCAATCCCATATCAATGACCTGGTGGCCAAATGCCAGTGTTGGTTCATCCTGCTTTGGGTCCTCAGTGTCCAGCTGAATCCTGCCCAGCCTTCCCCAAAGACCCTGATTCCCACTGACTGCCCCTTCCTGAGCCCAGCAGCGTCACCACGTGGCTGGTGGTTGGCACGATTTTTTGTGTGTTATTCTGGTTTCTAATTAGATAGGGTCTTATCAGTAGAGATAGTTTCATCCTTTATCTGTTTGCCCCATTCATTGAACCATTCCCTTTCTCACTATTAGAATGGCATCGAGTATATAGCTTAATAAATACTTCATTATTGATTACTTGCTCAACTAGGTGGGTAATGTGGTCAGTCAATGATGTTCCTTTCTAACTGGCAGTGACATTATTTATGGGAACTGATTATCTAGTGCGCGTTTACCTGTTTCTCTTTGTGCCCATTTGCCTAGGATAACTTTACTTTGGCAGACACTCCACTAATCCTTAGAAAAGGGGAGATTGGAGATGCTAGGGTTCTCCAATTAGAGTCCCTGAGACATGGCTGTCTTCCTCCTGCCTCATGTCAATACCACTACAAAACCAGAAATGGCTGACGCGCTGCTGGCCTATTAAGTAATAACATAAACCTTTCACTTTCTCTTGAATAAGGTGCATGCACGAGCTCTGAACTTGGGTTCTTTAACAAAATGCTTAACAAACAATTAACGAGTGTTGGATTGGAGTCCACCCACAAACCTTGGCCAGACCGCTAGCACGCAAAGGCTGGGAAGTCACAGAAGCTGATGCAGCTTGTCTGGGCTCAAGACTCCTCGTCAATTCCAGTTGCAAGGGGTAGTTCCAGCAAACCCAATGTCTCCAGCAAAATTACTTACAGCTGGGATCAGGGCTTTGGGGAACAGCTCGGTGTGATATTTATTAACACTGAGTACATCTGAAAATGCACAAGGGGTGTCCCTGGAGGAGCATGTCCTCCCCCAGGTGTGCCTCAGGCCTTCTTCATGTTCTGACCTCAGGTCAAACAAAGGTGGCAGATGATTGCTGTTTCTAGTTGACTGCACAGGACCCTGCACAAGCTCCCCAGCCCTTTGACAAAGTAGGACCTACCACAACACTTACTCCAGAAAGCAACTGTGGGAAGTAAACGGAGTTCTTATAAAAACAATTTTGCATGTTCAAACTGTTGTTATATAAACATACTGTTGCATATTTTGAACGTAAATCAGCTGATTCTGCTTTTTGAAAAATCAACTCATACTATTTTAATACTATTTAACTAAAGTCTATTTACTAGCCCGGTTTGTCAACTGAATTCAAAGTGTAATAGAGAGTACGATTTATAGAAATAACCAGATACAAATTGAGAAGCACCCTAACCTGCTAAATATAAGCCACCACTGGTCATTATAACCCCCTTCCTAAACCTTTCCCTTCTCCTACTGGGTGTCCCTCAGGTGCCAACCAACCCCAGGTTCTCAGCCTTGTCCTGTCTGCAGTTCAAGCGGGTGCCTTTAGGGAACCGCCAGTCCTTTTGCATTTATTTCCTCCTGTTGCCTGCTTAGTTGAGAGTCACTGGCAGCAAGGTCTCCTTCTGGCAGCAACTGGCTGACCCAGCTCAGGAATCAAAAACATTGGGCCTCCCTCACAGGCAGCTCAGGGTACGGTCTCCCACTATCTCCTGTGCTGGGGTCTTTCTTCCTCCAGGTTGGAAAGAGACACAAACACGGAGATGATGTGGTGTTATATCTACTTGCACTGTGTGTCATTTTGAGGCAGTTCTCTCTCAGTCATAAAAAAGAAAAAAAAATTGCAGTGAAATATTAAGTTACTAATCTCAAACCCTTGCCTGTACTTTTTTTTTTAAAGAAGTTGTTTTGTCATGAATTGCATATTTTTGAGTCCAGCAAATTCACAACTTATTCTGGCCAATTGTTTCTTAAAAGGGAAAGACTCTTTTAATCTTTGTATATTTTGAACACATACAAATGTAATCGAATAGCTTTCAAACAAAAGTATGTGTAACTATGAGAAAATATAGGTGACTATTGGATCTTGAGAGCTTGTGGTAGGGAAGCACATTCTAAGCAGGATAAAAAAGAGAACCCATAGAGGAAAGGCTTTATAGATTTGATGACATGAAAATAAAAATTTTCAGGTATAAACACGAAAAGACCTATAAACAAAATTAAAAGGCAGATTACGCCAAGGTGCGGCGTAAAGAACACGGCCTTTGGAGTCAGACATGCTCTTCCATCTGATCTGGGTTTCAGTTCTTTCCCTCTCTGGCTCTGTGACCTCGAACAGAATGCTTTGCCTCTCTAAGCCTCAGTGACCTGTCTGTAAAATGGGAATAAAAATAATGATAATAATGGTGACTACTTCATAGGGTTGTTATCAAGATAAGGACATTTTTGACATACATACCTAAAGCTCTTAGCATAGCAACAGGCAAGTTGAAAGTTCTGAATAAATATTATAATCATTCAGGAGAGAATATGGCAACACGTGTAATACACAAAAAGCTAATAACTTTCCTATAAAAGGGTATTTGTATATTAGTAAGAAAAATATTTTTAAAAAATAAGCTAAAACACGAATGAACATATCTCACACAATGAAAAAATTTCAAATTGCCAATAAACATATGAAAAAATATTCACTCTCACCATGACCAAACACCTGCAGCCCCCTCCCCGGCGTTAGGGATCCAGCCTGTCCTGCAGTCGGGTTCGCTTTTAAAACTCAAGCTACCAAGCTTCTCATCCCTTCTCTTGCCCAGTCTGCCTTATTTCCAGGCTGGTGATTCTCCAATTTTGGGTGTATTAGAATCTGTAAATTAGGAGCAATTTACAGATTCCCACGCTGAATCTCCATCAATTCTGACTCAGGAGATCCAATGTGGTACCCAGATATCAGCATATTAAGCAGATGCTCCCAGGTCTTTTTGATGCAGATAGATCCCCATCCACACTTCGAGAAGTTCTACCCATACCATAGCATCAAAACATGAGCCTTGTTTATTTTTATAACCCCAACACATAGTCCATAGCCTTCCACAGAGTAAGTTATGAATGAATAAATTCTTCATTCCTCAGCAAGAGAGGAAAATGGCTACTTTCCTTTCCTGAGCATCCTGGATTCAAACTGGATTTATCTTCTGTTCTTTTTGTGTTTCCGTTGATTTGTTATTTGAGTGCTAAAGAGACGGTAGGACTTTTTGGTATGAGGTTGGAATGTGTCATTCTAGGATGGTCAGCCATGTGGAATTTACTTAAGACTGTGTGTTTCTTTCCCATGGTAATTAAAGGGTTCCTAATTGAGCAATAGCACCCAACAAGGTAAAAGTCACAATATCTAGCAACCAATAGAAAATTATCAGGCCTGCAAAGAAGCAGGAAAACACAACCTATATTATGGAAAAAAATCAATTGAAATCAACCCAGAAATGAACCTAAATGAAGGAATTAGTAGACAAAAACGATAAAACAGTTATTCTAACTGTATTCTAAATGTTCAAGAAGCTAGAGGCAAGATTAAACATGTTAAATAGAAACATTTAAAAACACACAATTTGAATTTCTAGAAATGAAAATTACAATGTCTAAAATGAAAAGTACACTGAATGGGACTAAGAACAGATTAGACATTGAAGATGAAAGATTAGTGAACTTTCAGGCATAGCAATAGAAACTAGACAAAATGAATCACATGGAGAAAAAAAGATTAAAAAAGTAAGCAGGTTATCGGTGAGCTTTGGGACAACTTCAAGCAGCCCAATACATGTAAAATTAGAGTCTCTGGCTGACAGGGAGGGCAGAAAAATATTTGAGGAAATAATGGCAGAAAACTTTCCAAAGTTTAATGAAAATTATAAACCTGTACTTCCGACAAGCTCAGCAAAACCCAAGCACAAGAAACATGAAGAAATGACATTAAGGTATATCATAATAAAACTGCTTGAAACATGTGATAAAGGGAAAATCATATTATGGGCATTTCTGAAAAGAAAACATTTTCAATTCTATACTCCATATAATTTTCAAGAATGAAGGCAAAGATTTTTCAGACATGTTTATGTCTACCTGCATCATGCTCTAGATAAAATGAACCACCTGTTGTTCAAGTGCTTCTTCCCTCCTCCCGGTCCTTGTCTTCTGAAGTCCTGCCCATCCTTCCAGGCTTGGCTCAAATGCCCTCTCCTTCTTGAAATCTTTCCTGATCGCCCACTGGACTGTCGTCTTACTTCTCTTAGGATCCTATTATCCTTTTCTTTGTGTTGTATTTGAGGATTTGTCTCTCTCCCCCCAACCCCCTCTACTAGCCAATACATTCCTTGGGGGCTTCTCTGTTCTTCCTCATTAGCCACAGAGTGTATCCACGCTGCCCAGAACAGGCACTCAGCATTTTTTATACTGGCTTACATTTTGCTTGATTGATAAAAGGTTTCTTTTAAATTCCTTTCCAAGATATTTCTGACTGGTTTAGAAGTACCTATTTATTTATCAAACTACACTTGATAAGCTGGGCCCTGTGCTTATAAAGGTAAGACAAAATCTCTGGCACAAAAGGCTCACAATACAGTTAGTTTATTTAATTTGGTTGTTTATAAAAGCTTTTTTTTTTTTTTTTTTAAAGTTTAGATTTAAAAAGGAATGTACAGACTCTTGGTTAGAACCTTCCTGTGTCTGGGTAATGAATATTTTCATGTATAGCATGAATTCACTTTTCATGTATGCACTTTTTCCTGGTACACTTCCAACTAAGACCCCCTCCTAGCTTCTGGTATGCAGCTGCCTCTTCTGCATCTTCACTTGAATATCTAGTAGAAATCTTGAAGTTAACAAGCCCCAAACTGAACACCTGATATTCCCCTCAAACCCGTTCCACCTGCAGTTCTGCCCTCTCAGCTAATGGTAATTCTATCTTTCTATTGCTTGGCCAGTAACATTTAAGTCATTTAACTCCCTCCCCCCGCCACCTTATAGTAAAGCCGTCAGCAAATTCCACCAGCTCAACCATCAGGCATATCTAGACACTGTCCACATCTTATCATCTCTACTGCTACAACTCTGCTCTAAGCCATTTTCTTTCACCTGCATTATTGTGATAGCTATATTAATGACCTCGCTGCTTCCACTGCCCACCCTGCCCACACATGGTCTAGTCTCAGCATAGTAATTCTTTGAAAAGCCAGGTTAGAGACTTCCCATAAAGGCCAATATCCTTATAACGGCTTGCAAGGTCTAATATGAACTGGTTCCTTTGTTCTTCCTCCCTGCGATTATCTTTCTGATCTCCTTTCCTACAACTCCCTCCCACACACTCTGCTCTAGTCTCCTTGTTCTTTGAGCTCTCCAGGCACTGTCCCACCTCAGGGCCTTTGCACTTGCTGTTCCCAATGCCTGAATGGCCTTTTCCCAGATAGCCACGTGGTTCACTTTCTCTTCCTTCAAGTTTCTTCTCAAATGTCATCTTCTCAGTGACGCCTTCCCTACCCATACGACATAATTGCATCCTCTCCTTCCTCCTCCCTAAATCTCATCCCTGCTTTATTGTTCTCCACTATCACTTTCTAATATTGTATAGAATTTACTTTGGTTTTTGTTTGCCCTTCCCCTCAAAAGATAAAGTCAAGAGGATGGGGATTTGTATGTTTTGTTCATACTGTTTCTCGTGTATACACAATAGTGCCTGTGACACAATAGATGCCCAGTAATTACATGTCGAATGAATGAATGAATCTCTAACAGGTAGAGTAGGCCTCTAAGTCAGTCTTACCTATACCTGACACCATCTCCAATTTGGTGGGTAGCATGAATTCCAAGGAAGGAATTTAAAAAATGTTCCAGGACTCACTTTCAAAATTCTTAGCATGGCAGAAACTGGATTCAGAAACTGGGCTTAGTTCGTATTTGCACTTGTCGAGTTGTAGACAAATTCATCTGCAAAGAGGTATTCATCAAATACCTCACCAGAGGCCCAGTAAAGAACAATGAGCTGTATTTAAAGAGACAAGGAGACTAAAGGTGACAAATTAGAGACCAAAACTGTACAGAAACAAGGTTTGTGTTGTACAATACGGACAAATAAACACAGAAAGAGTTAGAGGAGAAAGAGATGAGTGTTTTGAAGTGGGTTGAGAATCACTTGTCTCCCCTAGGTCTCTAATGGAATTTTCTGAAGCAGAAGTGCTGCTGGAATAATCTTTCACTAACTGTTAATAACAATATTTTGTGCTTGCATTGTTCCCTTCAACAAGCATCTTCAGATAATGTTTTAGTTTTATCTAAGCATTCTTATCTTCCCCTTATAGTCAGAAAAGTGTACATAAATGATAGTCAAATAACGCACCAGATGTTGGGGAAATGGACAAAGAATTAAACAATTACCCCTAAACTCTGCCCTGTGGCATTTTTCCTACATAACAAAAACATTTGTGAAGATGTTTTGTCAATCTACTCCCCCTACTCAGGCTCCTCCACCCTCAGCACAGGGAATAGCTATGAGTGGTTACTCTAAAAAACATTTGGAGGAGGACTTTAGGGTGAGATACTCACAAAATAATTGTTGATACTGTTAGCATGGGAACACTGGCTGGATGGGACCACTGGTCTGACATACATGCCATTTTTATGGGCTTCAAAAAGATTTGGTCAGTGAAAGAATCACATAAATTGCCCTGTGCTTATAAAGGTAAGACATAATTGGACATAAAGGTAAGACATTGGACATAAATAAAAATATTTGCAAATTATGCTTAGTATAATTAATTTCCCTAAATCCAATACTCAAAATATATATTTTTCCTTCAGACCCATTAACCAGAAAACAACCATCTGGGAAACAACATTCTTTCTAGAAGTCTCTGTGTTTTCTCAGTCCCCCAATATTCCAAATTTTAGAGTTCTAGAATCTGCCTTTTCTCTTGCAAATTCTGTTGATTCAATCTCCATTGTTTTTATTACAGGGCTTTAAAATTCTTTGAAGCATAGAAAAGAAACTTTTGAGAAATACTAAACTATCAGTAACAATAAGCTAATACATACTGAGTTTTAAGAACCATACTAAGGACTTTTGATGTATTATTGAATTGAATCCTTATGATAACACATAAGGTTGATACTGCTGTCATTGCCTTCTTAAGGATGACAGAACTGAGACACAGAGAGGTTGTGTGATCTGTCAAAGGTCACACAGCTAATCGAGGAGTCAAGAGTGAACACATAGTATGAGTCCAGTGTTCATTATAAACCAATGTTTACTACTATAAATATTATACTATTTGATATACTTTTTATATACATTAGAAAGACTGTAAATATACTCAAAATACTATAAACATAAATATGTAGTATTGACCCTATAGAACAAATGTTTATTTCTCCCCAAAATTTGAAACCTAATCCCCAGTCTGATAGTATTTAGAGGTGGAACCTTTGGGAGGTGCTTCTATATGAGGGTGAGCCCTCATGAATGGGATTGGTGTCCTTATAAGAGACTCCAGAGAGCTCTCTCCTCCCTTCTGCCATGTGAAGACTCAGTGAAAAAAGATAGCAGTCTTTGAATTAGGAAGTGGGCTCTCACCAGACATGGAATCTGCAGGGGCCTTGATCTTAGACTTCCCAGCCTTTGGAACTGCCAGGAATAAATTTCTGTTGTTCATAAGCTATCCAGTCTAAGGTATTTCGTTATAGCAGCCTGAGCAGTCTAAGACAGTTAACTTTAATAGTTATAAATCATGTTGATAGTATGAAGTGATAAGAATGTCACGTCACCTGTATGATCTTCCCAAAAAACCATAACTCTAGTCTAATAATGAGAAGAACATTAGACAAATCCCAACTGAGGGATATTCTACAAAATCGTAAACAGTACTCAAAAGCATCAAGGTCATCTGAAACAGGAAGTCTGAGAAACTGATAGTTAAGACGAGCCTAAGAAGACACAATTATACTATTGTGTAGTAAAAGGCTGGAGTTTGCCTTTTACTTTTTAGACTTGTAGAGACCTCTCTCATAAAGAAGACAGAGTTTTTAGAAGTAGGATGTTCTCTTCTCCCTGAATATTCTTTCATTCCTCAGTTTTCCTCCCCCACTATTTTTTTTCTGTCTTTTCAGTTCATATTCAATCTCAAAACAAATTCAGCATCCTCACTTCTAAACTACCCGCTTCCGTGTTTCCTCAGTTCTGTCCATGATGCCACCACCATCCTTCTCAGTTTTAGGTGGGTCTGGACCAGATGGACCATTTCTCTTTCTTATATCCAATTAGTTACCAAATTCGATTCATCTTTCTCTCTTGATATTTCAAAGATATATATCTTCTCCACCTTAGCCAGACATGAATCATTCCTTGTCTAGACTAATGCAATAGCTTCCTAATTGTCTTCTTGCCTCTGGTCTATCTCCTATGCAGTCTCTCTTGAATCACACCACCAGATCAGTCTCATAAAACCCCTTTCCTAATGATCCCCCTGGTAAAGTGTCTGCAGTACTCCCAACTGCCCATCAGATTCATTTCCCAAAAGTGGAAATTCAAGGCTCTCTCTCATGTAGCTAACCTTAGTTCTACCCCACCCTCCATTCAAACTCCCCAGTGCAGGAACGTCTGCTTGGCTTCTTGCTCTTCCAACTGTATACAATTTTTCATTCCAGTCCCTAGACTTTGGCTCCAGTTATTACCTATGCTTGAGATGATTTGCCCTGCTTGCCTGCCCAACCTTACACTGGGCTGCATAAAATCTCACCAACCTTACATTGCCCATTTCATATTTTGTCTCCTCTATAAAACCTTCCTTCATCACTTTAATGCAAACTGATTTTCTCTCTTCTTGACTACCCTTAATACTCATCATAAAACACGCTGTCAAGGATTTCCCTCTAAAAGTCTTCCTGTTTAGAGAGATTGATTCCATAGTCCTCAAGTGTCACCTATAGGGAGAGGACATTTTTTCCTTCAAGGGAAAGGATTCCATACTCTAACACTCACCTACTAAGCTATTGAAAAATGGGAATGATTTTGCAGTTGCCAGCTCATGATTTTAGGGTAGGCTTAGTTATCTACAACACATTCCCAAGTACTTTGCAGTTTTTACATACAGCCCAGGCAGGGTCTCCAAAGTTCCCAGCACGTGGGTGAGCACAAGAAGCTTTTTCTGAGTGGCAGATGAAGGGGTTACTCTATTCCATTTAGAACAAACTCCACAAATTGCATTTTAAATGATCATCAGTTGCCCTTGTTGTTTTAACTCTACCTTTCAGTAAAGAAAATTGTGTTGAACTTCAGTTAAACTAGAAGTAAATTATATCTTTTTAAAATATAGAGCTGTTAAAAGCCAAAGAGCTACATAAAAGCAACTGATGGGCTGAAAAATGCTCCCTTTGTAGCAGAATCTCAACCTAAAAGCTTCAGCTTGTTTCATACAACATGACCTTTAGTCTGTAGATTAAATGAATGTAAATTAAGCTTGAATGTCAATTGATTTGGCCAAGGATTTCTCGCAGTTTGAGAATGTAGAAAAAAAGAATGCCTTTTTTTTTTTTCCCCCAGATAAGTGTGTTTTATCAGATCTTAAGACTGTTCTGATAGTTACCACACAGGTAAACATATCCTGGAGAACATGAGACACCAACAGGTAAATTATTCCTTTTTCTCAGAAGTTGTTTTTGCTTTACCTTCTACTTGCATTTTGTCAATTTTCCAAATAAAAGCATACCAAACTTTTTTTCAGGACTGCCACCAACCAGGACTTAGGAGAATTTAACAATAGCCGAGCTAGTCAGAAAGGGGTGAAGATGACTCCCTGTTAGTGAGTGTCAACCCTTGCCATCAGTGGCCATACAGAAAGGATGGGGGCCCAGGGAACTGCCGATGATGCCCTGTTACCATATTAAGGCTAACTAACTCTCTTTTGTTTTCAGTGATAAGATAACTTAGGTTGGTGTAATGCCAATCTAGGCTTTAATAGGCCAAATACTACCCCGAAGCAGCAGCTGAAAGAGGCACATGTGAACAGACATCTTGGCATCCTGAAGGGACTGGAGATAAAGAGTAAACCCAGAAATAAAATGCTGAGAGCATGGGGCAAGAAGGGCTAATGATAAAGCAATAGTGACAATAAAAACAGCGACAATGAACACTTACTGGGAACCTGATTACGCCAGGCACTGTACTTCACCAACAGCATTTCCTGTAAACCTCTTAACAACCCTGTGAGGTGTGTGCTATTATCTCAGTCTGACAGATGAAGAAACGCAGGCTTGGAGAAGTTAAAAGACTTGCCTAAGGTTGCCCAGCTACTGAGCTGCGAGCACAGGACGTGAATCCGTCTGACTCCTGGGTCCACCCTGCTTACCACCACAGCATACCTCAGGGAGGCATCAGGGAGAGAGAATTTGGCTGGGAACCTAACAGTGAAGAAGGAACCCCAGGTTGCTCAAGTTAAGGGCTAGCACAGAAAGGCTGAAGGTGGCAGCGGCCACACGTGGAGGTAACCCTGGGCCAGCCATAGCGAGATCCTGGGACAAGGGCGCAGGGGAGATGAACAACTCCTTGGCACTGGAAGTCTTATGATCTGAGAAGTTGTTCTAGAACTCACCCGGAAAGGGCTCTCTGCTCAAAGATCTCTCAGCCTGTCTCCAGTGGGCAATACCACTAAATGATGGGCGGGTCAGGGGAATTCTGCTATCTCCCCAGAGTGGAGCAGCACTTTTCGAGTGGTGCATGTGGCTTTGAGTTCCAAAGGGAAAAATCCATTTTATCTCTGGTATGGGGCAGTGAATGTTGAAGGCAAGGCAGAGATATAGCAGATAAAGCATGGACAATTCACCAGGCTGTACAGGCTCAAGTCTGCTGCCCTCACCTCTTCTGCTTTGGCTAGAAAGAGACTAGGGACTTGTTAACAGCACCAGGATCTGGGAGCAGGTCTAAATAGTTTAATGCCATTCATGTGGTCAGTACAAGTGCCCTGTTCTCATGGCTCCAGATGCTCAGTCTTGACCCACTTGTTTCTTGCATATGTCTTTAGAGAACCATGACAACTATATATCTGCATCGGATGTTTTATTTGCATTTGTGCAAACTATGTTGATGAAGCAAGTATCTGAAAGATGTAGCTAAGGGGCTAGCTCTCTCCCATCTTCTTCCTCAACATACCATCATGACTTGATACACAAGTTAGGTTTATGAGTATGTTCACAGGACCAAAGCCAGACACAATCTTAGCAGACATATCATTTCAAGTTTTCTCTCACCCTTAATTGACATCGGAAATAGCTTGTGATATGGAAACCAACCACACGGTGTCAGGTGTGACAACCCAAGTGCCTATGTGCATATGCTGCTATGAGGAAGGCCACGGAAACCCACCTCCTAGTCTCTGAATGTGGGTTTATGACCTCGGCTGCCCCTTTCTCTGTCCTGCTGTATCGGGCCTCTGATCTCCATCAGGGCTCACTACAAACTGCAGGATCTGTCACGTATAAGTTTCTCTCCTTCAACTAAAGAAAACAGGTGGGGCTTTAGGCCTATATATGGGATTAATGGGTGGTTAAAAGCTATCCTAACACTGACTACCCTTGATTTGGGAAGCTGGCTTTGAAGGAGCAAGGCTCGAGGGCAGGCTCGGCCCGGCAGCCTCCCAGCCTCCCTCTGGACTGCAACCACACTCTCAGGGTGGCTCTGTCCTGGATTCTGTCTCTTTTGGGGAAGTCTTAAAACCCAGGGTTAACCAATGCTAGAACAATCCTGATTTAGTAGCTTTCCAAAGGAAGGACCCCTAGTGTCCCTCTGCTCCAGTGGACCATGGTCTACATGAGGGGATGGCAAACGTTTTATGTAAAAGACCAGACAGAAAATAGTTTAGACTTTGTGGGCCATCTGGGCTCTATTGCAGCTACTCAGTTCTGCTGCTGTCATGTGAAAGTAGCCACAGACAACATATGAACACATGGGCATGGTTGTATGCCAATAAAAGTTTAGTTATAGTTACTGAAGTCGGAATTTCATATAATGTTGATGTGTCATGAAATATCATCCTTCTTTTGATTTTTTTCCCCTAACCATTTATAAATGTAAAAATCATTCTTATTTTGTAGGCTGTACAAAAACAAGTAGTAGGCTGGGTGTGGCCTATAGGCCATAGTGTGTTGATCCCTGGTCTAAATCTTCAGCTTTTACACCATTTGGAGGTAATCCAGTCCAAGGTGTGGGAAAGGGAGGTAAACCCCGGCACAGCCCATTTAGGGCCTTCAAAGAAATATAGCATCCGTGCAAACAGGAGCTGTGACTATATATAATATGATTTTTCTCCATTAAATGGGATAATGTATAGATCCATATATGTGTGCCTCATAGCAATCATCATAAAAAGCTCTTTTTGTTACAGTAATGCGCTCCTGCTGAACATAGCTGGGATCTCCTCCTTGAGAACTACTCTTAGAATTGGAGCACTTCTCTTGAAAAACAACAGTGCCGGGAAATCTCCATACACCAACAGTGGAGATGATTTTTAGAAACAGCCAAACCAAACAAAACAAGACCCAAGTCAAACCAAATGCAAAAAAGCCACCACCACTCAACCAATAATAACAATGACAATGGTACCCTTAACTACTATCCTTTCAGAATCAGGCTGAGAAGTAATTGGGGGGCATGGAGTTGTGGTTGAGCTAAATAAAGCTATTTTTGTTCAAAACCACTCATGATGATGAGATGGCTGCAAACTAAGCTTGGAAGTCCTAACACGGCCCCTAACAATGTGAGTGCTGTTCGGCCAATACGCTGTCAGCCAATGAAAAAAAAATTTTTTTTGGAATTATTGTCAATATTTAAAAGCTAAGAAATTTCACATTAAAAGTCAGAATTTTTACTTCTCTTGAAAAAATCAAAAGATCAGGTGCACTGGGCTCTCATTCTTTATATAGCAACAATCAGTGAGAGCCTCCATTTTAGACAGAGCACATGAACCTCAGGCTGGCAGTCCCTACCACACACACCCTATTATCCCCCAGCCCAATGGCAGCTGCCATGTCACCTTGTACTTATGGTCTTTTCACTCACAATAAGAGTAACACAATCACATGGTTCAAAAGTCAAAATAATACACAAAGCCATACAGTGAAAGGTTCATTCCTACCTCATCCCCACCCTTGCTAAGTACGAACTTTTGTTAATTTCTTCATTTTTCCTTACACAAGCTAACACTATATATATATATCTTTGCCTTGCTTTCTCCACTTAAAATACACCTTTCTTGGGGATTGTTCTAATAGTAGTAGAGAATTTCCTCATTCTTGTTTTATACCTACCTAGTGTCCCAGTGGGTATACAGGTCAGTTTATTTAACTAGTCCTGTATCGATGGACATGGGTTGTTAAAAGCCCTTTGCTTTTACAAATATTGTGCAGTGAATGACTATGTGCATTAGCCATTCCATAGGTGATAAAGCCTGTTGTGTGGGATAAACTCCCACAAGTGAGCCCGCTGGGTCAGAGGAAAATGTCTTTGTAAATTTTTTAGGTATCAACAAGTTGCCTTCCACATTGGTGGCACCATTTTGACCTCCAGACAGCAACGTAAGAGCATGTCCGTTTCCCTTCAGCTTCCTCGACAGATGTGTCATCAAACTTTTGTAAGTTTGTCATTCTGACAAATTCTGACAAACCTACAAAAAAATCATTCAGGGCAGCTGTAATTTGCATTTTAAAATCAAGAGCTCTTTTCCCATATGTTTAACAGACATTAGTATTTCTTTTTCTGAGAACTGTCTCTTCCATTTTCCTATTGGATTCCAATTCCTGTTGCTGATTTTCCTATTCCTTTTTTTTTTTCTTATCAACTTCTATGTGAGGTATATGTATTCAAGAGATTAGCCCTATGTCTATGACAAGAGCTGCAAATATTTTTTCAAGTATGTCATTTATCTTTTGCCTTTGTTTATGGTGTTTTTGTTGTTGTTTGCCATATAGAAATTTCATTGTTGTTTGTGCTTTTTAAGTGTAGTTAAGTTTCTTTATTGCTTCTGGCTTTTGAGTTATAGTTTGAAAGAAGGGTCTTCTCCATTTCAAGATTAAAAATGAAGTTACTTATATTTTCCTCTAATAATTTTAGAGTTTCATTTTTTAAAAATGTACATCTTTTAAAAAATTTTTTTAAAAATTTTTATTAGTTTCACTTATACAGTACATTGGTTAGACATCTATATAGTTAGTAAAATGATCGCCCCAATTGCTCCCTCCCTCCCCTGACCCTCCACCTAGCCAAGGTATTAATGCTAATGGCATTCCTTATGCCGTGCTTCCCATCCCTGTGACCATCTATCAGCTACTAATTTGTAAAAGTGTACATCTTTGATCCAGTCACAGCTTGCTAAGTCAGACCTCCTGAGAAGCAAAACCTTTTATCTACTGGGCAGGATGATAAAGCTACCAGGACATAGATAAGGGCGAGACCTGGAGAATGGGATGAGACAGCAGCTGATGGGAGAAGTGAGAGGGGGCTGGGGCAAGGTGGAGACTGAACAGAAGCAGCACCTCCTGCAGGCGTTTCTGGCAGAGGGATTCCTATTACTGGTCTAGCTTGGTGGTTCCCAGGCCCCCTTTTATTATTTTTCTCCAAAATACTTACTTACTTTTAAAGATTTAATATGTTTGGCTGTACCAAACTAAATGTACTTAAGTAATAATCAGTTATTTTGCCCTTTTAACAAAGTCATTTACAGCTGCCAACGAGTCTCTGGTCAGAACGTGCGAGGTAGAACTATCATGCTGAGTTGATGTACTTTCAGCCAAAAATGCAGAACTTGGAAGTACCTGTTAGCATGAGGAGGTTCATCATGGATAAATGAGCCATTTTGGAAGACCTTTTAAAATGTTGACATTATTCTGTGTACAGCTTATTTCTTTGTTCCTAGATCTCTAAGGACATGGGATCTCAATAAGGGGACCTCTGATGTCACCTTCATTAAAGACCTACTGGCATATAAAAGGGCAGGGGAAGGTGTAGACTTCGACCATAAGAAGTGTGCACACAGACCATCATGCTATATACTGAATAGGTCCCACAGCAACTTTTCTACTTAGAGGTGCCTCAGGAAAGTTCTCTTTAAAAAATTGTTTCCTTATGTGTATAATTCTCTATTCTGAGAAAAACAGTAAAGGTGAGAAAAATTTGCAAAGGTGAATGGTGAGAATGTTGTTTAAAAAAAAAGTAAAAGGCTCCTCCTCCTCCACACCTCTTCTATAGTAAAACTGGTTCTTCTGCCTGAAGCAGAGGCCTCAAGGGGGACCCAGTGAGAATGAGATGCTTAAGGCATCTCACTGTCATCGAGAAGGCATGCCAATGTCCTTCCTGCTAGTGAGTGGGCAACCCTCCCCCCCCAACCCCAATTAGCAAACTCCCCTAACAATTAATTCAAAATCTCTGAAGGTGGAATGTAGGCATCGGTCATGTTTAAAGCTCCCCATATGATTTTAGTGTGCAACCAGTGCTCTAGAACCAGGTACTTAAAGTGCGGTCCTCAGACCAGCAGCCTAAGTGTCAGTGGGAACTTGTTAGAAAGGCAGAATCTCAGGTCACTACTTAATCCTTCTAAATTAGAATCAGCATTTTAGCAAGACCCTTAAGATATTCATGTGCACATGAAAGTTAGTGAAGCAGTGGTCTAGAGTAGCATTTCTTAAAGAGTGGTACCTGGACCACTTGCATCAAACTCACCAAGGGCGTGGGAGGGTGGGGAAATGGGGATCAGGGGACCTTTTAAGAAAGCTAATTCTGGAGATTACATTTCTCTAAGTCTGAGGCTGGGCCCCTGGAATCTGCATTTTTAATGTGCTCCCAGGTGAACTCTAAGCTTATTGTTTGGGAACTATTCCCAAGAGGAAAGCCAGCGATATGACAGTTGCTTTCCCTGGCCTGCACAGAAATTCCCTCATTGACTCTAAGATGTGAAAGCATACCCACTGCACGTGGGAGATGAGTTGGTGATAGTCTACACATGCTTCTCAACCTGACAAACGTGATGTTTCTTCTCTCTGACTTATAATAGAGCAAGCGGTGGTAGTTAAATCTAGCTTTCAGATGAATACAGAAATGAGTCTCTCCATCTTTTGGGTTAGTGACTGAACAGGCTGCAGTTTGGTTACATAAGCCTCTATCTTAAAAGCAGGATTAAAAATATAAACTGTTGATGCTCAGATGCATCCTTCTTGGAGGGTTTCAGAGACCCTCAAAATGCACAGTAGAAAGACAAGAGAAAAGGCAAAGTCCCCTTTATTTTACAGAGGTCTAGTTTTTGAAATATTTGCTTGGGCGCAGATATTTAAGTGTTTATGGGTAAAAAAAAAAAAAAAAATGAAGCCAGGAATGGAAAATTTGATCTCTTTCAAAACATGTTTTTGCAGTGTGTAGCACTTCCATGTAGTTTTAAAAGCATTCTAGCTCACGTATTTAAAAGCTTCTATTATAACAGAAGTTTTAAGTGGATTTATCTTCAAATACCTAGGATTCTGAAGTATTCCTCACACTTGACTTGAGGTGACAGAACTGAAATCTTTGTAATTATAAAGTGAAATAGGACCATTGTGGTTTTAATGGATAATAAAATGGAATGGGGAACTGCAATATGATCTAAATGTGATTGTTAGATAATAACTGAGTTAAAATCAGCAAAAGCAAACTTCGAACAGGAAAAAAAATATTTTTGAGGCTTTGTTTTAAAGACTTTCTTTAGAGCAGTGTTTCTTAAACCTTTTTGGGAAGTGCAATGGAGCCCCAGTGACAATCTAATGAACTACTGCCACCTCTCCCTCAGAAGTGCACACACTGTCAACTTCTGGAGCTAGGTAGACTTCCTGGAGCCCATATTAGAACCTCAGCTTTGACACTGAATTTTTTTTAAAAAATTGCTCTATACTGATCTCTCCCATTTGAAACCGCTTTAGGCCTAGGAGCACCTTTCTCAACATCAAGGTCCCAGGTGGTTGGTAAAATGAGGGCTGATTGTTCTCATTTAAACTGAGACAATTAGGTCAGTAATCTCGTGGGGCTGGGCTGAGGCCAGGTGAAAACCGGACCACTAGATTATGCCAGGGAAAGAACCCCTTTATTGAAGAAGCCTGCGCTTTTTCAGAAATGTCGCCTCCGTGCTCTCAGGGGACGCAACGAGTTGTACAGGCAGAGCCCTAGGGTCGCTGCGGCTCCCTTCACGTCGGAAAGTGAAAATTTTGGTCTAAAGTTAGGAAGGAAAGTAAGCTCTTAAAAACACTGCCTGCATCCTCATTTTCCTGCAGACTTAACGACGTCAGAGGTGAAAGACTTGCCCCTTCGCCCCTCTCCCATTTAACCGATAAGGACACTGACCCCAGACGGCTAAGGTGCTTGCCAAGGTGACATCCCCGGGGCTCTCTCTCCACAGCACCGTGCCATCTGGCCAGGGGAGGAGAGGGCGTCTGGGGCTCTTCCCCCACACTACTCGCCTCCCACCTTGGCTGGCAGGGACGCCACGGGGAGCCGAGCCCTGCCTACCGGCACCATGGAGTAGGTCATCATCATCAGCATGTCGTGGCTCTCTCCGCGGATGTGCGGGGCAGTCTCCCCGCTGTGGCTGCGCTTATTGCGCGCAGCGCCGGCGGGGTCCGGGGGTGGGGCGGGCGCCCGGCGCGGCGCGTGGCTCAGCTCCGCCAGGAAGGCGCGCAGGGCGCTGTCCTCGCGCTGCTCCCTGCCCCGCTGCGCCTCCAGCGCCCTCAGCGCCGCGCTCAGCCCGCGCCACTGGCACAGCGCAAACACCGTGCCTGCGGCATTGAGCGCTGAGAGCACCGCCACCGCAACTAGGGCGCCGCGCAGTCCCCAGCCCACGCCTCCAAAGCCTCGCTCCGCGCTTTGGGCCATGTTCTACGCTCCTCCAGCCGGCGGGCAAGGTTGGGTTGCCTCCCGCTGGGGCAGCCTTTATATGCCGCGGGCAAGCCGTGGGCTGGTGGCAGCACTGTGAGTCACGCCGCCTTTTGGCCCGGCTGGCGGGGCTGGTTGGGGACAGTAGCAGTGGCGCCCGAGCAGCCCAAAGGGACAGGCGGGAGGAGAGGGGGAGAGGAGCGAGGAGAGACAGCTCGCGGTGTAGGGGCAGGCAGGGCTCACAGTCCCGGTGCCCCGCCAAACAAACCGGCAGATCCGCAAACCCGCCTCTCCCTCCTTTTCCTGCTGCGCTGCCCGTGGGCATTGCAATGGCTCAGACGGGCAGACGAGGGTCAGACTGAGGGGGAGAGAAGGAATTCTTATGGCCTGAGAAGTCGCTGGATTCCTGCCCCTGTGCCCCCTACACTGCCCTCTTTAAAGAAAAGGATCGGCATGCCCAGATGCCAAGGCACGTGCCCACTGTCCCTGGAAGGTCTGCTGTTGGGCCAGGTCCCAGGCTGCCCATCACTCCTCTCCATGATCATAAGGCCCTACATAGCCACTGAAGACCCCACTCGATCATTCCCGGGAAGGGGATGGATAGAGAGAGCAAAACAGTTGACATTGGAAGGTCATTGGTCAGAATCAGAAAAGCCTCCCTGCCTGGCAAACACGAGTTACCTGTGAAGAGAGATTTCCAGGATTTGACAGGCCAAGAACTCTTCCGTGGGACCCATGCCCGAGGAGCTGCAGGATAATGGGAGAAAATTTTGAATAGAAATCAGGAGACCTGATTATAACCTCATTCTGCCAGTAACCAGCTGGGGGCCTTTGAGCATGTCCCAAGACACTTCTGGACTGATTCCAAGGTACTTTCTGGCTGAAGGGTTGGAACTCTAGCCAGACCCCTTCTGGACCTTAGCCTGCCTTGCTTGAGGCGGGCAGATGCCTCATGCCTCTTAGTTACCCCTTCACAACACTCTCCCTTTTCTGTCAGCTCAGCTGCCTGCTATACCTCAATAGTCACTGTCCCACAAATGCAGAGTCACTTCTCAGCCTCTTCTTACTCCCTGACTTTTTCAGCTTTCCCCAGGGAATGACCCCTGCCTCCCAAGAGCCCCAATTATGGCTAGAGGGAAGGGAGGTGATACAGACAACTTTATCCAGTTCTCCCAACTTTAACATAGTGTGACTTATTTGAAGAATTGTCATGTACCCTTATCTCTTTTCGTTCAGATTTAAGATGACAATTGTCAGGCTTAGGACTAATGGTGAGAAAGAAGACAGGGACGCGGTCAGCCCATAGTTAAGATCTTCATTCAATTCACTAAAAACTTACTGAGCACTTACTGTGTGTTGAGCACAGTGGTGGGCATTGGAGGTATAGAAATGAACAAGACAAGCAGCTTGTAGTGGAGTCCCATGGGGTCTCCTGAGCTTCTCTTTATCTTAATATTCATTATAGCTACTGTTTCCTGACCATCTGTCACTAATATCCACATCGACAACAAAATATACAGCTCCTGAGGTTAGGGAGTCACATTTGATTTGATCCTGTCTCAACATCCGGCACAGTTCCTGGCTTAAAATGGCCATTCAATAATTACCTGTTGAATGGACAAATAGATGAATGATATGTTGTACAATGAGGGCATTTCTATGTGAAACACTGTGTGTATAGCGGTGGTTGGGTTTAGGAACGGAATTCTGCTTATGCCACAGACCTGGTCCCACCTTTCTTGGAAGGCTACTTGTCTACTGATTGGGAGAGTAAGTGTAGACTGACACACATACCCCGACCTCCTCTGGTTCAGAGCCCAGAGCCCATAGAAGGAATGGAGTTCTGGTTCCACTTGGAACCACCCAGGCTTTATCTGACAACCTTAGGCCAAGATACTGCCCTTTTTGGGATGTAGGACTCCAAAGGCTTGTGGCATGGACAATATGCTAGATGAGCGGAGTGCCTGAGATATTGAATTGGGGCTAAGAGAGGGGCAGAAAGGGGGCAAACCTGACCCTTTTCCACCCAACCCCTCTCCCAGATCCCTCTCCAAGTCTTTCTCTGTGGGAATATAGTATTTTACAAGGAAGGAGAAGGTAGGCATGTTGCTATGACTTACGATGCAGATTATTTTCACTCATCCCTCACTCCAAAATGGCTGTATCTAAGCGGCTGGCCTTTCTCTGTTCTCTTTCCTCTTTTTCCTCTGTCCTCTCTCTCCACCCTCCTTCCACCACACATTGACCTTTCTCCTTCTCTGGCCTATCTCAGGGTTGCCCCTGTTTAAGGTCTAGCCCAGAGCCCCCTTGCTCATCAAGCCTTGCCTTCATGCCAGCCTCCAGCTCTCCTACCTGAACTCTGCAAACCCCAGGGACTTAGAGGTTATGAGCATAAGCTTTAGAATCAGAGACACATGAGCTTGAAATCACTTTTTAACTTTGTGGTTTGGGGCACATTGCTCAGCTTCTCTACGGAGACTATAGTTTTATCTATCTCATAGGGTTGTGAAAATTCAATGCGAAAATCCATGTAAAGCACTTGACATGTAATAAATGCTCAATGAACCTTATTGCTATTGGCTATGGGCTGTCTGAACTTGCTGACACCCATATAACGCCTTTTGCTCTACGTTCTTAAGCTCTTCCAGATCTTAGTTCTTTAGTTGGGACATAGTGACCTTAAGGAAAGGGACCTCTCATCACTGTGTCCCTCACAGCAGAGGCTTGTGCCAACTAGGAATATTTAATCGACCAACTGATTAGCTAATAATATTTTGTTGATGCATAGTAAACTTGGCTTGTTATCTGAATACAGTGGCTTTAAATTTGGTTATGTGGGATCTTTTAATCTCTAGCGTTTTAAGCCTCCCACCACTTCTCAAGAGGCAAATACTAGGCTGCCCTACCTAGTATTTCTCAGGATGGGCTGGTACTTTCTACTTATTACTAAAAAAAGTTTACTATTAATCTGGCCTGTTTTGTTGATATAGTTGGTTGAAGATACAGTGAGAACATGGAGAGATATCTGTGTTTCCTTTTCTGGAGACCAAAGAAGCCAAGAACATTGTATACCATCATTACAATGGGAAGTAGTTTTTCCATTAAAAGGCAGATGCTCCATTTCCAAAGGTTAAATGGGAAGGTCCTTAAAAATGATTCCAGCTGGTTAACTTTATAGCCATGGAGAATGAAATTCAATTCAGAATATACTCCAACTTTAATTCCACAGCATTTCCTCCTGATTGTGAAGTGAAAAATTTTCATTTACTGTAAGGCCTGGCACTTGGGTATTTTGGTCCTCTGTGATGAGGTTGGCAGCTATGCTGTGACTTCAGATTGTGCTTTGCTGCCTCCCAATCCCCTGCCCCTCCGCCTCCCCCCCCACCACCCCGCCACACACTTTCTCCTTGCCAGTGATTAGGGGGAAAATCTCTCTAATAGTTGCCACCATGTACAACTCCCACACAACCACCTCTGGTTTTAATGCCTCATTTCTACATTTTAAACCCAAGAAACTTTAAGCCACTCAACTAAGTCGGCAATTTTCTTTTTCCTTTGTTCACTCACTCACTCATTCATCCATCCATCCATTCATTTATTTCCTTTGTTCACTCACTCACTCATTCATCCATCCATCCATTCATTTATCCATTTATTCAACAAATTGAGTGCTTACTATCTGCCAGGAACTGTGCTAGGGCTAGGCATAGAATGGAGGGTATAGAACTAGACGCCATTCCTGTCTACGTGGGGAGACAGATGTTAACGAAGTAATCACAGACATGAGGAAATAATTCCAAATGAGACAATGAGATAAATGCCCTGATAAAAAGGAGTGTGATTTTGCGAGATCACATCACTGAGGAACCTGCCCTGGATGTGGGGTGTGGTGTAAGTGAGTGCTTCCGTGAGGAGCTGAGGGTGCTTGAGCTGGAAGAAAATAAGGATTCATTAACTAGGTGGAGGTGTGGGTGGGAGAGTCAGAGGGGACAGCATGTGGCAGAAGGCCTTGTGGCAGAAGATATCACGGCTTATTTGAGAAAACCATAAGAAAGCCAGTGTGGCTACAGCATAGAGAGAATGGGGAGCGAGGAGAAGGGAATGAAATGAGGCCGGAGACTGAGTTAGAGGACAGACTCTGTAGGTGGGACCTCACGGGTTTGGGGTCTTTATTGTAAGGGCAATGGGAATCCGGTGAGGGATTTTAACTGGCGAGAGGTAGGGAGAGGCTCGGTTGGTGGATGACAGATTTTCGTTTTCAAAGATTACCTTTTTTTTATTGCCAAGATTTGCAGTGGTTTCTGTCACTATAGAAACTATGTATGGCCTCTGACCTCCACCAGCCTAAATTTCAGCCTTTATTTATTTGTTTGTTTGTTTGTTTGTTTACATTTTTCAGTTACACTTGACATTCAATATTGTTTTATATTAGTTTCAGGTATACAGCATAGTGGTTAGACATTTATATATTTTACAAAGTAATCCCCCCAATAAGTCTAGTACCCACCTGACACCATGCACATTTATTACAATATTATTGACTATATTCCCTATGCTGTACTTTACATCCCCATGACTATTTTGTAACTGCCAATGTGTACTTCTTAATCCCTTTCCCTTTTTCACTCAGTACCCCAACTTCACTTTCCATCTGGCAACCATCAGTTTGTTCCCTGTACCTATGAATATGTTTTGTTTATTTTGTTCTTTAGATTCCACATCATAGTGAAATCATGTTGTTGTCTTTCACTGCCTGACTTATTTTACTTAGCATAATACCCTCTAGGTCCATCCATATTGTTGCAAATGGTAAGATTTCATTCTTTGTACAGCCGAGTAATATTCCATCGTATATACGTGCCACCTCTTCTTTATCCAGTCATCTATTGATGGGCACTTATGTTGCTTCTATATCTTGGCTAGTGTAAATAGTGCTGCAATGAACATGGAACATGGGAGTGCATATATCTTTTTGAATTCGCGTTTTGGATTTCTTTGGATAAATACTCAGAAGTGAAATTGCTGGGTCATAAAGTAGTTCTACTTTTAATTTTTTAATGTTTTGAGCAACTGCCATACTGTTTTTCATAGTGGCTGTACCAATTTGCAATTCCATCAACAGTGTTTGATAGTTCTCCTTTCTCCATATCTTTGCCAATGCTTGCTGTTTGTTGATTTATTGATGATAGTCATTCTGACAGGTGTGAGGTGCTATCTTATTGTAGTTTTAATTGCATTTCTCTGATGATTAGTGAACTTCAGCATCTTTTTATGTTTATTGACCATCTGTATGTCCTCTTTGGAGAAATATCTGTTCAGGTCCCCTGCATATTTTTTAATTGGATTGTGTGGACCAAATGAAATAAAAAATTGAGTTTTAAAAAAATATCACTTTTTCTTTCACTGTGCATTTAAAGGTAGCTGAAAAATAGAACCATGACTAACATTTAGGTGACTTGACAAATCTTAATACTAATTGGTGTTTTTTTGTCTAATATCCTGCAGATATTTGCATTTTCTGAGAATACATCCTTTGGTGCTTCAAGATGAAAGCACCAAATCAATTTATCTCTAGGGCTGGAAAAAAGAATAGATGATATTGCTTCCCTTATGAGATTTTGGTCTAAGTGGGAGGCTAGCAACAGATTTCCATCTCTTGTAGTAGTTTATAGATTTTCAAGTCACCCAGTCATTGTTAAACGTGGAGCTGTCCGAGGTTATACAGTGGTGCTTTTTCAATTTCCACCTAATCCTGCTATGCTTTCTTTGTTTCCTTTGTTTACAATAAACATACCCCTCCCCACCTCACTTCACCTCATCCTGTCTTTCTAGCCTATCCATAGCCAATTGCTATAGTTTGGGTTCTCTGGAACAGATACTGAGATGGAATTTGGGGTGCAAGATATTTATTAGGGGTCGGCACCTATGAAGAAAAATAAGGAAGCAGGATTGGGCAGATGCAGAAGTCCAGTTCAATGCCATCCTGCAGAGCCTCAACCCAAGTTTTGAGGAGCTCTGGATCAAGTATTGCCCATCAGAGTGTCCTGTGTCAATGGAATGATTGGACATTCACCCTAATCTCACTCAGTCACGAGGCAGATGTGGGTGTCTCCCAGAAGGGTGTGGCCTTAGGCCACATGGCTCTGGAAGCTGAGATACACCTCAACCTCACTCCCTGCAGCTGGGCAGCTAGTCCTTCCTTGAAAGGAGATGTGAGGCATATCTTCATATATACCATATCGACCATCTGATTAATGTCAGAGACAGGTATACTTTAAATTGTAACTTTGTCATGCTGTTGAGAGAAGCCTTCTTTTTCAGCTGGAGTTATGGCCATTTAGTAAATAAAAAAGTGATTTTTCGGAAACTAAATGAAAATACGAAGAGAAGTTCTGAGTGTCTTCAAAATGGCTAAATTCGTGAAAGTAAGTTAATACTGCAAAGCCCCACTTAAGAAACTTGAACCACTGTTTTGAAAGGACAAAACAAAGCCTTACAGGTATAGAGCACTTCAGTTTTCAAGGTACTTTGTCATGTCATTTGAGCTCCATAATAAGCCTGTAAAGTGAGCAGGGCAAGTCTTACAACCATTTCATAGATGGGAAAGCAAGGCTCAAGAAGGTTAAGTAACCTGTCCAAGATTGTACTATTGAAACCTCACCAGCATTCATCCATGCCCTCTCTATCAAAAATGAAAACCTTCTTGGCCCAAAGTTTGGGCCAGTAAGCAATGCTCAAGATGATGAACAGAAAGTGAAAAAATAGGGCAGGGAAAGGATTCAAATTGATGAAATGGAAAATAGCTTAAAGTAGCACATGGCTCCAAGGCTTAAAAACAAGGGTGGGGCAAGCACTGAATGCTAGAATGTGTAAGTTTCACGAGAGAGGGGAATCCGGTACCCAGTCTGGCATTTTATGGAGGGTTCAGAGAGAGCGATGATGTCAGAGCATGCTTTCCTGGAGACCAGGTAGGGGAACTGTCATTTCTGCATCTCAGAGATGAAGAAGAAACCCAAAAGAAAGGTGAACTTGGGACTTGAGAGCCTAAGATCTTTCCTCCTTGGGGTCAGAAGCTAGAATGGCAAGCAAGATATGATATGCCACGTCAAAAGGGATCCCTGCCACTATCAAATCTGGAAATGATGGGACTCCATCTGCAGACTAGCGGACTGAAGCCAGGCACTGGAGGACTGCCCCCAGTCAGGGGGAGTGCAGGTCAGACTACAGACACTGAACTGAGATGACTTCTTATTTTAAAGAGATGCATACAGCTGTGATATTGGTCTGTCTTTCTCTTTCTTTCTTTATTCCTTCCTTCCTTCTTTCTTTCTATCTTTCTTTCTTTCTTTCTTTCTTTCTTTCTTTCTTTCTTTCTTTCTTTCTTTCTTTCTTTCTTTCTTTCTTTCTCTCTCTCAAAAATCAATTAGAAATGAATTATTCTTTTTTCTTTCTTTTTAATTTTTAAAAAATACTTTATTTCTTGATTACAGTTGATAAATAATATAAATATTATATTTGTTTCAGATGTGCAACATAGAGATTAGACATTTATATAACTTATAAAGTGGTTACCCCAATAAATCTAGTACCTATCTGATATCATACATAGTTATTGCAATATTATTGACTCTATTCCCTATGTTGTACTTTATACCCCTGTGACTGGTTTTATAACTTCGCCCTTTCCATCCATTTCCCCAAACCTCTCCCACCTCGCAACTATCAAAATGTTCTCTGTATCTATGAGTGTTTCTGTTTTGTTTGTTCATTTATTTTGTTCTTTAGATTCCACATATTAGTGAAATCATATGGCATTTGTCTTTCTCTGACTTACTCCACTCAGTATACTACCTTCTAGGTCCATCCATGTTGTTGCAGATGGCAAGATTTCATTTTTGATGGCTGAGTAATATTCCATGGTATATATGTACTACCTCTTCTTTAATCTGTCATCTAGTAATGGGCACTTATGTCGCTTCCATGTCTTGGCTATCGTAAATAGTGCTGCAATGAACATGGGGGTGCATATATCTTTTTGAATTAGTGTTTTGGATTTCTTTGAATAAGTACCCAGAAGTAGAATTGCTGGGTCATAAAGTAGTTCTATTTTTTTTTTTTTGAGCAACTGTCATACTGTTTCTTTCATATTTGTAATCCCAACCAATCTGTAATCTGTAATCCCAACAACAATGCACAACATCCTCATCAGCACTTCTTGGTTTTTGATTTATTGATTATAGTAATCTGACAGGTGTGAGTTGATATCTCATTGTGGTTTTAATTTGCATTTCTCTGATGATTAGTGACCTTGAGCATCTTTTCATATGTCTATTGGCCATCTGTATTCTCTCTTTAGAAAAATATCTATTCAGATCTTCTGCCAATTTTAAAATTGGATTGTTTGTTTGTTTGTTTGCTTGTTTGTCATAGAGTTGTATAAGTTATTTATAAATTTTGGATATTAACTCCTTGTCAGATGTATCGTAGGCAAATATCTTCTCTCATTCAGTAGGTTGTCTTTTCATTCTGTTGATGATTTTCTTTGCTGTGCAAAAGCTTTTAATTTGATGTAGTTTCATTTGTTCATTTTTTCTTTTGTTTCCCTTGTCCTAGGAGATATATGAGAAAAAAATTAATAATAGCAATATCAGAGAGTTTACTGCCTATGTTTTCTTCTAGAAGTTTCTGCTCTCTCTTAAAATACCCCAGTGGCTGTAACTGAGCCCGGAGAGCAGACAACAAAAACACTACCATCATACCTAAGGAGCCAAGCTGTACTCTTAGGAGAGGCTCATATGAAACCAAACCACTAGAGAACAATGATAACTTTTAAAATAATAAGAACATTGAGATATAAAGATTCCAATAGGGCATAGAAAACTGTCTGGAAACAAAAAACAAGATCTGCAGACAAATTAAGTAGATGAGAGGTAATACTTAAGTAACAGGGAGTAAATCTCCCAAGCTAAATAAAAGGCCCGAGACTGCTGATTGAAAGGTTTAGGCAAGTTCTGGGCAAGACAAATGAGTCATAGCTTGGTAAATTTCTGAAGTCTAAGGCTAAAAATAAAGTCTTACAATCTTTTAGAAAGAAAGTATAAGTTATTTACAGAAGACGAAGGGTCATGAGGGCATCAGCTTTCTTTTCTACAATACTTGAAGCAGAAATGATTGAGGTGAATCATGTGAAGATTACTGAGAAGAAAATACTGTGTACCAAGAATCCAGTGGCAAGACCTTACTCTCCTGTCAGAGTGAAAAAATATTTGAGGATATGTGAACATCCAAAGACATGTCACCTACATCTTTCATCAGACAAAAAAGGTGTTGAAAAAGATCTAACCAAACAACAAATGAATCAGCTTAAAGGCTTTGGGATGGAGGTAGGATGAAAAAGAAAAAAAAAAAGAGTGATGAGCAAGGATCTGTACAATATATAATTAGTTATGGATAATAATATTATATGATATAGAATTAGATTATACTATGTATATTAATGTATATTGTAATACATATTATAATGTATATTGTATATAATATATTAGATTATACAATATATAATTAGATTATACAATATATAATTAGATAGATAATAATAGATGATTTAGGAATGTGTAACAGAAGTGCTTAAAATAGAAGAGACAGATTTCAAGGGAAATGTTAAAAATAGCCTGGAACTAAAAGTACTAAAGGAGAAAGAGGAAGTAAAAGTTTTCCATAGGTCTCCTGTTGGCGTGTGAGTGTAGGAAGTGAAAGCATTCTGAAGATTTTATCCTGGAGAGGGAGAAGAACAGATGGATAATAGAGAATTTAGGGAAAATACTTGGGACTCCATATGATGGAAGAAAAGTATGGGTCTGACGATGAGTGACAAAAAGGAGGACGCAGCTGGTAGATTAGAAGAGCAGAGCTCCAGAGTTGACAAGGAAAATAAAAGAACTGAATAGCGGCTTGAGCGGACTAATACAAAGAAAAAGGGGGCAGGGACAAATAAGTAATAAACATTAAGTAAAACAGAAGAAACAAACCACTGATGACTTGTTTGCTAACTACAATGCATACTGTTCAGTCTACAGATCGATCTTATCTGCCCTCTCGGTAACCCTTGACATTCTTCATCCCTCCCTCCTTCCTGACACTGCTTCCTCTCTTGGCTTCCATGACATTACTTTCTTTTAGTTTCCTCCTACTTCTCTTACTATTCCTTCTCATCCTCCTTCAACGGCTCTTCAGCCTCTCTATTTACCTTGATTGCCAGTGTTCTCTCAGGTTTTGCCCTACGTCTTCTTTCTATAGACTCTCCCTTGGTGATTTCACCCAATTCCAAAGCTTCTGACCACCACTTAGCATGGATGACTCCCAACTGTCAGCAGCCTAGGCCTCTCTTCTGAGATGAAGACCCACGGGGCCAACTACCAATGGTGTAGCTCTACAGGAGCCTCAAACTCAGTGAGTCCAAACTTTCCCCAAGTCTCCTGCTCCCATATTCCCTAAAAACAAAACAAAATAAAGACCCTTATCAAGTTGATGGAAGAAAGTACCATGTTATTTTATTTTGTATTGCTTTATTAGTGATAGCAAGATTTTTCATATTTTATTAATCAATTATTGTGTATGTTTGTGTGTATGTGTGTGTGCGAATCCTTCCCTCATTGGGTGTTCCTTATACCATTTACTTCCTCCTTGCCCTGTGACTTAATTTGAGTCTCCGGCACACATGGACCAGATTAGCATTCCCCTCAGTGATCCTCTTGTTCTCAGTCTGCCAGTTTATGCTCCTGGATTCCATTCTTCAGTCCGAGTGATATATTTATTACGCAAATCTGATCATGTCACTCCCTTTCTTAAAATATTTCAACGGCTTTCTGTTGCCTTCAGAGTGAAGACCAAGCTTGCCGGCATGGCCCACACAGCACTCTCCATAATCTGACCCCTGCCTACTCTCTCTAGCCTGTTTCTCACTATTCTACACGTGTGCCTTATATTCCTTCTTCCAGCTTCTGAGAGCTGCCTGCTCCTTCCTTACCCCATGCCATTGCAGTGCTCATCTCTCTCTCTCTCTCTCTCTCTCTCTCTCTGCCCCTTTACCTTTGTTTATCTGGCTAACTTCAATTCATTCTTCAAAACCTACTTCTGATGTTTCCTCTGGGGAGCCTTCCTCACCCCTGACCCAACCTCCTTAGAAGGATTAGCTGCCCCAACTGTGTGCTCCCACTACAATTGTTTACCCATCCTGGTGTATATCCCATCATTTTACAATTGCCTTTTTACTTGACTGTCTCTGCCAGGCTGTGAGCTCCTTAAGAACAGGCCAACATCTTGTTCATCATTATATTCCCAGAACTTAGATATTTAATACATTTTTGAATGACTGAATATATGAGAAAATGAAATAACATTGTTATAGTTCCTTTCTGAAACCTCTTATCCTGAATACAGGATTCACTCACTGAAGGGGGAGTAATTAAAGTTTTACACCACCAGCCCCTCTGCCCAGTGAGAGAGGGTGCTCCCTGCAGAACTTTATCCATCTCAGGTGGTATGTAAAGGGGGTTTTCTATATCCGCTTACCTTGTAAAATTTTCCTGCCTTTGGCCCTGGCCTTGTTGACCTTCTCGTTACATTTCTTGGGGAGCACTGCTAATACCAATGTTTTCCCCCCAAAGCCCTCCCTATTTCACAAGTGGCTCCATGCCTGATGTTTAAGCAGATACTGAAAAAGGTCCGAAGTCCCAGGGGCTAGTCAGCTCTAGAGGGTGACTCGTTGACACCCCCTCTCCTTCCTGTTTGCCATTGCCTGGTTCATGCTGAGTTTGGGCTAGGGTCCTGTGTACTGAAGAGGGAGCCTCCTGAAGTAGTGCTTCAGGGTATCATAGGGTGGACTAAGGGCTGTGATGGCGAGAGCCCAGCAGCCCGGAGTGAGGGACCGGAAAGCAGGAGGCAGACCAGGGCAAGGACACAGCTCAGACTTGTGTGGCAGTGTTTTAGTCAGGGCTCTTCAGAGAAACAGAACCAATAGGATGTAGATGTAGATAAGTATAGATAATATATAGAGATAGTCTCTCTTTATATATATGCATGTATATACACATTGAGATTTATGAGAAGGAATTGGCTCATGTGATTATGGAGGCTGATAAGGTGTGCAGGGTGAGTTGGTAACCTGGAGACCCGGGAGAGCTGATGATATGGCCGCAGTCTAAATGCAGGTAGGCTCGAGACTTAGGAAGAGCCAATGTTTTAGTTCTAGTCTTAAGGCAGGAAAAAGCAGATGTCCTCGTTCAAAGGCTGTCAGGCAGGAGGAATTCTCTTTGACTTGAGAGTCAGTCTTTTTGTTTAATCAAGGCCCTAAACCTATTGGATGAGGCCCACCCACATTAGGGAGGACAATCTACTTTACTCAGCTTACTGATTTAAATGTTAAGCTCATCCAAAAACACACTTACAGAAACATCTAGAATATCTGGGCACCCCATGGCCCAGTCAGGTTAAAACAGAAAATTAACCATCAGAGGGGGCACTAGGATGACAAAGGTGACCCCTAACTCCAAATGCTAGAAGACACATATAGTCCACACATACACACACCTGCCCTTTAATTTAGGCTTTCCAGAGAGGGTGATTCCACCTCTTAAGAGGCATTTTTGGGAATTTATGGAAGCATTTGTCCCAATGAGGGGAGTGGAGGGTGTCACTGGCATTTTGTGGACAGTGGCAGCGATGTTGGATGTCCTGCAGTAATCAGGACAGTCCACAGCACAAGGGATCGTCCCGCATGGCTTTCATCCCACATTCCACTGGATGCTGATGTCTGTGAAAATCCTGTTCATAATTATCAGGGTCCAGCATCCAACACCATTTTACATATAAACACAAAGGATTTTTTGCAGTTTCGACATACATTGAATTTTTCAGGAATGCAAAATTGGATGAAGGAGGTACATATCAATGGTACAAAATTGAGGAAAGGAGGAACTTTACTGAGAGTTGTTCACTGTTCTAGAAAATCATACTGTGAATGGCAATGCCACTTACAGTATTTGAGTGGGCCTTAAAACACGTGTGAATCTGTGCAATTACACATATCATACTCATGGCGATTCTGCACGTAGGTGTAGACGTCTAATTGTTCATTAGGTCTTCCAGTGTAATTGTGCACACTTTTTTTTCCAGGTATTGAAATACTTATTTTACTATAAAATTGCTTTTCTTTGTTCCTTGATTATAACACAGCGAGTGCTTTTAAAAATCTTTTTTTGAAATTGTGGATTTTGGAGGAAAAATTTTGTGTGTAGACATATTATCTATGGTTTTCATTTGAGCATAACAAGGGAGAGTTATATTAAAGGGCATCAGGTATAACGTGGCTGACAGCCTCTATTCTAAGTGAGCCAGTGCCTCCAAGGAAATGCTCATCTGTCTGTCGGTCCCAAGCCTGGCCCCACGGGGCCTGTGTGCAGTAAGAAACCTGGGTCCCCACTAACCTTATCTTTCACTTTAGGAAACATCAGAAATTAACAAATCTCTAAGCAAATGGCTGATGTGCCCTACTTTTCAGCGTCACTTCGTTCAAACAAGGAATGGAAGGCTCAAGAGGCTTCATGTCTAGTTCCTTCGAAGAGCTTACAGGCTCTGCCTCCTCCATGAAGGCCACCTAATCAGCTCCACCTTGGAGACCATTTCTCTCTGCTCCTCTGATCTGCCTACACTTGCTCTACTTTAATTTCTTTTCATGAGTTAATTTCTTATTTCTGTAAATGGACTGTAAATTCCTTGAGGGGAAGTCTACGGCCATGCTACCCTGAACAAGCCCAATTCCATCTGATCTCGGAAGCTAAGCAAAGTCAGGACTGGTTAGTACTTAGATAGGAGACCATCTAGGAAGACCAGGTGCTGTAGGCATAAAAAATTTAAAAAATAAGGGATTGAGGGGAGAGATTCACGTGTCCCATGTCCTAAGGTGCTTATTAAGAATGTGAATGAATGAATGAATGAATGAATGCATTAGGGGAATATCGGATAGCTGTACTAATTTAATCTTAATGTCTGTGGAAATCAAATATAAGTGACTATTCTGTGCTTTCTACCCAGCCAGCTCACCAGCTGAACCCCTAGTAGTGCCTTGAGCTTTACTCATGAATTTAATTAGCTCTGGCACTTGATTCTGGAAGAAATGTAGAACAGCGATGAACACAAGCAGGAGAGATCTGGGCTGTCACTAGCCTGACATATGGTGTCATGTATCACCCACTGGCTTCCATTTAGGGCTGGACTAAGTCCTAGGTTACTTTACTTCTAAATGTTAGAAGTGTTTATTCTTTCATGATCCTAGATGATTTGGACCTTTTATTGTTTGCTTGAAACCAATAGCTGTATGACCATGGACAAGCCAGTTCATATTTCCAGGTTTAAAAGTCTATGAGTCAATAAAAGGCAGTAAACAATTTAAAGGGATCACACGGTGATGCATAGGCGGAGACAGTTTTACCATGAAGCTAAAGGTGCTTAAGCTTTAAAGCCCTTCATTGCCCTGGGCCTCATTTTGTCGGGTGGTTTTAATGCTTTAAACCTGGGTCTCCTATTAAGGTTTCTTCAAGGTTGAAAATTCTGTATTTCTGGCCAATAGGCTGTAAAAAGGGCATTTTCTGTTATACAACTCTATCCTGTTTTACAGCTTGATATTTTTGAGTTTCAAGGACAATTATGTGTCATTTATATGTATATTGCTTCTTTCTTTAGGTATTTAGCATGATTTTGGACAATTTGGAAAACCCCAAGTAAATGTTTAGATCCCCGGGATTTACTAGTATAATATTTTAATTTGAGCCTCATCGTATATTTCACCGTAGTTGAGATTGCTACCAGTAAGAATTCTTTTCCTGTAAGGTCCACGTCATGTTCCTATTAGTTTTGCTCTATTCTCATTTCTCATTGTCCAAGGGTTCTACACATTTGACTTAAATATTGCATATGCACCTCTCTTCCTTCATTTTCCTAGAAGAGTTTTGCCTCTGGCCTCTCGGAAGCCATGGCTGGGAGGCGCTAGGTAAACTGTGCGTTTAGCTGACAGTGTTCAGGAAGACAGGTCCTTCTCCTGTTGCAACCTGATTTGGTGACCTGCCCTAATCAAACTGGGAAAAGATGGTGGTATTGGTGGTGGGAGACTCAGGAATTCTCTTAATCACTGTTGGATAAATCACAAGTCCCATGATTTAGCATCACACTGCTAGCCCAAGAGGATAGAGCAGAGAAAGCAGAGGGTGGAGGAGGTGAATATCTTTAGGCTGAAAGTCCTTACAATGGCATCTTTCTTCCTAGCCTTCTCAGTTCTCACAACCTCTTCACCCTGCCAGCAACAAGCACCCACAGAGCTTCTGTCCTCAGCTTGCTTTTCAGAACCACTATAAGGGCCTTGTCCTGGAGCAACCTGGTTTGGACATCCAACCCAGTCAAACTCGGAAAGTTTATCTGGGCTCAGAAATTCTTAGTTTTGTTTTTTTCGTTCTTGACATTTAGCTTCCTTTTGTGGGGAGGGGAGAAAAAACTTTTACTCTTCTTCATCATTTTCACCAAAAATGAGGTTGCACCATTTTGTTGTTATTTTGCTTCTGACCTTTGTTTTTCCAATATATTATCACTTCCTCCTTAGAATTATGACCCACAGGATTCCTACAACTGACAGTAACCACTCCAGATCAGCGGACAGCTTATATGGGTTTCCAATTAACATTTACTCTATCTGAAACTTGCATTTTCTGTTTGTGCTTTTTTTCATTTAAATTTAATTTCCTTGTTTGTTAGTTGGATTTAAATTGGTGTTTAGTTTTGAACCAGCTTTAAATTTACCTTTAATTTTTTTGGCTCATAATTATCTTTTAGTTTTACATTATTTTACTGCTGTTTCATTCTCAATTATCCACAAGCTGGATTGGAAGAAATGGATTCTCTAACTCAGCTCTGATTATTGTGTGACTTTTTTACCAAGCATGCATTACTTAATTTCTTCAGACTGGGGCTTAATAAACAAATTAGTTCTTCACTTTACAACGTTCTAGTGTCTAGCGAATTGGCTTTTATTTGCTCTTATTTCTATGTTAGCATTTTTAGAACAATTCTCAAATTTATTTGGGAACACATTATCACATGAGCTTAATGATAATTAGGAATAGCTAGAATATTCCCCTGAAATTGTGACTTTATAAATATCCATCTTTAGAAATGATGAGAAATGTCTGTATTTAAATAAGGAGAGTGTCCGCTCTGTGGGGGGCTAGAAGGCTGAGAGCAATATGTGCTGCCTGATTTTAAAATGACACCAAGCTTGTCATCGCACTGCCCAGTCTTCCTTGGGACTGAGAGATGCTGTGAATAGTATCAGAGAGACACATTTTTGTGTTGGTTAAAAAAAAGAGAGAAAGAAAGCAAGACTCCCTCCTCTATGTCTCCTGGTTTTATCTTTGAAGCAGGAATGCTCTCCACACAGACCCACCTCTCTCAGACTTCTGCAGGGAAATTCAGCCTATGGGTTTCAGAGAGTTGGAGTGTTTTCTTGGGCAGGGGGAGTCACACACAAAACAACACTCATCATCCCTGTGGTGATGATGAGGTAGAGAGGGGATGAAGCGTGGGGAGGATTGGAAGGAAAAACTTCAGCATCTTTCTCTCCCTCTCTCTTCTCCGCAGGGTTTTTGAGTGGTGGAGCTAAGATGGAGATGACTTAGGGAGTGGGGTGGTACCAAATACATAGGCAGAGGCGGTAGGGGAGGGAGCAGGGAGATCTGTGCTGAGCTTTATAGTTTGCAAGCACTTTCACATTTTCACATGGGGGTATGTCAGCGGCTCTAGAGTCATTTTGTTACCAGAGAGTGGAGATTCTCTCCCTGCGCGTTGTCCAGGTTCTTGATGTCTCGAACAAAGAATTGAGCAAGACATCAAAATACAGTAGAAAAGAAAAGCTTTGTTAGAAGGGAAAGTACACTTCCAGAAGTGGAAGCGAGCCTGAGCAAGAAAAGTGTGGCTCAAAAGGCCTGGTAACAAAACCTTTGGGGTTTTTATCCCTATTTGCTGTGGGTGGTTACTTTTCTCAGAGGAGTGGGCTTCCTTGATTGACAACTAAGATTGATGGGACTCAGTGATTCATCATTTGCTTTCTGCGCATGTTTGTTTCCAGAATTCAGCCTATTATAATGATATTTATTAACTTCTGGGCATATGCATCATATTGTAATGAAGGTATAATGAGGCTGTGGTGAGTCGAAGGTCCTTGGGGTCTTCATTGCTCAGGTGCAAGTGACTGGCTTAAACTGGTACCTAATCCTCTGCTTTCTTGTTTCTTTGTATGAGTTAAAAACAAAATGCCCTCTGGCTTGCTTAACTGCAGGTGGATTAGGGCGGACTCCTTCTAGGATAGGATGACCTCATTGTCTTTACAGGCAGACCCGAAACCCCCTAACTAACTTTCCTGCCTAACTCTTTTCTAAGAGCCATGAACCCCTTTATTATTAGTATGGATGTTGAGGGACAGGAGGTCTCTTCTGTATCTGCTTCCTGCTGAGAAGGGCCGTTGTCCTTGTCTATTGGGGTTTCATGGAGCTCTTTCTCTTTCTGCCTCAGTCAGGGCAGGGTCTTGGGGTTCCTGCTGAAGTGCTGCCTCAGTCCCTAGACAAGGAGAAGAATATATGAACTTGTTATTTAAATCATATATCTATTAATTTCTATTATTGATTTGCCTATTAAGTGAGTAAAGGGAAACAGGCTTGGTTACTATATTTCTTAAAAAGTAAAAAAGACATTTGACCTATCTCCTCCCCTCTCAGACTCTAAGGGTCCTGCCTGGCCTAACATCATTTCTGCTAACAAAAGGCTGATGACCCTTATCAATAGCCAGAGGATCTGAGTCACTAGTTTCAGGGCAATTATCGGGATTTGAGGGAGAGAGACTTTTTCCCAAAGAAAGGAGGGAAGAAAACTTAACTAGGTTTATTAAAAAGATTAAGAACTCTGCAAGAGATGTCCCTTATCATTTCCTCATAAAAGATTAAGAATTTTACAAGTGATGTCTCGTATCAATTTTAGAGTCATAGAGATTGGATTTCAGAGTGGGTAAATAAATTTCCTAAGAGCACACAGTTTTGAAAGAAAGGGTAGAGCCACACCCAAATAAAAAAATTTGGTGTTGGAAGGCCCCCATACCACAAAACACTTCCCTCTCTTGGTTCATCTTTGATGCCTCAAGTTCTACTTTTTAAAATTAATTTCCTTGGGAACTTCATGGATTCTTTCTTCCATAGGACATGTGCGTTTTAATTCTTTAGGAAAGACATTATGCCTGAGCATGGGTTAGTCAGTTGGCTCCTTTCCACCTGAAAGCAATTTCCTCCAGAAGCAGCTCCTCAGCAGACAGGGAAGGAGAGGGCTGGAGGAGGCCAGGCATGATGGGCAATTGTAGGCCGCCCAAGGGCCTGGACTCTTGGGGCAGTGATGGCACAGTGGTAGGGGTATAAAGAGGAGTCCAGAAAAGGTGGCCCAGGAGGGCCCTGGAGGAGAAAGCAGGAGGAAGGCAGAAGGTCGATTTCCTTCCTTCTCACTGGGCCAGGTAAGGCCTGTCTAGGACCCTTGTGGTTCTGGCAGTCACTGGTACGGCAGAAAACACTGAACTCCTTGGAGTCATTTCGGAAGCTTGGAAGTTTGGAACTGTGTTAGCAGCAGTTTAGGAACAGTTCAGCCAGAAGCAGGGTATGTTCCCTGCAGCCCTCTAATTTTAGGAATTGCATCGTTTCCTAATGGGATCACTGGTTATGAACCCATGGAGCTGAAAAGGGCTCCAACAGTATGTAAGAAACTTAGAGGTTCTACAGTCACCAACTGAGACACAGAGGGATAGGGACTTGCCCAAGGCCACTCAGTGAGTTAGCTTCACCCAAAGTTGTTGCAATTAAATATACCTTGCAAAACCCTAATGGGGGAAGTTGGGGAGGGAAGGTGGAAAACACTTTGGCAAGCATTAGATAAAGACACGTTCTCCTCAGAAAGTTCGTTATTATTCCAGAAACTTAAAAATGTGATGACCGAAAGGGGCCTAGGATATATTTTTAAGCAATTTGGGGGTGTTGCTGACATTTGAGTATTTCTAGTTTGCTTCTACTGTTTGGGTGGTTAACAGCAGCAAGGACAACAAACTCTTACATAAAACTTGCCTCTAAATGCCAAAGCAGTTTCTTTCTCTAAATATAGTGTACGAAAAGAGAGCAGCATTTGCATACAGTAGCTCTCTAATAATTTTCCCTTTGTGCTTCCAAATTAGATAAGGGCTGCACGGTTCAGAGAAAGCCTCTGCTTGTTCTCCGCTCCCTCAGCAGCAGATCAGGGCAAGAACACTGTGTCTGGCAATTAGGCCACCTTCCCCTGAAGAGGTCAGGGCTCTCAAAACCCAACGATGAGTTCCCACGCAGGAGGTGGGAAGACACTCGCAGGTCTACCCTCAGTCTAGTTCAAGTCTAAGAACTTGAACTAGCTGATGGTGGGAAGGCTACCCCAGACAACTTTGTGTTCCCCCACACAGAAGGTGGGAAGGTGCTCGCAGGTCTACCCTCAATCTAGTTCAAGTCTAAGAACTTGAACCAGCCAGTGGTGGGAAGGCCACCCCAGACAACCTTGTGTCCTCTCAGGCAAGGGGTGTGCTTGAGTGTGCTTCCTGACTTAGCTCTTGCTCTCAGGAATTTCATTTATTAGGTTTCTTTTCTAAACAGCGTTTCTCTCAATTTAGTTCACAGGTTATTGATGGGTTTCTCTTCCTTTGCTCCCAGGGAGGTCTTCTGGGCTCCTCCCTTCTCCACAAGAGCCCAGGCCTTGCCTTACCCAGGGTCCAGCCTGCCTGTACATTCTTTTATAGGTCTCTAGAGCCAAAGGATGAGTCCCTAGTGCTGTCCATCTGCTATGTTTATATCTGCTCTGTTTACATCTGCTCAATTCTGTATATGTTCACTGGGGACTGACTCTGGACTAGGCCTGGGGCACGTGGCAACAGAATACCTGCTATCTGACCTCATGGAGCCTGTAGATCAGTGAGGGTGACAGCTTTGGGGATGGGAAGGGATAGGGCTGAGAGGCAACTCGGGAGTGGGGTTGAGGAAAGAAGGAGATAATTCAGATACCAAGTCTCCCCAAACTGAGGTAACTCTTGGGTTTGTTGGGGCCACATAGAGTTTCAGGAATTGTTACCACTTGTCTCCAAATGAAGTACCTGGTACTATTTCTCTGTCCTTCCCATTCACCTGGCACCTGACCATGTGCTGTTTTGTGATTGGCTATCGCTTACCTGTATTTCTGAGTTCTTGCCTTAGCCAATGACAAGCCTCTTCAGGGCAGTGCCGTTGAATCCCACTTGGTTTCCCCAGCCCACTAGCCCAAGGAGCCGCCATGAGGGTAATGTGGGGGGGGGAGGAGGTGGTAGGGGTAAGGTGGAAGCAGGTGCTCCATAGGAGCTTGGCAAACACACTTGTGTTGGGGGAAGTCGGGCAGCTGGGGTTGTGTGTAGGGCTCATGGCCTACGGAAGCCTCAAAGGCTTGACTGTCTTCTATAAACCACAATTGAGTTTAGACTATAATAAAGAACAAAAGCATTTTTTTGAGCAAAAGGAGTTGCAACCCAGGAGATGGAGATTTGGGTAGCAACTGAAATTGCGTTTAGCTCTCAAGAGAACAAAGAAAGCCGGAGCTTATAAGGGCAAGAGCCACAAGATGGAAACAAGTGGGGGCAAGTTCCAGGATGCACTTCTACGGTAAGCACAGAAGTCTAAAAGTCCTAACCGCACCTGGATACAAAGGTGTGTAAGTCTGAATTCCCTAATGACTTCTCGACTCCATTCAGGGCCCCCTGATATTAGTTTCTCTGTTTTAGTTCACACTTCCTTTGGTCCCTCTCTCCTCAGTGTGTTACTCTTGACAATTGATTTACTCCCAGACTTGAGGCCAACAGCTCAATAATGTGCTGTTCGCAGCGTGCGGATGCCACAGCAGCGAGCAGGGCTGGGACTGTGGACTGTGCCTTCTCATAGAGAGAGAGGAACATCGGACCCAGAGATCTGGATTCAGGCCTCTAACCCTCCAGTGCTTATTTACTTGAGCCTTAACACCTGTAAAGGAGGAGGACGACGTCGACCTCCTAGCGTTGTGAAGATTAAAAATTAACATGTGTGAAAAAATGGCTAACATTCCAGTTTTGTTTCCTGGCCTATAAATTTCCCATCCATGATCTCATTTCAACCTCAGAGTAGGGCAGGTGTTCTTATCATGCCTATTTTACAGATGAAAAACCTGAAGTTCAAAGAAGATAAATGACCTACTAGAGATCACATAACTATTAAGAGGTAGAACTGGGCCTGACTTCGGCCACCATCCGTTGCTGCCTATTGAAAAGAAGAGCTGGCATATGTAGTGTTATACAGTGTTTCAGAGTCTTTTCATGTCTACCAATTGCTTATTCTTCCCAGGAGGAATGTATAAATGTGAACTGTTGTAAATATGAAACATCTAGGACATGATTTTTGTGAGATTACTGCAGCCAATGAAGCACTGAGCCTTTGGTAATCAATCACGTGGATCCAACGACTTAACTGGCCATCACTTAATGACAGGTTATGAGGACTGTATGAGAACCATTTATAAGAATGTCTACAAGGTGTAATGACATGCTACAATGCATGGAAGTGTTTGTAAGAATTGCCAGAATCTGCATATATCTTCAGAAAACTTTATTATGAACATATTTAATTTACCCTTTCATGTCTGATTTCAGATGCTTTCAGTGGTGTATCTGAGAATAGGAATGTTGATTAGCATTTACAAGGATATGGATGAATATTAATAAGGAAATGGTGAATATTATATTAATAACTATTAAGATCTCCTAGACTTAGACTAAGCCTCATATATCTAGTTATAGTAAAATAAGATGAACATGTTCTGTTTTCAGCCTGATTAGGAGAGAAGGTGTAAGGGTCAGTCTCAGGCTGAGCTTGGAAAGGAACAGTGACAGTTTTGTGCAAGACAGGAATGGGGTGGACTGGTGAGGGCCTAGGGAAAAGCTGGCAAAGTGCCTGGCCCCTTGCAGTTGGGCAATGAATGCATAGGGACCAGGGCTCTGCAGGCTACACCTCAGAGTGTTTCCTGTGGAAATTCCAGAAGAAAACCAGTGTGGTCAGCTTAGGGGAATATGTTCATGTTGGAACAGTGGACATACCACGTTACTGGAAAGATGCACATTGTATGACCAGCAAAATGAAACTCAACTTTCCAAATGTTGGCAATGATGAGAGATTCAGTTCCAATGACCAGCTGCTTACTGTATGAATGTCAGTGAAAATAATAACAAATGCATTCTAATTATGACAGCCATAGAAAAGATGCAGAGAACAGAGCGTCCCTGATCCCATGAAGTAGCTCAGTAGAATCTGTGAACTCCAGAACCTAGAGTGGGAGGACTCTGATATTCCTGCTCCATTACCAGCCAAGACTAAAAATGCTTGGAGACCCAAGGCCATGGAGGTCTGGGCATCAGTAGGTCTCCCTTTCCCCAGGAGATCCTCACCCACACGGGGTCATGTGCAGGGCATGGGTGGTGTGATTCCTGGATGGGTCGCCAACTCCTTACTGTACGTGGGCTACACATAGCTGGAATCTGGCAGGAGATCCTTGGCACTATTCGATCCATCAAACTAGGTAAGTTCTTACAGTCTGAGAAGGAACAAGAGCCTGTTCCATGCTTTGGTGGGGGTTGGGAAGATTAGGAAGACATTAGAACAAGTTTTTGGAGGTGAACAAATGTGGCTTTGTACCTCACCTTTGCCATCAACTAGGTGACTTTGGGTAGATGGATTCATTTCTTTGAACCTCAGTTTTTAAATTTGCATTATAAAATAGAAGTGGTATTATAACTTTCCTGTTAGGCTGTTTAGAGCAATAAATTATATAATGTATGTAGAACTCCCAGAGCTGTGCCTGACACAGCAAAGCAGCACCCTGGCCACTAAAGCCTTGTGGGGTGGCTAAGCAGGGAGCCCAGGACGGGTCCTCTAACTTAAAGGTAGGTATGGATCCTAGACTTCTGGAAACCCCTGAAACTTTCTCTTAGAAGTATGAGGGTATGTCGGAGGGGAACACAGTCTAGTTCTATGGTTGTATCAAAGTGCAAAATCCCCCATTCTTACTCTTCTTCCCAGATTCTCTCAAAGGCAGCACCAAATTGCAGGATGGCACTGGGCCAAGTGTCCGGAGAATTGAGGTTGGCTCTGCCACTGCCTGGCTGGGTGGCCTTGGACAAGTCCTATAACCACCCGAGGTCTAAAGTTTCATTTGCAAATTTAGGGCAACGTAATCTGCTCTGTTTGTCATTGGATCAAGTCCAGCCTTGTTAGCCTGGCATTCAAGTTCCTTCCATCATATTCACTGGCCTCCTCTTTCATAACTCCTTTTTAAATCGACACGGCTCTGCCAAGCCAAACCTTTCTTCATACCCTGACAGAACCTTCTCACCTAAGTCTTAGTGTGCTGAAATCCTATATACCTTTGCATCCCCTGCAGCATCTAGCACAGGGTTTTGTATAAAATAGGTGATTATTTTCTCAGTTAAGATTAGGTTTGGTTACATATGACAGAAAAACTAAAATAGAGATTACGTCTCTCCTATGGCAAAGAAGTCCAACAGAAAATAGCCCAAGGCTGGGATGGTGCTCCAGGTGTCAGGGGTCCACAATCCTCTTGTCTTGCTGCTTCATTATTCTTAACACATTACCTCATGGTTTCTGACAACAAGTTTCTGACATTTTAATATCATTCAGCCAGCAGAAAGCAGAAAAGAAAGGAGGCAAAGGTTGTATCTTTTTCCCTTCAGGGAAGCTTCTTGGATGTTACACGTGACACTTCTACTCATATCTTATTGGCTAGAACTTAGTCACATGGTCATTCTAGCTGCAAGAGAGGCTAGAGAATATAGCTTTTAACTGGGCATATTGCCATTTCTAATAAAATTGATAAGGAAGAGGGGAGAATGAATATTGGCATGCCCATATAGTTGCCTCTGCCACAGTTATTAAAAGTTAATAAAAATTATGAAAACTTGCTACCAAGTTGAAAGCCTCATGTAATGTGTGAGATTATAATTATAAAACACTTACCTATTTTGAAATGATATGGATGTCCTGATCTTTAGGATAGAAACAGTCTAATTCTTTTTCACCTCTGGTGAGGATGTAGTGACATGTTTTTCATAGACTGTTAACTCAGAGCTGTAAGTGAAAATAAATTATCATTCTTTCCTTCATTTTGTCAATGAGGAAACCAAACTCCAGATTTGCTAAGTGATTTGCCTATGGTCAGGTAGTTAATTAATGAAGGAGCCAGGACTAGAAGTTGGGTTTCTGGACTCTATCAAGGTTTCTTCCTGTTCCTCCTTGATGAGTGGCCCATTAGGATTCTGGAGTTTCTCCCAATTCTGGCTGAGGACCCTGCTCATCTAGCACCTATAGAAGAAGACGCATTCCTGCTAGCACACAGTTCAAAAAGCCTTCGGTCTGGGAAAAGAGAAACATCAAGAATAGAGGAGCTTACCATTTAAATAATGATTTTTTTTTTTTTTTTGCTAAAATCAAATAATAACCTCCTTTCCTTTGTACCTAGAATGCATAGAAATTAGGCACTAAAGGGAGATACAAAGAAACATAAGAAATGATTGTTGCCCTTAAGGATTTGAAAGTACAGATTTATCCTTCTTTTTATTCATTTATTCAAAAATTATTTCTGAAGCATCTACTAAAGGCAGACACTGGGCATAGAACCGGGGATACGATAGTCAAGTGTGCAGGCGTGGCTTCTGCTCTGAAATTGCTTATAGTCTAGTCAGGGCCAGAGACTAGTGCACTGGTGACTGCAAAGCGGAATTAAAAGTGCAGTGATGGGAAGGGAATAAGGCACTTTGGGTATGTAACCTAGACTGGGGTATGGGGTGGGGAATCAATGCGTAGTGAGTAAGCTACAATTGGCGACCTGAAGACCAAGTATGTGTAGGCCGAGTGAATACTGTGTGAAAGGCATGGTGGGTGGGAAGGAAGAATGTCTCAGATAAAATGTCCAAGACAGTGTGTATCTGTGAGGAGCTGAGAGGGCTTTTTCATAACTAGAGTGCAGCAGGCCTCAGTAATAGTGGTGGAAGAGGGGGATCGGAGGATGTTGAGAAACATGACTGGAAAGGTGGGCAGGGACCAGTAAATGACTCATCTTGAAGCAAGTGGGATAAGGAGCTTGAGGTAGATTTGTATGTTAGAGTCTTCTGGCCTCAGGGTGGAGAATGGACTAGAGGGGCAGGTCCAGATGTGGAGAGACCACTTAGGAGGCTGATGCAGTGATGGTGGTCTGAACCAGAAAATGGCCTTGAAAAGTGGAGAGAAGTTGATTGATTTGAGATATCTTGGAGAGGTACTACCAACAGGATTTGGTGACTGACTGGAAGTAAGAAATGAGAAAGATGAAGGAAACAAACATTTGTGAAGAAAATAATTAAAATAACAAAAACAAATGCTAACGAACAAAACCATAGACTAAGAGCTATCCAGAAAGAAAATGGCGGATGACCTTGTGTTTTGATGAAGGGATAATTGCTGTGGGATAGAAAGATGTTGGAGGGCTTTCTGGAAGAGTTGGGATTGGAGATGGGCCTTGTAAATGAGTAGGAATTTGGTAAGTAGAGATGACATTCCAGGCTAAACAATGATACAAGTAAGAGTATTGAGGCAGAACAGTGTGTGATTTGTTTAGCAGATGGTTTGGCCGTGGTTTTCTTGGGAGAGCCACAAAAAGCTAGTTCTCTAGAATGTGCAACTAAAATTCTTGCTGAAGGGAGGGACTGGAAAGATGAATCTCGTCGCTCTTCCGAAGTGGTACAGAATTCTTTGTGTACCCTAAGGCCACGTGTGTTGGAACTTCAAGGAGTCTGTGGACCACTAGACAACCCAGCATGACCAAAGGAATGTGTTTATGCTTGTGCGTCTTCTGCAGAGACCAGGTCGCCATATTGAGAGCTGCTGTCTCAGGGTAATGCTTCACTATTTCTAGGCCCCTGCAGAGCCCTGCTGTGGCAGCCTGATCCTGCTCGACCATTTCCTGCTCAAACGAGTTAGTTCCTGACTGCACGCACCCCTTCTCCAGGACTCTCCGGCTGATTCAGCAGTCCAAAAACCTGCTTAAATGATTAAGCCAGTTTCCTTATAGTCTGGCAACCAATCAATGATCTCCTTATGTTTGCCTTGCTTATATGGAATATCTATAGCTGCGTAGGAATGCGGAAGTACAAGATTGTATAAAACTGCCCGCCATGTTACAATCGGGGCTCAGCCTTTGGATAGGAATCTGCTGAGCTGGTGCCGGCATCAATAAATGCTGCTTCCTGCTTATAGCCTCAGTGTCCCATCTCTCCGTTTGAGAATCCCGCAACACTCTCTGGCAGCCGGCATTGTGAGTGAGGCCTGTGAACTCATAGGAAGACTGCTCGAACCCAAGGCTGTGGAAGACACAGCTGCGTAAGTGGGTGTATGGCACAGCCCCTTTGGCCCTGAGGGATGACTCTCTTGCCAGGAGCCATGCCTTGCCTGAGCACCCTGCTCCACACCTCTGGATACTGGCCCTAGCCTGCACACTGATGGCACTTTGGTTCTACCTTCTCTAGCTCAGAACCTTCTGGTGTCTCCTGCTTTGGTCCAGCTTCCAGGCTCTGAGATTGGCTCTGATCTAAGGACTGCTGCATCTTCCCAGGTACCACTTTCTAGGGATACTGGCCCCTGACAGTGGCCTCTAAGGTAAGTAATTATAATCTCAAATTGACCAGCAGCACCACCTGAAGATCCACAGTGCCCCAGTACAGTGCTGGCCTCTTTATCACACCATATCTACCTCTTACAACCTTCTTGCAAAGCATAGGTTATTATCCCCATTTTCTGGAAGAAGAAACTGAGGGAGGCTAAATACTGTTTAAGACCACCGGGCCTATCTGTCCGCCGTCCTACACATCCTGTATGTGAGTCAGGGAAGTCCGGGAGATGAGTAGGGCAGGCATTGTGCTACGTTCTCTGCCGATGTTACATTTTATCCTCACAATGACCTTATCAGGATAAGCGCTACTATTCTCCTTCTACAAATGAAAAAACTGAGACTTAGCGAAGTAAGCGACTATACCAAGTTCACATTGCCAGGAAGCGGCAGAGGCAGGATCCAAACCTAAGTGTATCTGACACCAAAACCTCCTCTCTCCACCTCTTTGGGTATCTAAGCCAGGAGAGGGTTGAACTTCCTCTCTTAAATCAAGGTTCAAGTACCCAAGTAGGAAAGCACAATGATTCAGGGATATGGTTATAGTGAGGTCACGTACCTGTGTCTCAACCACTCTTGTGTGATCCTTTTGAGGTTTTTACAGAGGAGAAAACAGGTCCATAGATGAGCAAGGGCTTCACATGACACCAAGCTACCATTCTTACTTTCTCAGTCCCTTCTGCCCACTCTATGCTACATGGAAATGGCTCCTGGGGTTCAGGTGGTACCTACACTCTGTGCCTTCCACTCCCAGTCTCCTGTTCCAAGGCTTAGACTACTCAGCTTTGATTCAGGCCGAATGAGTCATTAAGGGGAAAACAGGCCTATTCCCTTGCTAGATGATATGAACACACCCACCCTTTGACTTTTTTTGTTCTGGAGTGATGACAGTATGCAATGACTCAGAATTATCACACTCAAAGAGACTACTTTGTATTTTTTCTTGAAAATGAAGAGACAATGTGTGAATAAATGAGCTGAAAATGTCTCAGGGAGGGATGACCTTCGGGCACATCAGTGCAGAGTGAAGGCTGAATGAATGTGCAAGAACATGGGAGGGCACAGCAATTCCTTGGCAGAAAGGAGAGCCAAGTGGAAGCCAAGCAGCAAAGTCCTTCAAAGCCCCTCGATGGCAAAACCTGAAGCAACCACCAATTTCCAAGCCTACCTTACTTAAAGCTAAGCACATTCATAGGCAACTGGAAGCGGGGAGGAAAGACATTTTCTAAAGAGCCATCATATGCAGGGTCTGGGGCTGGAGAACTTTCTGTATCTAATACCAGAGAGAGAGCCTCCCTATGCCAAGCAGCTAGGTTAAGGGCAAATGAGGGAATGGGAGAGGACAGAGCGTCTTGCAGCCAAATCTCCATACTGTGTTCCTCTCAGGAGGAATGAGCTGAGAGGATCTAATCTACTACAGTCTGTACTTTAAGCATGGGTAACGGTCCCCTTGTCCAGTAGCTGCAGCTCACAGCTTGGCTCTCTCATTGCCCAGAGCCTCTAGTTCTCGGTGGTAGGAAAAGAGGACGAATCTGAAAGTCAGGAGAGTTGGTGCTTTTTCCAGCTTAGTGCTGGATGGTCTGGGGTAAAACTCTCAACCACTCTTGGACTGTTTGCTGTGAGGAAACAAGAGCTACTGCCTACCTCAGAGGTTGGTGGTTGGGAGGGAGAAATGATATAAACCATGAAATGAGAACTGCTCTGTTAACTGTAAGACACTATACAAGTGACAGTTATTATTATGTTTATAGACATAGGGGCATTAACATATTCTGATAGATTTGATGTCAAACTAGGAATCTGAAGCAATTGGGGCATTCCATTCCATTCTTAGTGGTTGAAAAACATGATGAAATTGGAAATGTATTTATTGGGAATGAAAGGTTTGTTTGCAGAGCTTCTTTTTCTTTGCAATGAATTCCAGGCTTCCCATAGTGCTTGAAGGGCTCTGTAGGGAGTTACTGAGGGAAGCTGACCTCCACTCTGGTTGCTATGAAACTTCATTTTTGGTTCTCTTCTGTGAGCATCTCCGTTTCAGTCACTTGCACCATCAAAGAGTGGAAAGACTCTTGGCAAGAAAGTGGTTTCTTGTTTTCCAGCATTAGGTTTTGATGAATAATGTTTTCAATTTTGAAAAGAAAAAGTCCACATAGGAACTGATAATGGATGTTATTTTAGAGCTAGAAGGGAATTAGAAGATCATCTAGTTCAATGCTGAGATTTTTCACATGAGGAACCAAGGCCCAGGCAAGGGAACTGTTTTTTTCCTGGGTTTCACACTAGAGTCAGTGGGCTGGAATTAATCTCTGGTGTCTCTTATTTATGTGCTCCCACCCTTACCCAGGGTCAAAAACTTAGATGTCTTTAGGGTACAATCAGGTGAGAAGGGCGTTGGTGAGTAAGATAATAGGAAGTGGTAGGATGTTCAGTCCAGTTTTCTTTAAGTTAACTTGTTTGAGGTTTGCTGAGTTATTTGAATCTGTAAATTTATATCTTTCACCAAATTTGGGAAATCTTTAGCCATTATTTATTCAGATTTTTTTTTCTATACCAATCTCTCCCTTCACCCTTAAGAACTATGATGATGTTGGACATAGTTCCGTAGCATAGCGGTTAGCACATCTGCTTTACATGCAGAAGGTCCTGGGTTCATGCCCCAGTGGAGCTATGGTCCATGGTTTACGACCTGCCACCCTGAACAAGCCAGACGTCTGATCTCGGAAGCTAAGAAGGGTCGGGCCTGGTTAGTACTTGGATGGGAGACCACCGAGGAAGACCAGGTGCTGTAGGCATAAATAATAATAATAAAAAAGAACTATGATGACATGAATGTTAGGCCACTTGATATCGTTTCACAGATCCCTGAGGCTCTATTCATTATTTTTCAAACATTTTTCTCTGTGTTCTTCAGATGGGATAATTTCTATTGATCTGTCACCCGGTCTACTAACTTTTCCCTCTGTCATTTGCATTCTATCGAGCCCATCCAATGATTTATAAATTTCAAGTATTGTATTTCTCAATTTTAAAATTTCCATTTGGCTTTTTAAAAAACAGTTTCTATTATTTCCCTACTGTGAACTATCTTTCCACTGAAGAGTGTTTACCTCTACATCATGAAGAATGGTTATAATAGCTGCTTTAAAATCTTTTTTCCAGTGATTCCAACATTGTCTTGTCTTTTCCCTTGAGAATCAGTCAGATTTTCTCAGTTCTTATCACGTTGGATAATTTTACCTTGTATCCCAGACATTCATTTCATGGGACGTTAGGAGACTCTGGGTCATGTGAAAATCCGGGTCATGTTGATTTTTTGTTGTTTTATGTTAGCATGCAAGCAAACCAGTTAAGTTCAGACTGCGAGTTCCGTCTCCCTTTCTGTAGGCAGGGGTTCCACTGTCAGTGCAGGTTTCAAAGGCTTGGCGTGCTGTTTGGGTGTGTTCAGCATGTGCACAGCTTGGACTTCTTCCGTTGGTTCATACATGAAATCCCTTTCTCTGACACTTTCCTCTGCAGGACACCCTCACATTATTCAGCTCCCAGGATTCCCTTTCCCCGGCTTCCTGGCTAGAAAGATGGGGGTCTCTCTCAGAGTTATAGCCAGGGATGATGTTGCAGTTTCTCGTCCTAGGCCAACCCTCAGGGCCAAGTGGTAAGAGAAAAGAGGAAAAAATGAGGACTCCCCTCATACTCTTCATTTAGCAAGGCCCTTTCCTAGGTTCCTCTTCAGAGGTACAGGTCTCTGGCAGAGATTTTAGGTGCCCAAGCTGCCGCTATGTGGTGATGGCACTACCGGCTTGGGGCCGCATCTGGCCTTGAGCTGAGCTGAGAGAAAAAAAAAAAAAAACAACAGATTTTCCCCACACTTCCTGGCTTGCAAAGGGACTTCTTTCCAGGTCATCTGGGCAGAAAGCTGGGCTATTTCTCTTAGCTGTTGTGTCCATGACTACCATGCAGTTCAAATTCAGGTCAAAGTCAGGAGAAAAATTCTAGGAAGTTCGCTACCACCATATTGGTCATTCATCAAAATCTTCCCAATTCACTTGCTTTTTTTTTTCGTATTTTGTTCAGAGTGTTTAGTTGTAATCAGTGGGAGAGAGAATGCAGGGTGCCTCTTCCACTTGGTTGGAGCTAGAAATCTAGCAACACACTTGGAACACACTTGGAATCCATATTTTTTGGTTTGTGCTTCCCTAGGTCTTACTGGTAGTGGCCCACTGATAGAACCTGTATTTGGGGATCCTATTTCCTCTGGTCTGGTGGTGCCAGGTCTCAGGAATCTATAGATCCAAGTTTTCGGCCTTATTTGGGTAGATGCTCACTCAACAAAGATGTTTCGAATGCTCCTATATGTCCTGGGGATATAAAAAATGGTTATAACATGGTCCCTGCCATACAGGGACTCATAATCCAGCAAAATAACAGGAATCTGGACTAGAAATATGGGAGCTAAGCTTCTATATTTCCCAGGGCCTGTCGTGTGACCCAGAACCACAACACGTCGTTAGAGAGAATTTCCCAGCCTGATTCTGGGGCTTTGCCTTTCTAGAACACACTTTTGATTGCCTCTACAAAACAGTATATAAAGTGCTGCTTTTAGTTTTGCACACTCTACAAAATGCCAAAATTACTCTGTATAACAATCTTCTCACTTACTAAACATAGTTTTAAAGAACACAGTCTGGTTTGGGGCTCCAGGACTGAAAAGGGAAATGAAGTCATTGGAGAGCGTCCAGAGTAGCACTTAAAGTGGAGAAAGAACGACAGTGATATTTTTAAAAAGTAAGAGTGGAGGAAGCTGGGGCCACCTACCAGGGAGATAATCCTTCCTCAGGAAGATTGGCATCTCCCCCAGCCCTCCTCGGCTGCCTCTTCTCTTTGAAAGCACTTACCTTCTCTTTCTTTTGAAGTAATGCTGGAGTGTTGAATCTGGGAAAGAAGATAAGTGGAAGAATAGGAGTAAGAAATTTAGCTAGCACAAGTAGATGCTGTGTGTCAGCAAGGGCGCCCGGTGTGTCTTACCATCCTTTCACACCAATCCAGCAAGCCTTTGTAATAAGATTTGTGATTCCTATATAGTAGACAAGGAGACTGAGACTCAGGGTGACGTGACTTTTTTCAAGGGCTTAACAAGCGAAATACAGACTAGAACCCAGGTGTCCTGAGTATGAGTTCTGTTTTCTCCACCACACCAACCTTTAAGACTTTGGGGTCTGAATTTGTTTCCTTCTCACCCACTAGAGGCACAGCAGTCTTCTGTGTGACAAGTGGATGACTTTGAGGAGGGGCTTGGAGAAAAGAGACCCTACCACCGAGGGCGAGGAATGGGGGCTCACGGGAGAGAAAGAAATTTACTGGGAAGACAGAACCCAGGTTTTCCAGACCTGTATCTCTTGGGGTATAATTCAAGCAAGTGCTTATCCCCCTCTCTAAAAAAATCAAAAAATTCAGAAACTGACCATGAGACAAAGGAGGAAAAAGTGAGGTAAGACAGAGAGCATATTTTAGGACATTCTCCTCTGACTTAGAGGATGAACTCGGGGTGGAGAACTGACTGCTTGGTGGGGATCAGAAGTGGCAGAGTAGCAGGGCCCCTCTAACCCTCCACCCCCACCCCAGGCCTCAGTGCTGGCCCCAGCTCCGGCTCCGGCTCCAGCTCCGGAGGAGAACTGGAGCATTGAGGTGAGAAGGCTTCTCTCCTTCTTAAGTGGTCCATGAGGAGCGGCTTCTCCACTGATCAGAGGGTTGGTGGAAACTGCATATTACATTACAGAGCAGACAGGGCTTCTCCCAGCCAGTCTCCCTTATGGCTCCTCTTCTCTTCACCATCTCATGCCTCTTCTTCCTAATTTAACAGCAGGGAGAAAGAAAGTGAACATTCACAGCATTCACTGAGCCCTGACTGTACCAGGCACTGTGCTAAGCACTTTACATTCATTAGTTTCTAGCAGAGGACCTGGTACATGGTAGGTACTCAACAGATGTTAGCTTTTATGCTTGGTGCCTCCATTTCCTTCATTTTGCTGGTCTCCATGTACCAGGCAGTGGGTGACTGCTCAGTTTCATGACTGTGAAAACAATGTCAAAATGGCAGGGGTGAAAGTGAGACTAGCATTAGGGCTAATCACACACATTCCTCAGGGTGCTCCTCTGTGCCATTTGTGACTAATTTTTAACCTCTGAAGTTCTCAAATAGTCATGAGCTAATTCTGTAAAAATGTTAGAGCAAGCCCACATATGATTTTATTTCTCTGCAGAGGGAAAGGAAGGTTGCCTGAGACCACACTTGTCCCCACTAAACAAGCAAGTTTCTAGCCAAAAACTTTGAAGGCTGTGACATCAATAGCTTCTCTAAAGATGTACCCTATCCTTTTGTTTATTCTGTATGTTATATTTTGAATGCTATCTTTTTCTCTCCTTTCTCCCTCCAACTACCCTGATTGGATTTAGGGCCCTTGAGAATCTAAAAGAAAAAGAAATGGAGGGTTTTCTTTTTAAAGCGATTTGCCCTTCCTGTGCATATTATATAACTTCTAATTATTTTCAATTTTAAGTAGTCCCTCTGAACCTTTTAAAATGATTCAAATGTTGAAATGATTCACCAGTTCAAAAGAAAACTGGTGTGACCCTTCCAAAAATATTTTTTAAGAGGAGAAAAAGAAGAAAGAGAATCAAATATTGGCTCTTTGGAGGGAAAAATAAATTGGCTATGCTTTTATTTTGTCAATATTCTGGGAGAACAGAGAATGCACCACCAAATGGGAGAGCTTGTTTTGTGCTTTTAGTAGCAAGTATCAAAAATGAAAGAAAGCTTTAGGAAACAATTAAATGGCAGGAAAGAAACTTGCCAAAAGTTTCATGGGACAAAAGTGAAGTCTTTGACTTTGACTGAGACACATCTGTTGATGCCTCCAGAAGGTGTAAATTTCATCTCTGTCTGAATTCTATTTTCTCCACCAATCTCACAGAACTGTAGCCAGCACCAACTACCTGAGCATTCTTCCTGAGAAGGACAAACTTACAGGTTTCATTTCTACCACGGGGATCCTTAGGAGGAGAGGCAGGGCTGCTTTGCTTGCCTTTATATTTTAGCACTTCTCACTGAATGACTCCAGGTGACCAGAATGCTTCTTGCTTCCCAGCTTTTCATAGGGCCCCAGATCCTACCTCTACCGCTGTCTTCGACATTTATTCCTCTTTTAACTGCTGTGCTGTGTGTGACCTTGGCACAGCTGCCTCTCCTCTTGGCTCATAAGGCTCTTCAGAGGACGGGTTTATCATGTCCACTTCTGTAATCTCAGAGCCGAGGCACAGTGAAGGGCACGGGCTGGGTGCGGCTGGATCAGTGAATGGAAGGCCCAGCAGCACAGCCAGCAGAGCGCTGTCAGAGAATGGGAGTGTGAAGGCAGCGTGCAGGGCGGCAAGCAGCACTTGTGCTTAGCGTCAGGTTCATATCATCTCAGTATGGTTTTGAGACCATCCTAACGACATGACTATTTTCTCCATTCTTCTCGGCTAGCTGGGTTTCTCCTCGTCACATGACATTGGCCGTATGCTTACAATTCTATGCTCAGGAATCTTCCAAAATCACAGTTTTTCTGGAATGCCTTAAAGAGTTGATACTCATGAGTAATGTCCTACATTAATAGGAAGAAAAGCAGCCACTTGGGAGGTAGTAAATTATCCATTTTGAAATGCAGTCTTAAAGCTCATCTTGTAGAGTTTCTACTCATGAATCTTTCAAAAAGTGAATTTTGAAAACTTGAAAATTATGCTGAGAATTTTCTCTTGAAAGACTCAGAGGCATTGCTATGTCCCTGGAAATTTCGGGGTTTGTGGATATTGTCTTAGAATACTTCTAAGAGTGATAACTCCAATCATCTCCAATCTACTTTTCTTTTTCAAAACAAACAAACAGAAATTTTAACTAGGAAGTATTATTTAGAAAATGCAGAAAATGTAAAGAAAATAAACATTTCTTATAATCTCACCACCCATGGAAAACCATTGTTAACATGACCTGAGTTGGAAAAAATGGAGAGAGTTTTACTCCTGTAAAGTACCGCTGTCTCCATTCAAAACTTTGCAGCCAAGGTTAGTGATGCCAGATAGAAGAGAAGCACAAGTCACATAAAAGTGATTTTTTGGGGCAAGATTTACTTTCTCGCTGGCACCTAAAGGGAGAGGAACAGGGAGAAAGCGACAGTTTCCACAACATCCCTAAGATGAGAGATGCATTGTGCATATCCAGCACCAGAGAGAGAGGGCCAAGTGGGAACTTTAGTTCAACATTTGAGCCCTAAATATATCTCCTAACCCTGGAAAACAATAAAAATGTTAATTTTTATTGTTACCAAGTAAGTACAATGTCAATATTTATTTTAAACAAAGTTGTCCTTCCAGAACACTTAAGGTTTTAATGACTTCTTCCTCCATCCTATGTTTTTCTCCCTGGCCTTGTATTTCTGAACTTTTCTGCTGCAATTAGTAAGCTCGGGAGGGCTGAAAGCATTACCGTCATTACCATCATTACCCCCCTACCCAGACTTTTTCATTTGAACACCCCCTGCATCTTGTGCCCTTCCCTTTCCATGTACTTGCTGCTCTGCACGATCCATTCACTCCTCGAGACCCCAGACCCTACCTCTCCACTCTCAACCTGGGATCTTCGGGCTCCCTGGGGACATTTCCTCTAACATTTCCAACTAACACATACAATTGCAACTCAAAGTTGAATTCATCATTGCATCTCCCTCCAGCTGCCTCCTGCCATCTAACCAATTCCACTTGTTGGTTTCTTAGTCATGGGCCATTCCTTGTGCACATACAATCTGCTGATTTTCACGTCCTGGTCTTTGCTCAGACTGTTTCCACCACCAGGGAGACAGATGCTTCAAAACCCACCCTGACACTTCCTTTCAGAAACTCTAACAAAATCCATCTACATCTTCCACTTGGCGCCTCTAAGCACTCATGTGTTTAGGGTGGGCTATGTGTGTTTTCATATGTCTATGTTGTTTACATTCTTAACTTAGTTGTAATGACAATAAGAAAAATGATTACTACTACTTCTTTAAGGGCTACTATGTGCCATGACATAACTATTTTTTAAAAAGGGCATAAGCAGAAAGAGAAAGAAAGTAGTTCAGAATACGAAGGGACTATGGTTGAAGGGGTATCAAGAAACAACCCTTTCAACTGCTCCCCGACCCCTCAAATTTCTCCCTTGCCTAGCCTGTCATGCCTAAATCCTCTAATAGGAACACATTGTCGTTTGGGAGTAAAAGTTCTCACTTTTGCTTCCTTCGACCATTCCCCCACCCTACCCCACCCCCACTGTTCGGTGCAAAGACTTCTGGGATCAGCAACGTTCTAAGCTGTTAACAGCAAAAGACTTCCAGAGGACCCTGTTCCACAGTGACAGTTGACTAAAGACCGTAAAAGAGAGAGGTCCTTCGAGAACGGACTGAGAGTGAGAAGGGGAGGGATGGGGAACGATCAACCTTAGGAAGAGGTAGACCCTTGCCCCAAGCTCCTCCCAGCCCACTGGCAGAGTGTGCTGTGCCATGTTCAGAGTGCACTCCTCCCTCAGCCATTTCTGCATGCTTTTGAGAGGATCCACTTGGCTCAGTCCTGTAGGGGACCCAGAGATGAATCAGACATGGACCCTGCCCTCAAGGAGCTTACCATCAGTGGTAGAAAGTGCCCAGAACCATGGCAAAGGCAACTCCAAAGGCCCTGGGGCTTCAGAAGAGAGAAAGATGCAGGCTGGGTATTAAGGAAAGCCTGCCAGAAGAGGTCGCATTTGAACTGGACTTAGGAGGATGACAGGAAACTGTCCAAAGGCAGAGATTGGAGGTGGTGCTAGTTATGGCGACAGACACCTTCAGTCCAAGACTGTGATCTGTAGGGGATTGAGGGTTAGGTAGCTGGAGAAAAGTGAGAAAGAGGCCAAGGAGACTCTGGGCATGTTCTCTAGGAAGAGGGCACCAAGGATGAAACTTTGCCTCCTTTAACATTTGCCCAGTGTTGCCCGGATAAAAATAGGCCTCTGTTTATAGGGAGTAATGGCTAAAAGTTGAGAACTCAGGGCTGGAATGACAAGTGCTCTCTGAGGGTGGTTAGGCTGACTTTCAGCCCCGTTATTCCATGAGTCTGATTTGGAGGGAGAGCCAGTGACACACTTTTAGGCTTAGGCAAGGTCTCTTGGTTGGTGAATGCCCTCAATTGAGCAACGACGCTTCAAAATAGAGTGGGAGATGGGACCCCAACGAGTGAATAAGCTCAGAACTGCCCACTTGAATTTGCAAGAGTTAGTTCAATGTTTATTTAGTTCATGTCTGTCAGCAGAAACAGAATAGGCACATGTTTTGAAGAGTCTGTAGTCAGAAGTGAGAAGGAAGACAGGCGATGACATTGGGTGGATTGGGTGGGAAGGAGATGGCAATAAGCTGCTTGATGAGAACAAAAAGGGAAAGAAAGGCCAAGAAGGGGCAAAGGGGAAACTTATTTAAGAACTTTACACTTTAAATATTGAATCCAGTTTTCTTTGTTGCTGTTTTAGAATTGTAGCTCTACCATTTGTGGAGATTACAGGAAGGATCTTGTGAAAATTTTTCTTTTGCAGAAAAATCATTACCCAAATCTTACTCTTTTAAAAATGTTTGTACAACTTTCAACAATTATTTTTGTTTAAACTTTGGTGACATCGCACCCTTGGATTTTTGTTTTTAAGCCCAAACATAGGCAGTATTTCCCTAGGATTCTAGGCATTCCCGATGGCTTGAATTTACCCAGCAGTAACCCTAGCCTTGGAAAGACCAAGCAACCTAATGATATTTTATGGAAAAGAAGCGGGCAGATAATCAGATCCAGGCAAAGAATGAAGAGCGGCAGACTCAGGCCTGAGAGAGCAGTAGCTTGTCTTGGATGGCCAGATAAGAAAAGGAAGGAAGGTATGGTGCGTCACTCAGAGTAGAGTCAACATGCAGGCTTGTGGCCTCTGAGCCTCGAAACCCTTGGAAGCGGGGAGGGGACATTCATTCTCTGCTTGACCTTTTTTTTATACACCTAGCTGGCAGGAGACACCTTGGTCTCGGAGGTGTCGCCCCTGCATCCAGAATGAAGTGAATCCTTCCTAAGCTTCTGCCCTCTCAGTTGTGTTCAGTATTTGCCCTTGTGGGACGAGAACTACCATAGAATAGTGCAAGTCGTCTCAGGGTATCAGAGAGGGGAGGTAAATGACAATAGAAAACATGGCCAAATCAAGTGTGAGAATTTGCCTTTGGGGATTTTTCCACATCAGTAGTCTTCAGCCTTCAAACTAGTCTTTCCAGCCTCTGCCTGCCTGCCATAGTTTGCCTCAAAAGTCCAGCTTTTCTATGCATGTTCCAAGCCCAAGAAAAATGCCTCCTCAACCCTTAGTGTGGTAGGTCTCTTTGGGTCTGATTTCTCTTCTGACGGCTTCCCCACCCCCGGGTCTGATCGCATTTATCTTCCCTGGGGCCGTGGTTTCCTTTCTTAGCTTTCTATTCTGTTCTCGTCTTCTCTTTCTCCTTCCTGCTGCTTCTCTGATCACACTTTGCTGGCTTTCAGTCAAACTGTTGTCCAATTCCATTTGTCCCTTATTGTTGTTTTCAGTTTCTGAGGGGTGATGATTCTCCTAAGAGGCATGTTCTTATTTTTTACAAAAAAAAAAAAAAAAGCACTAACAGGGATCCCCAATCGTTTGATATACTTAAAAATGCACAGAAGATGGACATAATTTTGGGGAAAGGCTGTTCCTTGTAGAAGGGGAAAGCAGCGGGAGCTGGTTCCAGTGTAGGGCTGGAGGAGCTGGCAGTGGTACTGCTCAGACTCTGCAGGGCTCTGGCACAAGAGGCTCTCAGCTCCCGGCCTGACAGGTGTGGTGGGAGAACAGGCCCTTTAGGGTTTTATTCCTGAAACTTTTCTGCCCTGATTATTGGCAGGAAAGCAAGGGGTCAGTGTCACCCAAAGCTGTCACAGTGACTCAAACCTCTTTCTATTGCACCTTACCATTTGCCCAGTAGATGATCTATGAAAACAGTTGAAAAGCACCAAAGTAATTTCGAAAGAGTCTTAACTCTCAATGACAAGCTAAGAGGCTGTTTGTAGACCTCCTTCATGGTTGTGGTTTGGGGTACAAGCATAGAGCACTCAATAACTTATGTAGAAAAATGTTGGAAGACTCCAAAGAAGCATAGAAAAGGAGGGAGTCAGCTGAGATGATGGAGCTGGCCTTTGAAGGACTCCTTAGGGCTCACTTCACCTCCACAGACTCTTTATGAATTTCTATGAAGAAAAGGGTCTAAAGAATTTTCCTCGAACTAGGCTCAGGGCTCATGGTGGCTCAGGACTCCCAGGCAGGCTGATTGGCACACTTGAGGGAGCATGTTTGTGGTGGTGTGGGTCATCCTGTCTCATCAGCTGCCGCTTCACCCTGCTCAGATAGGCTCACAAAGGCAGCTGCATAGACGTAAGCCCTCCCATCTGCATTTCCGCCCAGTGAAATCCTACCTCTCTTCTGGCTTAGGTCAAATGTCACCTGCTCCATAGACCCTTCCACGAGTGTCCTGTTGGAAGTCATTGCCACCTCCTCTAGGAGCCACAGCCATTTGACTGGGTGCTCTCCTAGCCTTTAAAAGCTGGCGAGCATGTTAGTGAAGGTCTTATCTCCCTCAGCTTGGCTGTAAACTACAAGTGAAGGGAAGATCGCTGAGCCCAAGGTCATGACAAGCCAGAAAGTTGGCACTTAATGTTTTTAGCCTTTAAATTCCTATAAAAGGGTGTCTTGTTGAGCTTTCTCTGTGCGGGGAAGTGCCCAAAAGGGCTCCTCGTGCCCTTGTCTTTGCAAAGGCACAGTCAAGTCTGCAAATGTAGGATTTGAGCAGCTGTGGAAAGGCAACCCTGACACATGGCCCATCTTTTACATTCTCCCGCTGACCTGACTAAAGGCCACTTTAGGAACAGCTCTGTCCTAACAGCGCTGAGAGCTGTGGAGGCCGAAGTAGGGGAGGAAAGACAAATGTCAGAATTCTTGGATGATCCTGGGTAGTGACTGGCCAACCGGGGGATGAAAATGTGACAAAGCCTTTCACCTTTGGGGTCGGCAAGCTGCCTGGCTACAGGGCAAGGAGGCCAGAACATCTGTCAGCTGGGCAGCAGCAGCTCTGAATGAATCGCTTTTGTCTTGCTGGGGGCAGGGTCAAGTATGTGTTTATTTGTTCAACAGAAAGCCATGTACACCAGGAAGCCCAGGTGATGGCAAGAAGCCCAGCTGCCAAAAGACAGAAGAGGCCACCAACAATGGGAAGGAACACGGGGTAGGAGTGGGTGGGGTCAGGAGGAAGGGTCCTCGGCCTCTCTAGGGAGCCTTCTGAGGCAGAGGATTGAGGAAGGCAGAAAATGCCCTTGCTGGCCCCAAGATACCTACACAGAGCTGGCAGATAGGGGCCTGGCCCCAGGCACCTCCTTTCCCAGCTTCCCGCTTATTGCGATGCAAAGAAGCTTACGTTTGCAGTCAGCTCAGGCCTCGTTTTCTAATATGAAGAAAAAGTAATCCACAATCCCAGGGGCGAGTCTTTGTTCCAGGCCCAGCTCCTTTTTTTTCACCTCCCGCAACCCTGCTTCCTCTTTCTCAGCAATAGCTAAAGTGGGACAGTGCTCATTAGCATATGACTAATTTTTAAATCAACAAACTACCAATACTAAGAGTTCCTGAGAAAGCAAAGGTTCAGGGTTTCAGAAGCAAGATCGGCAGACATGGAAAGGAATGTTCTGGACCACGGTTAGTAACGGAATCCCTTGAATTTTGGCACGGAACTAGCAAAGCCAGAAGAGTCTTTAGAAACCATCTATTCCATTTTTCCCCTCCCTATGTGACGGCTTCCCTGGTACAAGTGAGAAAGTAAAGTGGACAGTATTAGAGACAAGGCACTTAGTGCCAGGAGCCGAGCCAGGGTGAGAAGCCAGGTCTTCTGGATTCCCACATGAATGCTCTTTTCCACAAAGAATGTGTTTCTGGATTTCTTTAATTTCAGATACATGTGAACTTCTAAAATACAGGCTCATGACATATCTCCAGCTAATCGTTTTATCATAACATGTTACCATGAAGTGGCTTTATCATCACTTTCAGTGATGGCCTGAGGGCATAAATGGTGGTGAGATGTCAGTGTAACTTGTCAAATGTGTCAATTTAACAGTTAAAATGTTAATTTCTTATGCCTTGTTTTTCATAGCATGGGCTCCATAAAATTTTACATTATTCCACAGACTCCGAATAAAGATAATTAAACAAGCCAAAAATTCAGAGTAACACAAATGGCATTTGGACATTAAATCTCAATTTATAGTCAGTGGACAGATAACTTTATACTATCAGCTGGGGCATAACCCAAACCAGGAAGGGCCGTTTGCTTCTACACCACCCCAGACGGCTGCTGCACGCCAGCTGGCAGGTCCTCCCTGGCTCCTGATGCGATTCTCCTCTCTAGCTCCTGCTTTGCTCTCTGGGGTTGGCTCTGTGCCTAGGAACAGGAAGTGGTTTAGAAGATCCTTTCTCTGCCTCTAACTCATTCTTCAAGGCCAAGCTCAGATGTCTTCTCTGTGAAGCTTTCCTGGGTCCTGCCTTCATGCTTTGGAGGGACACACACCCTTAACCCCACAGCACCCGGTCTACAATGTTGCTTATGCCACAGTACTAAGGTGACTATGCTGGGTCTCTGCAGCCCTAGACGTGTTCTTGTTTATAATTTCCGATCTTTCAGCCTCAAAGGCTACTACTATGAGAATTTTTGTGCCAATTGGTAGAAGTGGGCCCCCCATGAAGTCTGGTTCACTAGAGACAAGATGCCACTCCTGCGGGTTGGGAGGGCGGGCACTGAACAGGGAAGGGAGGGAGGGAGCAGGTGGTGAAGCCTCGTTGAGATCATGGAGGCTCAGGTAGGCTATGAGAACCCGGGCCTCGGAACCGAACTGGGTTGTTTCAAGAGAAACCCCTCGGGGAGTGGACTAAAAGCCTGCTGCAGCAACAGCAGCAGCAGCTGAATCACATACTCAGAGAGGCATTAAACATTTGAGGACGCAGCCATTATCACAAAGGAGGAAACAGCACCTGGTAAGCCTAGCAAGGTGGGCCAAGGCTGCTGCTGCTTGGCTTGAGGGCCACATTTTGGGAAAGGCGGGGCCAACGTAATGCTGAGTTGGGGCGAGCAGAGATAGAAGAGGGTTGGCTGGGGATCTGGAAACAGCCTCTCGTGTTGGCTCTGCCACTAGTTGGTTGTGTGGCTTTGGGCAAATCTGCTCCCTTTGAAAGGGCCTTTAATAGAATAATCCAGATTAGATGACTAGATGAATTCTGAAGTTTCTTCCAGGCTTAAAAGTCTGGGATCTGAAGGCTGCTGAGTTCCCACCAGAAACCCATTCATTTTTGTCTCTGGAGGGAAGTGTACACAAAAGTCTTGACTTGGTCATTTTGGAAATAGCTGAGTCAAAAATACTTGGCTTCCTACTCATCCTTGGCAGGAAATAATTCGGCGATACACTGGCATGAGGTTGTAAATTCCAGCCAAAACTAGAAATATCTTTCCTTGGATGCCCAACAATATTTTGGAGATAAACATTCGTTTCAGAACAATGGTTCCTAATTTATTTTACAAACAGGAATCTGAAAATAAATGGTGGTCATAACAGAGGGCGGAACCACATGGAACGGCGTTTCTTTTGCTAAGTAAAGACATGAAGGGGAAAAACCCAAACTTTGATCTATTATCATTGTTTCATGTTCGGCAAAGAACATTTTAATACCAAAAAAGTGAAGAGGATATAATGAAGAGCATAAAGGGCAGCCTTTTACATTGAATCTAGCTCTATGAAAAAAGCACCTTGTCCAAATTTAAGGTGAGGAATGAGCCAAGGAAGGAGGACACTGGTCCATGGACCAGCCCTGAGGATCACCAGTTTAGAGGTGACAGTGCCAGGTCACTGATGAAGGTCAATGGATCCACACTCCTGCGTGTTTGTTCTTTTTAGTGGCTCGCCCACACTACAGGAAAGTGACTGTGAAGGTCTCCATCCCTGTTACACACACCTTGTGTGCCACCTTGACTTGGGAGAGCGGTATTCATAGAAGCAGATCAAATTTACGTCCGCTCTTTTCTATTTCCCTCCAATCTCAGATGAAGAACGTACTTTTCCTCTGCTCCTCAGATTCTTTGTCAAGGCCTCGTCTACCACAACTCCTGTCCAAAGGATTTATGCTAAAATAAAACTTCAGCATCTGCCTCTTCCCCCAGCTCTAGTCGGACTCAGACACCCATGGCTCTCATCCCCTGCTGTTCTGAAAATGCGTGGTCTTTGTGCTGCCCTCTTACTCCCCTGAGCCCCTCTTCCCTTCCTGCCATCTGCTTCTCGCCTCCCTGCTCTGGAAACAATTGAAACATCAAGAAGCAACTTTCTGAAATCCGGTGGCCTTTCCTTGGTTTGCCCTCAAACTCAACCTGTCTGTAATCTTTAAAATGCTCCCACCCTCCTTGAGACGTCTCCCGCCTGTCTTCGTGGGTCTGGCCACGTTTTACCGTTTTACCGTGTCCCTTCTCTCTCTTCTCAGTCTTCTCTCCGCTCCCCACACTCCTCTGCTGCAGGAGCTTTGTAATTGACAGTTACAGCCAGCTTTCCCAAGGCCAGCCAGAACTGCGCAAGACAGTTCTGACTCGGCTGGCACTTCATTTTATCTTCCCGGGAAATGAGAAGTTGAGACTGCCTCGCTCATTCCAGCGAGATAGAGAAAGCATCAGTCTGAGTCTGGCTTGGTTTTTCCATTTTTATTCCACAGTCTCTCACCTAACTCTAGCTTTCTATACCCAACACCAGTGACTTCCTGAGAGCCTTCTAGGTGTGACTCTGCTGCGTACTGCTGAGGACAGAGACGTTAATACAACATGGTCTCTGCCTTCACAGATGTCCCCAGCTCATGGAGGGAAATTGGTGTTTCAGTTACCTGGAGACAAGGCAATTTGTAGGAACTCAATGAGAGAGGAGGGGCAGTAGGTTAGAAGAGTGTAAAGGAAGATCCCTGGCAGGAACCCAGAGAAAAATGGCCAGAGGAAAGCTAGCATGAACTCCTCTGTAATGCTTTGGCTAACGTTTCACTTGTCCTTCTGAATCACCCCGGCATTATCAACAAAGAATAACGCATGATCCTTCTTGGAGTAAAAAGCATTTAACAGGGCTTCACAAAAAATTCTATTGTAAATATTGCGTCCTGCCTCAAAATTATTTTTTTTAAAAGAGCGTTGTTAATTCACTCCAAGCCCACTCAGCAGCTAAAGAATTTAGAGTATTCAGCTAGAGAGCTTTGTAATGAACAAGTAGCTCAATTATTCTAGTTTCATTATACAATGTAGCAGACATTCTTTGGCATGAAGGAATTAAAGCACATTTTCTCTGGCAAAAGGCAACAATATTTGATTTGAAGACATATCCTACACAAGTGGTTCTTGACTAAATGTAGTTCCATTTAAAAATAAGGGGTTTTCACATGATTTAACCTCTTAAGTTTCGCCTCAGCTGGTTCATTCAAAGGGGGAGGGGGGAGGTTAGCTCGGAGTTGCTAATTTTGTTTAAAATAATTTGGGCAAATTCTAAAGTTCACACTATTTTGCACCAGGCATTGAACCTCCTAAGGTTTGTTCCCACAACTCAGCAGATAATCTGGGCCCCTTTCCCTATTTTATGCAGTCTCCCCTGCCCCAAGGCAGATCTTTCTATCCAAGACTATCATAGCCTGTGGAGCATTCAGTCCCAGCACGCCCCTCAATGTTAGGCAGAGAACCAGAGCTTCTGCTTGGTCTTCGGGGACTGGTCTATGACCACTAAAGAGCCCCTGTCAGAGAAAATAGCTTCTCTTGAGAGAGCTGCTCTCCCCCCATGCGGCAGGACCCCAGCCCTTCTCCCAATGTCAATGTATAGGCAGGCCCTCACTACTCCATGATCCTTTGTGCAATTTAGGAAAAGGTGTCTCATCTGGATGGACACAAAACTTGGCAAGAAAGCAGGGGCTGGATCTTGCTCCAGCCTGGCCCCTGCACCTGTGGCCTGAGGTGAAAGGGGCTTTCCCCTTGGCTTTTAACATTGCTCTCCCTGGACAGCCCCCTTCCCAATTCAAAGACTGAAGAATGGGCAGACACCAAGGAGCAGGCCACATCTGTAAAAGTGAGATCTGACTTGCCAGTTTATAGAAATGCTCAAAGCTTTCTATAGATTTTTAGATCTACAAGGCCCCTTACCAGTCTGAGCCACTCCTGCTGCTGCATGGAGTGGAGGGCTGGGGATGATCTTCAAGATTCTAGCACTGTGTTACAGATCTATTTATTGGCCAGTGATGGTGGCAAAATTACTACCAGCAGGGAGTTGGAGTTGAAAGGGAGGTGTTATAAAGTGTTGCTACTAAAGTATGGTCTGTCCATGGCCAATGAATGACCTGGGGATGACTGCTCTGAGCATCACAGGGATTGCGTTGCGATTAAATCTGTGCAATTCGGCTGTTAGATCGCAAAGAAAAGGTCCTGTGCGCCCCCTCCCCCACCTCCGCTATTTTTTCCAGTTCTCTTTCTTTTACTACCAAATTTCTTGAAAGAAGAGTCTACACTTGCTGTCCCAACAGCCTCTCTGCCCACCATCTGACCAATGTGATTGATGGGAGAGCACCAGCGTGTTCCTAATTGCTGAAGCAGCTGGCCTTTTGGTGTGCGTGCATATGTGCGTGTGTGTTTTAACCTGTTTGGTAGTGTAAAGTGTTCTAAGCTGATGGCTTCTCTTTCCTGTTTTTACACTGTCCTCTTTGGAGTCCAGTTAAATGATCTTCACCTGGTTTTCCTTTACTCTCTTGGCTTCTTTTCTGCTTCTTCATTAGTTCCTAAGCTGAGGGTATGGCTCATGGTTGTAGTCTGAGGTTTCTTCCCTGATCTCTCTCTTCTGTGTTGGAGATGTGATGTATCCCGGAGTTTCCATTATAACAGCTATGCGGCTGACTCCCAGATTTGTATCTTCTGGTCCTGCTCTATTTTCAGATCTCCATGGCCACATTTCTAGCTGCTGGCCAGACTACTGCCTGTCCTGACAGCCCCCCAACATGTTCAAAACCATCATCTTCCCCCTCTCTTTTTGCTTCTCCTTCTGGCTTCTCTAGAGAAACACTCTGCAGTGCAAAGGGCAAGGCCTTTGGGGTCACACACCTAGGTTAGAATCTTGGTTCTACACTTTCTGTGTAGCCTTTGAAGCAAGGTCTTTTTTTCTTGTGTTCCATGAATGCTATCAGTGCTTGTTCTGCAATTGTTAAATAATAGTCCTCTTGCCCACTTCTTATTAGCATGAACATTTTCCCTCTAACCTGGGCTTGCCTCATTCCCAGGGGTCTCCTGGGAAACTGAGCAGGAACCTCAAGTAAATAAGAACTCTAAGGGGTCAGGAGACTATGGGCTCATTGTGGCTGGGACTGGCCAGGGAAAGAAGTTCAAAAGATGTCTAGTTGTTCAATGTAATAATATACTTTTCCTTCCCTGTACCTCCCCAAATCCTTGTTGGTTCTTCTGAGACATTTCCCATGAGGGAGATCCCCTCCTTCCCACCTTGAGGGGAAGTTATCTGGGTCCATGCAACCAGTCTCTCCGCCTTCAGTCCCTGCCCACCCTACGTACCACCACTGCCGGAAGCAGTGTTCTGACGATCATACGAGGTCCCTGCTTAACAACTTGCAGTGCCCCCACACCTGGTTCCATACCTTCACTTTAGAGGGTTTTTTTTAAAACCTGCTTCAAACCCAGTTTTCTGCCAAACTTGGGATGACTCAGTCACAAAGCATGCTGGGACCAACGTGACACAAGCTCTGGCAGTGAGGGGTAGGGAAAGAGCCAGTGTCCTACCCAATGGCATCCAATCTAGAGCTGAGGGTGATGCTTTTGGGCCCTGGTGATGCTCAAAGTGAAGTACTGGCTTCCGCGGCACAGCGATCCCCTCAGACTAAGGAGCATGGCAAGTCCTAGGCAGAGGATCAAAGCCTATGCCCCAGCCAAGTAGTTTTAGAAGTCAAGGCAGCACTAGAGGACCAACACTAGAAATCCAGAGAGTCTCGGGAAATGGAGACAAACTTCCATTCAATGTGTGGGGCCACGTGACAGGGCAGGAGGAAGGGAAGAAGCAATGCTGTGATCCTGGGCTTAAGTCATCAAGTTAATTCTGAACGCTGAAAATAAAACCTCAGCTGTTTATTTCCTGGCTTCAGGTGAGAATCTTGGCGAATGGAGCTTGCTGAATTGGGTTAACACAACTTACTAGCCTTATCTCCTTCCATAGAAGGTGCTGGCTCCTATGAAAGTTTTCTCCGTCATCTGGCCAATTGGAATTCTCACAACCAAGACAGAAGACAGACGAGGAGGGGAGATGTTTGGTTATGAATCTCCATCTTAGGTATTAAGCAAGATATTTAGCCAGTGTGTAGAAAACCTTTTTTTCAACTCTTCTGAAGATTTAGGAATAATAAGGGACCCGTGTCATTGTCATTTGGCCAAAAGCCTTTCTTTTTTCACTTTAAAGAACTGAAACTCTCTCCAGTTCAGAAACGTTAAATGAATAGTCCACGGTATACTGAGAGCTTAGCTGCCCACCACTGTCCTGGCCCCCTGACTACTACTAGCAGCTTCTATCCATCCTATGGATCCCATTGTGGATTTATTCTTTTTATTATTAATAGCTAACATTTACTGAGTGCTTACTATGTGCCAGGCACTGTGCAAAGGGAAATGCATTGCCTCATTCCCAGGTGATTCCTGGGAAACTGAATAGGAATGCGAAGTAAATAGAAATTCTAAGGAATTAAGGGAATGTGGGCTCACGCAGGCTGGGACCAGCCAGGGAAGATGGCTTTAAGATGGTTTTGCAACTCAATCTCAGTTTCATAGCTGCTGTCTTCCCTCAGCTCACTCAGTGGTGGGCCTGAAGATCAAGGGTGGGGCAGAAGCATGGGGGAATAGTCAGG